>NC_037680.1:103003412-103354071 GCF_003255815.1 Theropithecus gelada | reverse complement strand
GGGGGGAGGGATTGCATTGGGAGTTATACCTGATGTAAATGACGAGTTGATGGGTGCTGACGAGTTGATGGGTGCAGCACACCAACATGGCACAAGTATACATATGTAACAAACCTGCACGTATGCACATGTACCCTAGAACTTAAAGTATAATAAAAAAAAATTTGCTGGATATAAAAAGGAAAAAATGTTTTGTCTTTTATTGGTTTCTTAAGTGTTGTGACTCAGAGCTTATTAGATGAAATAACTTCTTCACTGATCAAAATAGATGATTTGCTCCTCACTTAAACTAGTAAATTCCAAAGAGATACTGAAAGTATGTCTTGAAAGTTTTCTAGGAGTTAGCATGACTGTCACGGTACACATGCAAAGAAATGTCCTTCTTTTACGAAGGAGGTTGGCATGGCCACACAGAACCTGGACTTTGGTGTTGTAAGAACCATTTTCACACTGCACTGCAAATCATATTCTGTGATCTAGGGAAGTTAGCCAACTACTTAGAACTTCAGTTTTCTCATCTCTCATGTGGGGTAAACACTGTCTGCCTCATGAGAAAGTCTAGAAGACTGCATAGGGGAATATATTCATATTTCCTATACACTGTGGGCATAAGTAAATGTTTATTATTTCTCTGCCCCCCCCCCCCAACTAAAAATGCTAGGCTAGGTGATCTTAAAACTAAACACCTCTCATTTGTATGGCAGGTTACAAAGTACTTCCACATACGATATCTCCTTTGATTTTTCAAAACACTCCTGGGAAGTTGGTAGGCTTGGATTTAGTATGAGTATTATTTTACAAGTAAAAAGACAGTGCTGAGAGAGGTTATGAGACTTAGTAGCCCAAAGTCACTTGGCTGGTGAAGAAAGATGCTGGGAGAAGGTGCAGGCCACGTGGCCCCTGAGTCTCTGGTTTCCCCACTATATTTTGTAGGGGTCCATGTTTTTGTGGAAGATCCAAATGGCAAACTTGAACATATTCTTGTTATTTTCAGATGACAATTTTATCAGTCAGCGTTCAACCAGAGAAGCAGAACTGGTGTGAGATTTATCTGAACAAATTGGTTTATGCAATTGTGGGGACTGGTTAAGCAGGCCTGAGGCCCATAGGGAAGATGGTCAGAAGGGAAGTAATGAGCATGCCAGAACCCCAGAAGCATGAGCTGGAATGTGGAATCTTTCAACTCAGGGAAGGTCTAGGCCTTCCTACTGATTAAAGGACTTCCATCTTGATCAACAGGACTTCCCTATTAATTAACTTGAAGTCAACTGAGTAGGGACCTTAATTACACCTGCAAGATCCCTTCACACTGGCACCTGGATAAGAGTTTGCTGAATCACTAGGAGAAGGTAGGTACATGCTATAATATGGCTGCTGCCCCCTTTCCATCCTCCTTCCAGGAAAGTAGTCCATGCTAGCCAGAAACAAACTAGAAAGAGAATTCTGGGGATTGTAGTTCAATTGATCCAGGTTGAAAAATCACAAAGCCAACACAGTAACAAACCAAAGCCCGCCTCTGAAGTGTCTTTCTCTAGTAATGTCTTTCTCTGGTACCTGTGTAAACTTTCTCGTCGTTGCAAGAGATACTTGAGCAAACTGGAAAAACTGATTGGTCACCATGAGTTTACTCCTAGCATTTCTGCTATCAGGTTCCAAGGACAGAGTTTCTTTGCACACTGGATCTTGTGGACTGGATTTCTGGAAGATTCCTAGAGAAGTTCCACATTGGGAGTATTTGTTGATAGGTGGCACAGGTGCACATCTCACAGTTGAACTTGAGGTACTTAACCATTTTAGGCAAAAGCAAAACAAAGCACAAACAGCCAAAACAAACAAAAAAGAGCAACTGTAGTGACGACAGTATAACAAGATCAACAGCAACACTAGAGAGTTATTAGTTCAAGGTTTATATTCTTCCCATGATGCCTGGGATTATTTGCTAACAGTGAAGGAAACAAGGGATGGCAAACCTGGGTACAAACCAGTCATTTACCTTTACCAGGCATCAAATATTCATTTGCCCTTTTGCCTGGCACAATATCCCAATAAGTAGTTATATTAGAGTTCTTCAGGGAAACAGAATCAATAGGATGTTTTGTGTGTGTGTGTGTGTGTGTGTGTGTGTGTGTGTATGTATGTTTATTATAAGGAATTGGCTCATGATTATGGAGAATGCCAAATCTCAAGATCTGTAAGTTGGCAAGCAGCCGGAGATCCAGGAGAGCCAATGGTGTGATTCCAGTCTGAAGGCTGGCAGGCTTGAGACCCAGAAAGAGCTGATGCTTGAGTCCAAAGGCAGGAAGTAACCAATGTCCCAGTTCAAAGGCAACCTGGCAAGAGGAGTTCCCTGGTATTTGGGGGAGAGTAAACCTTTTGTTCTATTCAAGTCTTCGACGGATTGGATGAGCCCCACACATGTTAGGGAGGGCACACTGCTTTAGATGTTAAAGTCATCCCAAGACACCCTCACAGATATGCTGAGGATAATGTCTGACCAGATATCTAGGTATGTCGTGGCCCAGTCAGGTTGGCATGTAAAATGAACTATCACAGTAGTTTTAGTTTATATGAAGCATAAAATAAAACCTCAGTTTCCCAGAGGAGCACGAGTCCTCTTTTATCAGGATCCCTGTGTTTTTCCTCTGGCTCTCTCAGCTCAGGTATTCCAACTGTGCTTTCCTTCATGCCACCATTTCCAGTTATTTGTCCAGAGACACAAAGCTGAACTTTACAAAGTTACTTGAGACATCTGTCTACTACTCTGGGAAGCAGTAGCTAGCTACTACTCATGCAAAAAGGATTATCTCCCATCTTGAGAGTACCAAATAGTGGGGAGGCTGCCATGAAGGAACATCAGGCATTCTTGCTGTTGCTCTGATTTGTCTTAAACAGAAATGCCGCACTCAGTCAATGCTGACTATGAGCTGTCTTGTTGGTTTAGCTAGTGGGGCATTAAGGAGCACGTGGGAGAGAGGGTTTTGTTGGATTGCAAAAGTGGCCACAATTTTTTATGCCTGGATTTGACTCTGAAACTCCTCTTGTCAATAGGTGGAATTGATTTCCCCACTTCTTGAATCTAGGTTGATTCTGTAACTTGCTTTGGCAATGGAATGTGGTGGAAATGGCAGTGTGCTAGTTTTGAACATAGATTCCAAGAGGCCTTGCACCTTTCTTGTTCCCTTTTGGAACACTGCTCAGATAATTTATGAACAAACCCTGGCTAACCTTTGGAGGATGAAAGATTTCATGGAATAAAGACTAGCTATCATAGCTGATACTCTTCTAGAGCAGCCTACAGGCCTAGCAGCCAACCACAGACCTATTTATAAACCGAGCTGAAACCAGAAGAACTGTCCAGATGATCACAGCCCTATTAGCAACCTGAAGAACTGTGAGCTAAATAAATAGCTACTGTTTTAAGCCACTGTGTTTTGTAGTGGTTTCTTATATAATAAAAACTAACTGATAAGGAATGTCTGGAGTGGCATTCCTTATATAGGTTCCCTGAGCATTTTTATGGTTCCCTGCTTTGGAGTAAAGAATTAATAGAGTATTTCTTCTGGCGGAATCAATAGGTTTCTTCTCCCTAGCATTTTTTCTGATGTAGCTCAGCTCCTAAATTCTCCTGACTGGCATATGTATAGACTTAGGTTGTCTGATAGGATTTTCAAATTTTGGCACATAATCCTGGATGACATAAGTCCGTGGGCTTTGAATGTCTGTTTCAGTAGCTCTTCCATGAACCCTGACTTCTCTCTTTTCCTTGTTCAAGGAAACGCAGGTTCTAACTGGCCAACTGGTCGAGCAGTTAATAACTACTCTCATTTCCTACTGCATTCATAATTTACTGTTGAACTTCCTTGACCTCAATGGCGTCACAGATTTGAAGAATTACAGAGCTATTTAGAGGAAGTGAAAGAACAATTTCAGAGGAGATTCATGGATTTTGATGACTATGAATCATATCTTAAGAATTTGTGGCTACCTTTGAAGCACAAAACCACGGGATGTGTCTGAGTTACTCAGCATCAATGTTCTTTCTGTGGTTCAGTTTCCCAAAGATCTGACTGAGCTGAAAATGGACCTTGCTCACCAAGACCACTGGTAAAAACTTTGGGTATATTAACCAGAATTATTCTTAAATTCCTGGCCACACTGCGAAAATCTTGCTGAAGTTTGGGTTTTCTTGACTTTGTGGAAATGTTTCTTTCACGGAACTGTTGGGATCAAAGTTGCATCTCTCTTAGGGATGCAGATTGTGGCTGGGAAATGAGATGTGCCTTAACTTAAAGAATGTCTGAGCTTCTTCAGAGTAGCTCAGTTTAAAATGTTTTCTTATTGACTGATGGAGATGTGCAAGAGGCTGCCACCTGACTTGTAAGAATGGATTTTCAAGTGTATTTGTTCTTTAGATTGCTTCATGTTGAGTGAAGAGAATACATAGCCTAGAATTTCCTCTAATTATAAGCCTAATCCAGTTAGTGCACAAATCTGGCACATATTTTAATGTAATACAAATTAATATTTTCATTTGCTTTAACTGATTTCTTTAGTTGAAACTTAAGTGTGTTTTAAATGTGAATTTCTAGTAACTATGTATCAATTTCCATGATCAACACATTTTTTGGAGAAATCTGATAGCTTTACTCTCCTATATTTTTGCATGTTTTTGGAATATTTTCTACTATAATTGCAAAATGATACTACTCTTCAACTGAAATCACCTTCATCCTTCATCAAAAACATCTTTCCCTAAGAAGCCTATTTTAGTCTGGCACAAGAGAGAGGCTATACCTTTTTAAGGGGTGATAATATGCTTTTAGCTCAGCCAAACCTGGTTTATTAGACCTTTAATTAAAATAATTAGTTGAATGGCTATTTGATTAGTTTATTAGTGTTTGTAGTAGTAGTGATGGTAGTAGTGGTAGTAGTATTATTAATTACATTTATTGGGCACTGAGTAAGACTCTAAGTAAAATTAGCTATGTAGGTCATCTCATTTAATCCTCATAGCAATTCTGTGAGGTAGACACTATTATTATCCCCATTCTAAGATGAGGAAACTGAGGCACAGTGAAGTCAGATGACTTCTGCAGGTGGTAAATCCAGAAAATAGAACAGTTCAGGCCCAAACAGTGTCATTTGACTCAAAACTCACAGTCGTTCCAAAATACTATACAGCATACTGTCTCTTACCTAAATAGATTGTCTCGCTGTATTAAAACATGAATGGCTAGTGGCAACTCTTTTTGAGCAGGCAAAATGGATGCTTAAAACTTAATGTCAATCATTCTAACTCTGGTGTAAGCACCACTGTAGGTGGGGTCCTGGAACAGGGTATGAGGAATGATGTCAAGTCTACCATCTCTACTGGGTTATGCTCTGAAAGATCTTTTAGACTTTAGATTCCATTCATGGCAAAATGGAATACCCTAGAAGTAGGGGAGAGAGGCAAAAAGAAAGGGAGAGAGATTGATAGAAAGGGAAAGGAAAAGCGAGAGAGCGCATGCTCCATCTTTACCACTATCAAGGAATCACTGACCATCCTACATCTCTCTAAGTCCTTCTCAGTGACCCAGGACATCTCAGTATAACTTAGTATTTCAGTCTCATTGCCTGAAAAATTAAAGGTCAAAACACATTTTAAGGTGTTATCTCTTTCCTGTCTCATTCTAATCAATTTTGTCCATAGCTGGTTTCATTTGAACTCAATCATTGTCATTTGCCCCTTATGGTCAGCTACAATTAGCCAAGGGCATGTTAGTCACCACAGTTTGTGTACACCACGTAATGAAAAGCCCATGAAATTTAGGCATTTCGAATGTTCTAAGAGCAAGCCTCAGTGAGCTTTCCCTTGCAGAACTGACTTCCCGGCTGCAGGGAAATGTATGGCCAATGCCTTTCCCAACCAAAATGTGTTTGTGACATTTCCCTGCGTAAACACTGACTTTGTTGGGGGGGGAATCCTGCGGTGCCTGGAGAAATGGGAGAAATGGATTTCGGAAATGCGAACCTAGGGGAGCAATCCGCAGTACTGCAGCCTGCTGGGGCTGTGTTTGCATGCTCCCCACAGCTGCTTCTGAGCAAGCTTATTGACAAAGGCGAAGGAAGCTCTCAGTGCACCAGGATGACTCACTCCACGTCTGCTGGGTGGTTCACACGGCTGCCTGCTTGCCGGAACAGGAAGGCCCTTATTGTGCTCAATTGTTTTCCTGAATGCCTTTCTCAACAACAGCAAAAGGAAACATTACTTTTTGGCTTCCAGCCATCCTGGCCACTTGCTACTTCCAGTGCTTAGAATGCAGAAGTTGGGCTCAGCCAAGACATGCAGAGGCACAAGGCTGCAGTTATTTCTGTCTGTGTTTCAGATTAACCGCTGCCTTTTGCAGTAAACAATCCAGGGTGATTTAAGACAACGGGAACTCCCTTTACTAGCAACAGCCCCGACCCGAGTTTGACCGTTTGTTTTATGGACTTGTTTCATGTACAGTAACCCCATGGGGGGCCTTGACACCACCACCCACTGAGTTGCCTGAATAAAATAGAAAAGGCCCTGCCTGTCAGTTACTTCCTCCTTGAATCTGATTGTTCCAGAGAGACTGTGAGGGAGGGGAAAGTGTGGCCTGGGAAAAAGGGAAGGAGGAAACCAGAAGGTTAACAGCGAAAGGAATAGAGTCAGAGTGCCCGGGCTCCCCAGCCTCTGGGTGTAATTACAGGCACAGTAAGGCCTACTGGTGGTGGTTTTATCCTTCCATGCTCCTGCATTTGATGTCTTTCATGTGCTCAGTGACAAGTCTGGATCTGTCTTCCCCTCTGGACACCTTGGCCTGGTCCTCTACTGGTTCTTCAGCGACTGCTTCCCTCCAGGCCGTTCTTTTTGAGCTCAGGGGCCAAAGTTAAGCTACAGTTTGTGGCCAGAAAATGGGGATGGGGGATGAAGTGGCAAAGCAGAGTGTCAACAGAGTAAACAGACAGCCTACCAAATGCGGGAAGATATTCACAAAGGCGAAATATGCAAAATCTATAGGGAACTTGAGCAAATCAACAAGATAAAAAACAACTTCATTAAAAATGGGCGAAGGACATGAACAAACACTTCTCAAAAAGGACATACAAGTGGTCAAAAAACATGAAAAATTGCTCAGCATCAGTAATCATCAGAGAAATACAAAGCAAAACCACAGTGAAATACCACCTCACACCAGTGACTATGACTATCACTTCAAAGTCCAAAAACAACAGATGCTGATAAGACTGCAAAAAGAAGGGAACACTTATACCCTGCTGGTGGGAATGTAAGTTAGTGCAGCCACTGTGGAAAACAGTCTGAAGATTTCTCAACTTAAAACAGAGCTACCATTTGACCCAGCAATCTCATTATTGGGCATATACTCAAAGGAAAATAAATCATTCCACCTAAAATACACATGTACTTGTATGGTCATTGCTGCACTATTCACAATAGTAAAGACATGGAATCAACCCAGATGCCCATCAGTGGTAGATTGTATAAAGAAAATGTGGTACATATACGTGACAGAATACTAAACCACCATAAAAAGGAATGAAATCATGTCTTTTACAGCAACATGGATGCAGTTGGAGGCCATAATCCTAAGTGAATTAACACAGGAACAGAAAACCAAATACCCTATGCTCTCACTTGTAAGTGGGAGCTAAATATTTAGCACACATGGGCATAAATATAGGAACAATACACATGTGGACTACTGGAGGGAGGAGGAAAAAATGGGGTATGGGTGGGTAACTACCTATTGGGTACTATGCTCACTACTTGTGTGGTGGGATCCATACCCATATCTCAGCATCACATAATATTCCCATGTAACAAACCTACACATGTGCCCCCTGTATCTAAAATAAAAGTTGAAATTTAAAAAAAGAATGTTTATCTTTTCAACTCAGTATTGCTCTAGGCCCCAAGTGGCCCCCACTGTGTTCGCAGTCTTACTGCGCCTACCATGCCATGGTTTTCAGAGCTACTCTGAGCTTTCTCTGTCCAGGTGCTCAAGCTAGAGGCCGTGGAAGGTGTGTAGGAAGGGTAGGGGTGGCAGGAGGAGGCAGATCCCACAATGTTCCTTCTGGCCTCTCTGCTCCCTGTTCTCTTCCTCCTTTCAGGTTCTCCTGCACCAACTCCACCCACTTCACCAGCACAGGATCTGGAGCCCACATGCCGTTTATTTCAACCCTTCCTAGGCCACCTGTTCTGACCCAAATGAAACCTTAAATCAGTCTGGGCTCACCCAGAGCATCTTGCAGCATGAGCTCCTTGCAAAGCCCCCAGGACTTTTGCCAGTCTTTATCAACATGGATCCCTATAAAGCAGGTTGTCCAGAAGCGTTCCATGTTCAAAATAGCTTGGGAAACTAGACTAAAGGAAAGCAAGCAGGTTCCTGGCGGCAGGACTCCTCAGATACACTGCTGTGCTGCTGCGTACTGTGGCTCTGCAATGAGGCTCAAGTATGTAGGGTTCCCTTGTGCTTTAGACTGGTTAAGTGCTAATGCCAAAGAGGGAACAAAGGATTGGGCCTCTCTCAGAATACAGACTCATAAAATAAGAGTAAAAGTAAAGCAAACTTTGTGACTGCCTTTAGCACCCCTATACCTACTGGGGGTAAAGGGCGAGTCCAGCTCTGGAGAGGGGAAGGGCCACTGCTTTCAGACCCTGGGCAGGGTAACATGCATGGTGCTGGCAGGTGGAGCCAGCCACAACTGCATTTAATGTATAATACTTCACCAGGACTAGAGTGGGGAGAGCCAGTATGGTGGCAGGTCCCAGTGGGGCAACAGCAATAGTCGGTTGTGGGTCCTGTTACATCAGGCTGTTTTTGGGAAGGGACCTGAGGCCTCGTCCTATGCAGGACACACTGGTAGAGTCAGGGCTGCCAGTGAAAACAACCAAGCTCATGCAAGCTAGGGTGCAGAGACTCATCTAGCTCATGATTCGCTCAGGTACATCAAAATGCAGGCAAGCCCAACAACAGCAAAAAAACGAGTCACCGTCTTAAATTCAAACATCACATCTGTACACAAATTATACTGTCAGTGTGTTCTAAGCAGGTAGAATCATCTTGTTCATTTCTTGGTGCTAGAGTGATAATCCCATTTGGTGGCCGGGCACGGTGGCTCACACCTGTAATCCCAGCACTTTGGGAGGCCAAGGCAGGCAGATTGCTTGAGCCCAGGAATTTAAGACCAGTCTGGGCAGCATGGCAAAACCTCATCTCTGCAAAAACTACAAAAATTAACCAGGCATGGTGGCACGCTCCTGTGGTTCCAGATACTCAGGAGGCTGAGGATTGCTGGAGCCCGGGCGATCAAGGCTGCAGTGAGCTGTGATCGTGCCACTGCACTCTAATCTGGGTGACAGAGTGAGACCCTGTCTCAAAAAAAAAAAGCATTTTCCTAGAAGCCCATGCATAAGAAATATTATCTTCCTCCCTCCCTCCCTCTATGTTATATCTTAAACAAGCTAAGTGAAAGAAGAAAATTCTGTATAGAAGGAGAAGAGGCAGGAGGTGCCGAGTTGATGGCCATGTTCTGACTTGGGTAACTAGTAAATGGCAAGCGGCACTCACTAAGAATGGGAACACGGGAAGTGGACATATTCTTTGGAGGAGAAGGCAGATAGCGAGTTCCTTTTGGACAGGCTTTACAGACTTCTAAGTGGAAATCTCCACTAGGCAGGAAATGTATGAGTCTGGAGTTCAGAGACGTCTGGGCTGGAGGCATAACTTCGGGTCAACAGAGAATTGAAGCATGAGTGTGCATGAGATCATCGGAGAAGGCAGTTCAATGTGAAAGAGGGCCTTGGCTGGGCTGCAAGAGGAGAATGGACAGAGACCAGGCAGGGAGGCTGCAGAGATGGGAGGAACCCGAGATTCCAAGTGCACTCGCAGTTCTCAGCAGATGCACATTAGCCTGTTTGATTCATCATTTAGCAGGACAGTGTGGATTTGCATTAAACAGTGGGTCCCAGTTTTCTTTAAAAATAATACCTTTCATTTGTATACTAGAGTTTTCAAAGTGCACATTCAGTGATTTTATTTCATTAAAAAATTACATTCTTATAACAAACCAGTGAAGAAGTCATAGACGGTATTAGGTGCCCTGTTTCAATAAGAACATTCATGCTCATCTGTGGGAGAGAAAGGGAGAGGGGGAGTTCGTCGTGACTGGGCACTAGTGTCTTCAGGGCACATGATTTACCTCACTCTTGGTTCACTGCATTGTGACTTCTCTTGTGCACACACTGGTTCTGCTTTCCTGCTGGATAGTACAAGTGGGCAGGAATCGTGTCTCAACTCTCCTTCCAACCCCCTTTCTCCATCCAAAACCTTGCTTTGCAACTGCAAACTGTCTGATAAATTGAGGGGTGAGGAGTTGAATCAACAACAGGACAAAGGCTTTGAAGCCTTCAGCAGAGCCCAGCAATTCCTGACCCTACTATACAATGATGGCAGCACAGAATAGGGGATTTTGTTCTGATTAGCATTAGGAGAAGAGCAAACAGATGGTAATACATTCCATAGGGGAGTCTTCCTACGGAATTCAACATGAGGAGCTCAACAAACACTTCTTGGATCACTATGTCTTTTTACACAATCCCCCCTTTTTTTTCTTTCTTTCTCTAATCGTACACAACTGCGTGGGAATTTGCTGTTGAAACTGAATGAGGGAAATGTGGTGTAGCAGTCTTCTTTCTTTTTTTTTTTTTTTTTTTACAGTTCAAAAAAAATCTGATTTTAATTTTTTTTGGTATTACATTTTGTACAATTTTGAATTGATTTCTCCTGAGTATAGACAATTGATGGATTCCTGTTATTGGCCAATTCTGCCCTGGGATATGAAAAATGAAGGCAATTCATATAGTACAGGGGAGGGAACATAGGCTTTGGTCTCTGTTGTCTGGAGTGGACCCTGGGTGACCTCAGGCCAGTTCCTTCCTTTAAGAGTCTGTTTCTAGGGCTTATAATGAGAATTAAGTGAGATAAGACATAAAGCTGGTGCGTAGATGTAAAGCTTATAGTATGTGCTTGATAAATGTTTATTTTCTTTCTACTCCTTCTATTCTCAACCCTGACACATATTTCTCATGTAACCTGGAGAGGGATCTTTCAACATCTGCACATGATAGTCTGTACCTGTCATTTAGTACTTCTTACTTTTTCTTCATTGGCCTGGGCTTTCCCACAATAGGTTCCAAGCACCTTGAGGATAGAACAATATGTTTTATTTTTAGGTGCTTTCATGTCCAATCACCTATAATTATGCTCATCACCAAGTAGTAGGTGGTCAGATGCTTTTTTTAAAAAAATACTTTAAGTTCCAGGGTACATGTGTACAACGTGCAGGTTTGTTACATGTGTATACATGTGCCATGTTGGTGTGCTGCACCCATTAACTCTTCATTTACATTAGGTATATCTCCTAATGTTATCCCTCCCCCCTCCCCCCACTCCACGACAGGACCCAGTGTGTGATGTTCCCCACCCTGTGTCCAAGTGTTCTCATTGTTCAATTCCCACCTATGAGTCAGAACATGCGGTGTTTGGTTTTCTGTCCTTGCAATAGTTTGCTCAGAATGACAGCTTCATCCATGTCCCTACAAAGGATATAGCTCATCCTTTTTTATGGCTGCATAGTATTCCATGGTGTGTATATGTGCCACATTTTCTTAATCCAGTCTATCATTTGTGGACATTTGGCTTGGTTCCAAGTCTTTGCTATTGTGAATAGTGCCGCAATAAACATATGTGTGCATGTGTCTTTATAAAAGCATGATTTATAATCTTTTGGGTATACACCCAGTAATGGGATGGATGGGTCAAATGGTATTTCTAGTTCTAGATCCTTGAGAAATCGGGTGGTCAGATGCTTTTAAACTAACTTTGCTTGATTTCACCTGTCATGTGGTGATAATGACTGCATTTGCCTCTCTGTAAGAACTTAATGAGAAAAGTTTTTAAAAAATTCATGTCTCCTCAGGTATTCGTGATGGAGATCTAAGGTGGTGTTATTGTTACTATTGATTTACTCCATGCTTTCTTTAATCTGGAGACACTTGCATCTATACTCATCACTCTTCTCTTTGCATGGCAGGATTCCCAGCATAATTGGCGAATTAAGAAACAGTGATGTTTGTGCAGAAATGAAAGTCACTCAGAAATAAAGTGACTATATAATTTGTTGTAATGGGGACACATTTGAAAGTGAAGAGAAGACCTATTAAGGGTTGTGTTGGCTCGACAGTGGGAACCAGGGCTGTCCAGGGCAAACCAAGGTTTCCTGGTTCTGGCAGATGGGTATCAAGGTTGTTTCTGGCTTGTAACAGTCACCCCAAACTAGCTGCATTGCTACTATGTTGAAGCAATTACAAGAATAATTGAATTTTGTGGTGTCTGTCTTTCTTTTTTTTTTTAATCTCTCTGTTGCCCAGGCTGGAGTGCAGTGGTGCGATCTTGGCTCACTGCAGCCTCTGCCTCCCAGGTTCAAACAATGCTCCTGCCTCAGCCTCCCAAGTAGGTGGGATTATGCTACCATGCCCAGTTAATGTTTGCATTTTTAGTAGAGATGGGGTTTCAACATGTTGCCCAGGCTGGTCTCGAACTTCTGACCTCAGGTGATCCACTTGCCTTGGCCTCCCAAAGTGCTGGGATTACAGGCGTGAGCTGCTGCACCCGGCCAAGACTAATTCAATTTTGTATGCACGCTGCAGCATTCATTTAATGTGTACATTTCTTTACCTCTGTCTAAATGTGGCACTGTGTTGGCTAAATTAAGTATATTATGTTGAAGAGAAATTCCAGGTATAGCAGGAGAGACATTACATGTTCATCATGCAACTCACAATTTAATGAGGGCCTCAGGTGCAGTACTCTGTATTTATTTCACCTGTGTTTCTCCCCTAAGCTCCCTGACATTTCTCCAACCCTAGGGCAGCGTGTCAGTCCTGAGAATTTTGTCTGAAAGATGACATAATCAGTTTTACTCTAGAATTCATTTACAATTTAATTGTAGAGTTCGAGAGAAATTTCTTTGCAAACAGAAGATGCATGAATGAACTACCAGAAGTATTAATTCTATACATGTTTTATAAATTGTTTTTCCTCATTTTGTTAGAAGTTGCCTCTCTGAGCACTTACAATGTCTTCAGTGGTATAGTAATAACCATTGCGACAGTAAGTCTGTCTTTCATGAAAGGCAAATCAATCCAGAAAGAATTTAAAATAAAGAAGGATATTTAAACTGAATCACATGAGATTGTTGCCTGTTTTCCAGATGGAAATCAGATGCCTTCTGATGAGCAATCACCCTGTGAAAGTCTTTTTCATAAATAAAAATGATGTTTTTGACCAATAAGGTAAGAATCTCTTTTGCCAGTTCCTATTGAGCAATAAAATACTGTGGCCTGAATGAAAGGCCTAACAATCGCTTATAACAATGCCTTTATGGCAAGTTTGGTTCATTAGGATATTGGGAAGAGAATAGAACATAACAGAAAATCAGGTTCAAATCCATTCCTTGTCTTTTGCTGTCTGGCTTTAGATTAATCATTATCACCATGGCCCTCAGTATTCTCACTTATAAAAGTAGTTCTTTTATGGACCCAATGAGATAACATGTGCCCAACATATGTGTCCATGTGTGTCTCTGCATCTAGATGTGTCGATCTGGATATGTATCCACGTGTGTCTATCTGGGTATAACTCTGGATATGTGCACAAAGAGTTAATTAACCTGGCTGGACACAGTGGCTCATGCCTGTAATCCCAGCACTTTGGGAGGTCGAGGTGGATGGATCACTTGAGAATGTAGAATACTATGCTAAATGAATTGACATTAAAACGATCAATTATCTTCTAGTTAATGCCATTTCTTTAGTGAATCAATATTTATTAAATATATAAGTAAGAACGCTAGGGATGTCAAGAAAATGTTTACTCTTGTGTGTGTGTGTTTTTTTTTTTTTTCCATTGTGGTATCTTCTAGGACTTGTATGAGCTGCCTGGTCCTTGCGTGCCCATGGATTGTGATCATCTTACTCTTTTCCTTTTGGGCCTCTTTAAGTCTAATAACTGAGGGACTGTAAGCTGGAATATGGTGATTTCAGCGAGGCTTCCCATGGCCCAGTCACCTGGACACAGCCCACAAAGCCTGTCCAAGAATTAGAACAGGAGAGGAGGGTGTTTTCATGTGTATGTCCTTGTGTGTGTGTCCTGGGTGTCCACGGGTATCCGTGTCTGTGCCTATCTGCATATGTGTGTCTGTGTATCTGTTTGTGTGTCCATGTGTGTTTGTGTGCCTATATATGTGTCCATGTGTGTATGTGTGTCCATGTCTACCTGTATGTGTGCTCATGTATGTATGTCCATGTGTGTCTCTATGTGTGGCTTTCTGTATATGTGTGTGCCATCTGTATAAATATGTTTGTGTGCATGTGCATCTATGTGTCTGTGTGTCTCTAGCTGTATATTTGTGTTTATATACATCTGTGTGTGCCTGTGTATATATGTCCATGTGTGTTGCTATGACCATACATGTCTCTGTGTGTCTATCTGTATGTGTGTGTCTGTGTGACCATGTGTGTCTGGGTCTCTGTGACCATGTATGTCTGTGTGGGGAGGCGTTCTTCCTGAGACCCACTCAGGACTTTGCCGGCATCACTTTCTCCCTTATTCTTTTTTTTAAATAATAATAATAATAATATTATTATTATTATACTTTAAGTTCTAGGGTACATGTGCATAACGTGCAGATTTGTTACATATGTATACTTGTGCCATGTTGGTGTGCTGCACCCATCAACTCGTCAGCACCCATCAACTCGTCATTTACATCAGGTATAACTCCCAATGCAATCCCTACCCCCTCTCCCCTCCCCATGATAGGCCCCGGTGTGTGATGTTCCCCTTCCCAAGTCCAAGTGATCTCATTGTTCAGTTCCCACCTATGAGTGAGAACATGTGGTGTTTGGTTTTCTGTTCTTGCGATAGTTTGCTGAGAATGATGGTTTCCAGCTGCATCCATGTCCCTACAAAGGATATGAACTCATCCTTTTTGATGGCTGCATAGTATTCCATGGTGTATATGTGGCACATTTTCTTAATCCAGTCTGTCACTGATGGACATTTGGGTTGATTCCAAGTCTTTGCTATTGTGAATAGTGCCGCAGTAAACATACGTGTGTGTGTGTCTTTATAGCAGCATGATTTATAATCTTTTGACTTTCTCCCTTATTCTTACCTCAGCTCAGGAAACCTTTTTCTACCCGCAGGGAACTTCTTCCCCCATTGATTTGTTCCGTTTTCCCAGAAGCAGCCCCCTGCGGTGATGTGCATGTTAGAGGCACCAACATGATCTCTGAGGGGCGGAAGTTCCTGGATCCACACATCCCCTGGAGATTCTGCCACACCAGTTTCTCCGGGGCAAGGGACGCTTGAGCCTACTCTTCGCTTGTGTGAGGGAAAATTACCATGAGATAAAACCAAATAAGATAATGCTGCAAAAATATTATTCTGCTGCATGAATGGAAGAACAACTAGAGATTAGTCACAAGGTGAGACATAACCTGGGGCATGACTGTAGAAAGTAGCAGTCATGAATGAGCAAGCCACCGGTGAAGGGAGAGCCCGAGGAGGCTCCATCTTTAAGCGGTGAGGACTGAGCGTCCCTCTGTGCGCATGTGGGCGTGGCTAGACCTTCCAGGAGGAATTCAAGATACCAGGGCTTCTGTGTGGGGCCGTTGGGGTGCTGATGCCCGCTCCTTGTGTACAGTCTTCAGCAAGTTATCAACTTCAAGCTGCTGTCGAAGGTAAGGCAGGGTTGCCCCAGCTGGAGCGAATCTTTCAAGGACTGCCTCGCTGAGCCACTTTTGTGTATTTTATGCTCCCTCAGCAGACTACATGAAGGTTGTTTGGATATTCTGCTATTTCCTGTTCCTTTTCTTTTGCAAGTTTGTTCCAATGGAAAACATACAAAAGGGTGAAAGGCATTAAGTATGGAATCAAGTAAGGTGTTGTTTAGCATATACACAGTCTCTGCTATTCACTCGGCAACTCTGAACTTCACTTTTCTGTTCTTTTTTTTTTTTTTGATACAGGGTCTTGCTCTGTTGCCCAGGCTGGAGTGCAGTGGTGTGATCCTATGAGTTCGAATTTTCAGTGCAGAAAAGGATTTCTTTATCCCTTTTTCTGACTCTCTCTGTCTGCCTCTGCCACTTCACCTTGTATGACTACTGAATACTTTCCCAACCTAGTACTTGTGCTAATGGAATACTGAACTGGAAGTATCCTAAGTACTTCTTATGATAGTGGAATACAGTAATAGACCCCAGCATTGGATCTCACTAAGACTGTATTCCAACAGTGGCATGCAAATAACCGTTCCCTCTTCCCTTCTTCATTCTTTGGGGACGCTACATTCAGAGTGTCTTTTTCTTATAATTATAACTAATTAACTTAAATAGGAAAAGTTTTTCTGACCTGCCTGCATTTCTAGATGAAACAATAAATAGGCACAGGTTGTGGAGGTTGTGGTGATGACTCTTGTAAGAAACTGTAAACTGATATCAGTTTACAATTTCGCTTGTGTGGGGGAAAATTACTGTGAGATAAAACCAAATAAGATAATGCTGCAAAAATATTATTCTGTTACATGAATGGAAGAACAACTAGAGATCAGTGACAAGGTGAGACATAACCTGGGGAATGACTGTAGAAAGTAGCAGTCATGAATGAGCAAGCCACCGGTGAAGGGAGAGCCCCTCTTAGGAGACTCTTATGAGACACATAAGAGTTGCTGTCACGTGGGAGTAACGTTACAGGTTTTGAAGCACTTTTGTATATGTATCTGTGAATACATTCGAGCTTCACAACAATGCACTGAAATCGATAAAGCAGGTTTTTCTTGTTTTATAATAAAGCAGGTTTTTCTTGTTTTATGATGAGAAGACTGTGGGTCAGTGACTTGCTCATGGTCATGTAAGTGGTAAAAGGTAGACTTGGAACTTTAAGTCTTCTGATTCCAAGACCTCTGATGAACAATGTGTATTAGACTAACATAGGCTTGTTTCCTTTTTTATTTTTTAATTAAATTTAACTTTTTAATTAAATTTTATTAAAATTAAATATGGTGGCCAGGTTGATCTTGAATTCCTGGCCTCAAGCAATCCTCCTGCCTTGGCCTCCCAAAGTGCTGGGATTATAGGCATGAGTCACTGTGACTGGCATGGTGACATAGGTTTATTTCTTCACACAAATTTTAATTGGATAAACGTATGTAAGTGGGTTTGCATAATATACTACTTTTGACAAGTTTAATGTCCTTAAATCCTGAGAGATCAGCTCATAAGGTAGCTGGTGGGCACACCTGTTGTTTTTGTCTTCTTAGCACGCAGTCCTCTCAACTCCTGATAACAAAACATTGATTTTCCTTTGGAGTCAGATTTTCCCTGTTATTTGCAGATTTGATAGGACAGTGTCTTGACCCCTCACTGGCCCAAGGCTGGGCAGAATTCTCAGTTAGACTCTCTCCCTTGAGAATTTGAATCCTCAGCTGAGTGACTTGATGGAAAATTGTCCCCATTCTGTGACAGAACCCCCCCGAGACTGCCTACTAGTTTCTGCTACTCAGACCTTTTGAGTTTTCTGGTTCTAATCCTTTCTGAGGTCTGTATGGTCAGAGTTTTTTTTTTTTTAAATTCTATGAATTTCCCCATACTCTTTTGATGAATTTCTTTGTGATTAGCTTAGCCAGATTTATTTTAGTTGCTTATACTAAAAGGTGCCGAACTTATATAGGAATTATGAAAGTAAAGTAGAAACAAGAAGGGTGTGTGCATGTGTATGTGAGATTTACCTCTTGTCAGATATATTCCCTCCCTTCTCACTTTCATGGAAGGAGTAAACTTCCTTAAAGTTGAACTTCACCACATGGCTTTCTTTGGCTTCATAGTGGATAGAAAGTATTTCACCACTCCTTGAGTTTGGTCTTAGAATGTGATTTGCTTTGGCTAATGGGATGTTAGCAGTTGTGACTCAACAAAGGCTGAAAATGCTCTTGTATGGTAAGTCCTGGGTTCTTGTACATCCGCTGTTTCCATGAAAGGAACATGACCAGGTTAGTTCACAGGTTCCAGGAGGGGAATGAGATACATAGTGCTCAGCCACCCAGCTGAGCTGCCCCAGCCTGGATAAGCAGACCCTGCCCCAGCCAATCTACAGATACCATGAGCTAAGTAAACGTTCGTCGTTGCTGTGTTAGGCCATATTTGCATGGCTAAGCAGACCCTTCCCCAGCCAATCTATGGATAACGTGAGCTAAAAAAATGTTTATTGTTGCTGTGTTAGGCCATATTTACATTACTATAGAGAAATATTTGAGACTGGGTAATTTTTAAGAAAAGACGTTTAATTTGCTCATGGTTCTGCAGGCTGTACAGGAAGCATAGCACTGGCATCTGCTTCTGGGGAGACCTCAGGAAGCTTACAGTCATGTGGAAAGCAAAGCAGGAGCTTGCATATCACATGACCAGAGCAGGAGCAAGAGAAAGAGAGAGCTGGGGGGTAGCTGCCACATTTTACAACAACCAGATCTTGAGAGAACTCACTCAGTGAGAACTCAGCTTGGTGCTGTCTTCGCAATAGGGATTTGCCCCCATGACTGAAACACCTCCCTCTAGGTCCCACTTCCAACATTGGGGATTATAATTCAACAGGAGATTTGAAGAGGACATCCAAACTATCCGTTGCATACCGTTGAGGTTTTTTAAAGCTGTTCGTTATGCCAGATTTCTGTACCAATTGCAAATGAAAATAGAAATTCGTATTAACAAGTGGTGTGCTGGCTATAAGTAAAACCTAAATTATGTGGGACTGGGTGGTGGTATAGGTTGGTAAAATACTGAATAAACCATCATTAGCAGCCTGCAAAAGGGATGACCATGTTCTGTAACTGTGGTAAACTGGAAGGTGGCTATGTAACCAGTGAACTTGTGGACTTGGGCAAGATGGTTTCTATGAGAATGTTGAAGTTTTGGCTGGTTTCTTTTAGCCAGTTAATATATAATATTAGCTATATGATATCATGAGCTCAGAAAATAACCAGCTGGCTTGCAAATAGAATTTCAAGGGACTGTAGAAAACCCAGAACTTGCTGGTTCGGAAAAACATGAGTTTCTCAGACCATCTCTCCATTCAGTGGGAGATTCTTAAATGAAGATACAGCCTGATCACAGAGGTCAAGTTTAGATACCCCAGCAAGACATGGCCTTTCACTCTAACCTTTGCTCCAAGGCTTAAAGACCGAAGCAAAAGTTGGGCTGTTAACAACTTTTAAAAACCTGTGGAAGGAATAAAATGGTGACTAGATTACCCTTTCGGCCAGACAAAATGTATCTTAGAAAGCTTATGAATGTCTCTGGTCCCACAGTAGCCTCATGCTCCACTGTCAAGAGTGAAGGCCAGAGATAGAGGCATGTCTTAAAAATAATGGTGGGTGTGGCTTTTGGAATATGAAATAGACAGGTGTAGTTAGCAGTATGCAAGTATAGCAGACATTTATTCATCTAAACATAGTTTTACAAATTTTAAACAATGAATTAAAAAAAAAAAAACTCAAAATGACTAAGCAACTAAAACCTAGGTATTCACCACATGAAAATCTGCCCTGAGAAAATGTGCAATAAAAAAACAGGAATTCTAATATGATGATATGTAAATCAGAATGATGAAATGTCAGATATTTCCCTTCCAAGCCAGGAATGAGTTGAGATGATTGCAGCTGTTAGTGGACTATAAACACAGAAGGCTTGCATGATAAAAGGCAAGTATCAATGGTGCAGGGAGATATTCACAATGCATGTGATAAATATCAGGAAATAAAATCAGAGTAAGAAGCCCAGAATTAGATACTGATTAAATAACAACAGTTCTAGTGAGAGCTTTGAAACTGAAGAGAAAATGTTGAAACCCAAGGAAGATGGAAAATTTAAGTTGGCTAAAATGAGTCTATTGTGCCTTGATTTTAGTTTAGTTCTTAACTTTGTATTCCCTAACCACCAGCATTTACAGAGGTAAAAATGGGATTGATATTCTAATATCATAAGCAAAATAATGGTAAGAATGACAAAAGTTGATTCAGCTATCTTTATCTTTCGCCAGTAAAAATTAGAACTAGTTTTCCAAAATCTTTACATGATGTAGTTGAGTGAACTTGGCCCATTTATAGTAGCAATAAAGAATTGTTTTAACCTCTATTTCCTCAAACTGTCTTTTCTTTAGTGGGATCTTTTCCTTGTTCATAGCCAAGTCTCTAGAAATGTACTGTACAGTATGGTAGCCACTAGCCACATGGGGCCGTTAAAATTTTTTAAAATTAAAAATTCAGTTTCTCATATACACACTAGCCACATGTTAGGCCCTCAGTAATCACATGTGGCTAGTGGCTATCATACTGGGCAGTGCAGATATGGAATGCTTCTACATAACAGAAATTTCTAGTGAATAACACTCTTTGAGAACCTCATACCATGCTTTTGATATCATAAGTGCCTCATAAATATTTTTCAACTAAAATTATTACAACTGGTTGCATTTTTCAACATCTCAGAGAAATATGCAGATGATCCTATGCCAAGAGACTGTCACTACCAAGGAAATGAATGCAGAAAGAGAAGAAAAGAGGGCCAAGAACTGGTCCAGGGACACCCTGACATTAACCAGTTAGAGAGGAGGAAGCAGCCAGGAGGACTGTGAAAGAGCAAGTGCAACAGGAGGAAAGATGGAGAGAAGAGTGTATGCTGAAAGCCTAGAGAGGCCAGATGTCAGGGAAAAAGTTCGCTGATAGGCCAAATAAGGAGAGGACTGGGGATTTACCATTCTGGTTTCATTTTTTAATAGTTTTACTGTCACAAAAAGCAATATATTTATACTTCTCTTCATTTCATCAAATATATCAGCATTGATTTCTGCTCTTAAAGATAAGGATTTGTCCTATCTATATTCACCTTTTTTGATTTAACCTCTTCTTTATAGGTTCTGTTATTTTTAGTTCATGATAACTCGTGTTACTTTATGCACTTTGCTTATGCTTATATCTCTATTTCTTGATTTTCTTTCTCTCGCTCTTTCTTTTCTTTCTTTCTTTCTTTCTTTCTTTCTTTCTTTCTTTCTTTCTTTCTTTCTTTCTTTCTTTCTTTCTTCCTTTCTCTCTTTCTCTCTTTCTTTCTTTTTCTTTTTTCTTTCTTTCTTTCTTTCTTTTTTTTTCTTTTTTGTCAGAGTCTCACTCTGTCACCCAGGCTGGAGTACAGTGGTGCAATCTCGCTCACTACAACCTCCGCCTCCCAGGTTCATGCGATTCTCCTGCCTCAGCCTCCTGAGTAGCTGGGATTACAGGCACGTGCCACAACGCCCAGCTAATTTTTGTGTTTTTAGTAGAGATGGGATTTCACCATGTTGGTCAGGCTGGTCTAGAACTCCTGACCTCGTGATCTGCCCACCTAGGCCTCCCAAAGTGCTGGGATTACAGGCATGAGCCACTGCACCCGGCCGATTTTATTTCTTAATTCCTCAATTTGAGGTGGTATTTCTTTGATGCCTAACTACACAGGTGGAGGAAATTAGCCTCCTATACATCAGGTAGCTTGCTTTCTTCTTACTGCTGACTTCTGTCAGTTCTGTCTTTCCATTTATGTTAGTTACCATTTTAGCATTTACATCATGTTCTGTAAATGTCATTAAGTCTCTTGTATTATTCTGTGTCTATAGGTTGACTGTAAAAATGGAAAGCCAATAAATATAAATTATGATGTTATAATAAGTTTTTGCTCAAGTAAGACTTGTGATTGTCAATTTCTCTATTTGGTGAAAGTAGCACTTTACTTTGGGGAATCTTAAAAAATAGTACTTACCTTACATCTTTAAATGCATGTTTATTTGCTCATATTTGAATGTAAGGCCAGGGACCTTTTCTTTGAGCAGATCTAATAATCACTGTGAGAGATTTGGAACATTGGAGTCTCAGTATCTCTCTGAAGCAGGCTGTGCTTAGAACAATATATTTTGAGCGACTATAATGCCAGATTCCATGAATAAATAACACTGTCCTATAATTGACATATAAAATGACATGAAAGGAACGTTTGTCTGAAAAATTCCTTTGGTGTATAATTATAATATTACATTCCTAGAGTAAGCACTGTGTTAATAACATTGATTAAATAAATATGCATAAGTGAACACAGCTATTGCTTTTATGCTACAAAAAAAGACCCCATTTCTTGCCATTAAGCACTGCCAAGTAATAATGAAAATGACAAATAAAACTAAAGCAATAAAAATGCATATCATCTGCACAATAACTGTACCATTTACACATATATGGCAAATTCCTCTGCACATAAAATTTCTTTATTGGCCTTCTGCAGCATTCTTCTTGTAGTTTTAGTCCCCCCACAACCTAAATTCTCATCTTAAAGGTGAAGAAATTGCTTTTAATAAATGGTGGGTGAGCTTTTGCTCCTTGCCACTCAGACAGATTTGGAGGTAGATTCCAGGTTTAGCAACTGATGTTTTGAGCAGCTTTCAAGTATTCTCATCTCAGTGTGGTTTATTTTTCATCTCCGGGCTTAATGTAATATTATTCGATGAGAACTTTTTTTAAGTGCTACTATTAGGACAGAAAATGAATTCATGAATCCTTCTGGAGTCTTGTTATTTATAAGTAATAATTTGGTGCAACCATTAGAGCCCTAAGTCCACTTTTCTGTACAAAAAACACCTGGTTTCCCGATACCCAGAACACTTTGTTAACATTTTCTCCTGTTTGCCTCTGGTCTTTGCTTTTTTTATATATATAAAAGAAATAAAATGGCCTCAGTTCTTTTTAATAAAATTTTACACATATAAACTAAGAACAAAGAACTGTTTTGACAGTGTGGAGTTCTAAGAAAGAGAGGCCCAGATTAAAGAAGCAATAAGTGCCACCACATCTACTGCCAAAGGAACAACAGTGCTTGAGTGATATTTTCCAGGCAACCCCACGGCATAAATCTTTAATCCCACTGCCTTTCATGTGACATTTATATATAAAAACTGTTTATAGAGCAATGTAACCTTTTCCTGTGTTCATTCGGGTTTATCAGGGCCGCCAATGCTTCAGTTCTTATACTCTGACTGCTCATAATACGTCAGCAAATGTGATCAGCGCATTTTGCCTTTGCTCTCACCAGAACCAAATAAGGGGCTGATGTACCAGTTACAAAACAAGGTCAGTGGCAAGAAGACGAACCTCACACAGCTGGCCTCGCAGAATCCAGTGGCTGTGCACCAGTCACTGAACTGTTTTGCAGCAGGCCAGAGTGGGAATTTCTCTTCACAGCATCCATAAATTTGGACTTAATTCATCTTTGCAGAAAATTAAGGGGGGATACATTCAATATCGTTTTAAGCAACATAAAACCGGTCTAGAAATAAATTAGCTGCTCTATTAGAAAATAACCTGCACAAGTTAGGGAATAGAATATTTTTTAGAGTCATAGGTCTGGAAGAAGACCATTGAGAATGATTTGCCCATTTATTGAGTCAATTAGAAAATTAATTTTACAGGACTATTCAGCCGACTGTGTGAGGCTCTTGATTACAAATGACCAAAACCCAACTCAAACTAGATTTTGTGAAAAAGGGGAGTAGACTGACAGGGGTAACTAGGGAGCCAAAGACATACACTTGACCTCAGGCATTCGTGGCTTCAGGCCTCTTGGAGATGCTTTCCTCGGCCTGGCTTGCCCCTCATCCTCTCCCTAAGAAGTAGCACAAAGGCCCCCAAGAGTTCCAGATGCATGTGGCTTTCAATGTTCATAATCAAAGAGAAAGAGAAACCATCTCTCATGGCAAGAGTGCTGGGAACATTATGATATGGCTCAGTCTGAGGAAGGAACCCTTTCCTGACCTAACCACCATGCCCAGGATGTGGGCTCAGTTCCCTGAGTGACCTAACCTGGGTCATGGCTGCTTCTTCAGCAGGAAGGTGATATCAATTTCACCTGCACAACGTAGTCTAAGGAGAGATCCCTCTCAAAATGGTGGAGGGGTGACTCCCCAAAGGATGGGATGCTGGACAGATCAGAAAAATACCTGCACACTACAGCTAGTCACTGACAGGGCTACAGATGGAACCCAGGATGTATTAGTCTGTTTTTACACTGCTCTAAAGAAATACCCAATACTCAAGACTGGGTAATTTATAAAGGAAAGAGACCTAATTGACTCACAGTTCCACAAGGCTGGGGAGGCCTCAGGAAACGTACAATCTGGCACAGAAGGTGAAGGGGAAGCAAGGACCTTTTTAACATGGTGGCAGGAGAGAGAAGAAAGTGAAAAGCCCAGGGGAAACTGCCATTTATAAAACCATCAGATCTCGTGAGAACTCCCTCACTGTCCTGAGAACAGCATGGGGGAAACCACCCCCATGATCCAATCACCTCCCTCCCTCCACACGTGGGAATTACAATTCGAGATGACATTTGGGTGTGGACACAGAGCCAAACCATATCACAGGCATACCGACTCCATGTTTATCTGTAATGGTTGCTTGGTAGCTTCTACTCTGCCTAATCAGCGTGTCCAGTCTATGAAGCAAAAACACCAGAGTTGGCGGGTATGTGTGTATGTGTGTAACTGTCAGCGTACACAGACACATCTGTGCTTGGGTTTGGAGTAAAGAAGTAGGCTAATGCCTGGAAGCAGCTGTCTCCTTATAAGAAAGTTCATGAATGCATCACAGACCAAAAAATATTAATAGTTTGTTCTCCAGGAAGGTATGCTGCTGTCTCAAGTGTTTACCTTTGAATTACAGTACTATAAGATGCAGCAGTAATCTGGGCTTTAAGGCAATGGCTGATGGGCAAACTAAAAAATGCACACATGTAATAAGGAACCCAATGTCTTGAACCATCTTTACTATCACCTGAGTTTCCCCTCCAAAACTCATGCTGGAATTTAATTGGCATCGTGATGGTTTAAAGAGGTAGGACCAGGTGAGACCTACAAAAGGTGATTGGGTGAAAGAATTCGTGGATTAATGGGTGATCAAAAGAGTGGGTTGGTTATCTCTGAGAATGGCTCTGTTATAAAAGCCAGCACGGTGGCTTCCTCCTCTCACCCTGTGATGAGCTTCTGTCATGACAGCAAGAAGGACCTCCCTAGATGTGCCCCTCAACCTTATACTTCTCACCCTCCAGAACTGTGAGACATAAATTTTTTTAATTATAAGTTACTCAGTCTATAGTAGTCTATTATAGCAACAGAAAATGGACGAATACATTACAAAACAAAACAAAAAAGCAAACACTGGTTTGTGTTTTCCTGAGGAAAAAAAAAAAGATGCCTCATGATAGTCACATGTCTTTTACTAATGGTCCCAGCTGGAAGAAAGAAATGCAGCCAGTGAAACTTAACAAGTGAATTTTTTTTTAGCATTATGGAAACCTGCAAACCTCAAAACAGTTCTGCTACTATGTGCTCCATTTTTATTTAGTCAGGTCGCTACTTAATTGTCTTCACATTTCAATCGAGTAAAACTGTAAGAACAGACAGCAGTGAGAAGTTTCCTATTCTAACATAATAAAGTTAATAAATGAACACATTTCATTTGAGCATGACACCATCACATAGCAATTCATGTGAGGGAATAAAAAAAAGGATGTTCTATCCTGGTCATCATATATCGATAGATGTTCTAGTACACGTGTCTTTACCTAGAACAATAGTCCAAAGACTTTAGTGTGCAAACTTTAAGGGAGTTGTTAAAACTCAGATGGCTGGGCCATACCTCCAGAGTGTCTAATTTAGTAGGTCTGTGGTGGGCCCAATAATTTGTATTTCTGGTAAGTTCCCAAGAGATGTTGATGTTGCTCATCTGCGACTACACTTGGAGAATCACTCCTCTAGACGAATGCCAATGCTAAGCTCAGATGAGTAATTATAATCCATAGTTCAGTTGAGAGCTGGGTTGAGGCTGCCCTGGGGACATAGTAGCCAGAGTTTCTAGCAGTGGGCGTGGGACTCCAGCTCATCTGCAGAGTAAAATGGCAGGGTTTATATGCTTGGGAAGACACATCAAGCAGTATTTAGGAAGGTTGTTAGGAATTTTGTCAAGTACTCTGGGTTTTAAGAGCAAAGTTTCAGGATTGGCTGGGAATTTCAGTGCCAATTAGTATAGAACGCTCATTAAAGGGCCTTGTGTATGTATTGGGCTCACAGGAAAGGCTGGAGTTGGAGGCTATGTGGATTCCTAAGAAGATGACCTTGACTAGGCTTAAGGCAACCAAAGATGGCCCCAAGGATGGAGTTGGTGGGATGGGATGGTGGTAGTGGAGCTGACCAAATACTGAGCCAAGTGAACACAGGATACAGACCCAATTATATCTGAAACTTGCCTGTTCAAAGCCTGCCATGATCAGGATGAGAGCAGGCAGGGTCTATCTGGAACACTAGTTGTGCTTCTTGAGCCTTTTTTGACCTTGATATATATTAAGAAATACAAATTACATTGCATCGGTAGCACAATAGTGTGACTATAGTCAATAATAACTTAACTGTACATTTTTAAATAACTTAAAGAGTGTAATAGGATTGTTTGTAATTCAAGGGACAAATGATGGATGGGATGGGCACCCCCTTCTCCATGATGTGCTTATTTCACATTGTATGATGGTATCAAAACATCTCACATACCCCATACATATATACATCTACTGTGCACCCACAAAAAACATTAAAAAAAAAAAACAAATTGTATCATGGCGCGCACACACACACACACACACACACACACACGCACAGAGTTTCCCCAAATGATACGTTCTTTACCATGTGCAATGCTCTTTATTCTATTTTAATCTATGTATTCTATCACATTCTATTACTTCATGAAGATAACAGACACCTTTTGCTATTCAGGAATTTATTTTATGACCCACTAATGGGTAGAGACCTGTAGCTAGAAAGCATTCACCTAGAACTTGCAGTTGATACCATCTGCCTTAACCTACTGCGGGCACTCTCATTCTGCACGCAGCAGCTAGCACATAAACACTGGCTGTAGAACATAAAGTCATTTCCAGTTAAAAGGCCCAAGATCTTCTGGCTTCACTCAGCCTGCACTTCCTGGTCAGCGTCCTCCATCACAGAACTCCCTGGTTTCTTGAACTTCATGCCTTGCATAATTTTTGGCTTTGAACTCTTTTGATGATCCTAACAGCTTCAGGGAAGAGTCTTTCTCCTCCAGGTTTGACTTTGCAAATCCCTTCACCTAGGCTAATCCTCCTTCCTCCACCACTGAAAGCAGATTAGTGCTAGGCAAAATTATGTATTTGTGTTAGTCTGTTCTCAGGCTGTTAATAAAGACATGCCCGAGACTGAGTTACTTATAAATAAAAAGAGGTTTAATGGACTCACAGTTCCACATGGGTGGGGAGGCCTCAAAATCATGGCAGAAGGTGAAGGAGGAGAAAAGGTATGTCTTACACAGCAGCAGGCAAGAGAACATGTACAGGGGAATTGCCCTTCGTAAAACCATCAGATCTCCTGAGACTTATTCACTATCAGGAGAACAGCATGGCAAAAACTTACCCCCATGGTTCTATTACCTCCCACCAGGTCCCTCTCACGATACATGGGGATTATGGGAGCTACAATAAAAGATGAGTTTTGGGTGAAGACACAGCCAAACTATATCAGTATTTTAATTCTGTTTCCCTTCATGTGATACCAACCCAGTCCTTTTTGCTAAGAATCTGTATTTCATTTCTCCTTGTTTAATTTGTCTTTTTCTCAGTAAAATATCTGGAGCAATGATTTAAAAATTGCTTATTTGTGTTAGAAATAATAGATAATTAAGTAACTGCCAATAAATTCCAGTTGATAAGCAAGCAAAATTATGTTAGTGTAAGCAATAAAAGCATGATACTATCCAATAAGGAATTATTTCTATTATCTGTGGCACCTGTAATGCAGAAAAGATGTATCTTAAACAATCAACCAACCAACCAGACAAGCAAAATTCCCATCAATCCAAGTTTTTGAAGCAAGCTTTCGTGAAAGTGACCCATACCAGATGAGATGACATGTTGATAAGCCACATTTTCAAAAGGCAAGGTTGTGTGTTTCTACAGCACTCATAAAACAAAGAGATATGCTGGGACAAGGGTAAGATGTCTGTTTCTAAGCCGCCAAATTGATCTCTGACCAGAGATATTTTCTAACATTTTAGTGCTGTAAAGAATATTATCACGGTAGGTAAGAAATGTCTTAGAATATGCCCATCTCCTGCCATGCTTTGATTTTCAACCAAATGGAACTTTCTTGAGTAGGATCATTTACTTTTCCCTCCCTCCCTCCGTCCCTCCCTCCCTCCCTCCCTTCCTTCCTTCCTTCATTTCTTTTTTTTTTTTTTTTTGACAAGGTCTTGCTCTCTTGCTCTGTCTCCCAGGCTGGAGTGCGGTGGTGCTATTTTGGCTCAGTGCAACCTCTGCCTCCCTGCTTCAAGTGATCCTTCTGCCTCAGCCTCTCATGTATCTGTGACTACAGACATGCACAACCGTACCTGGATAATTTTGTTTATTTTTTGTAGAGACAAGGTCTCACTTGAAGCAAGGTCTTCAAATTCCAAAGGTCAGTAATTCATGCTGTGAGAATACAAGAATAAACAGAAAGGATGGTGACAAGGAAAGACCAAGGGACATCCCTGCCTCCTGAGTCCTCCCAAAGTAGCACCTGCCTCTGATGCATACTGTAGCACCCACCTGCCTCCTCACTGACACAGCATGTTTTATTCACAGAAGTTTCAGAAAACTTCAGAAATCAAAAAAGGAGATCATGAGAAGAAACTGAATTTTATCCTGTGGAATTGAAGACAAATATAAAATTAAACACTTGGTCATTGATATGGTTTGGATATTTGTCCCCTCCTGATATGGTCTGGCTGTGTCCCCACCCAAATCTCATCTTGAATTGTAACTCCCATAATTCCCACATATTGTGAGAGAGACCTGGTGGGAGATAATTGAATCATGGAGGGTGATTTCTCCCATACTGTTCTCATGGTAATGACTAAGTCTCACAAGATCTGATGGTTCTATAAGGGGTTTCGCCTTTAACTTGGCTCTCATTCTCTCCTCCCTGCTGCCATGTAAGAAATGCCTTTCGCCTTCCACCATGACTGAGAGGCCTCCCCAGCCATGTGGAACTGTGAGTCCATTAAACCTCTTTTTCTTTATAGATTACCCAGTCTCAAGTATGGCTTTATCAGCAGCATTAAAATGGACTAATATACCTCCAAATCTGGTGTCTAATTGTAATCCCTGGTGTTGGAGGTGGGGCATGGTGGGAGGTGTTTGAGTCATGGAGGTGGATCCCTCATGAATGGCTCAGCACCATCCCCTTGGTGATGGAGTGAGTTCTCACTCCTAGTTCATGTGAAAGCTGGTTGTGTAAAAAAGTCTGGCATTTCTTCCTCTCTCTCTCGCTCCCTCTCTCACCACGTGACACGCAGGTTCCCCTTTGTCTTCCCCCTTGATTGTAAGCCTCCTGAGGCCTCATCAGTAGCAGATGCTGGCACGATGCTTGCTGTACAGCCTGCAGAACCATGAGCTAAAATAAACCTCACTTCTTTTTTTTTTGTTTTTTTGACAGAGTCTTGCTCTGTCACCCAGTCTAGGGTGCAGTGGCCAGATCTCAGCTAACTGCAACCTCCACCTCCTGGGTTCAAGCGATTCTCCTGCCTCAGCCTCCTGAGTGGCTGGAATTATAAGCTTGCATCCTGATGCTCCACTAATTTTTGTATTTTTAATAGAGATGAGGTTTTGCTAGGTTGACCAAGCTAGTCTTGAACTCCTCACTTCAAGTGATCTGCCCGCCTTGGCATCCCAAAGTGCTGGGATTACTTTCTGTATAAACCTCATTTCTTTATAAATCACTCAGCTTCAGGTATTCCTGTACAGCAATGCAAAATGGACTAACACAGTCATTTCTAGTAGGATATGCTAAAAATGGGAAAAACATAGAGCAGTCTTTTGAAAAGTTGTAAAACATACCTAAGGAAGAAAACGTAGTTTGTAAGAACTTGCTGGCTGGTGGTCTGGCTTAGTCTCTATGGCCTGGAATTTACCATCCAGTAAAGTCATGTCATACCTCTCTGGCTCTCTTTGTATTCATGAAGTGGGCACAAAAGGCTGTGTGTCCCTTAAATGATTACATGAAATTATTAGTCTACCTCCTGAAAAATCATTTTTGTGCCTAAGGAATCAATGCTCTTTAAAAACAAAATATTCTTGTGATTCTGTTACGGAAAAGAGAGCCTTTACCACCAGCTAATCAGTATCTTCATTCAGACAGACACACATGCGTGCGCGCACACACACACATGCACACACACATGGTGGGGGGATCTTTTTTGGCATACCATTAAAAGCCACAATAAATATTAGCACCTGACTGAAAAAAAAAAAAAGGAAAAGAATTTCACCGAAGCCTCAGAGTGCTTAAATAAAGACTAAAGTGCTCTGGAGATCAAAATGATTTATTCTCAGACAATTCACCTAGAGACATTTTTCTCCAATTACTAAAGGTCTAGTGAGGGAGAATCTTTAATGACATCTTCAACAGACGATATCTTGGAAAATCCTTTTAGTTCCTCTTTGGGATCTAACCAGGGTACATACTTAGAAACTAGGAAACATTTGGCCGGCTCCTCATCAGAAAAAGAGAGGTTTAATCCCATCTAGTATTACATGCAGCTTTGCTCAAAATAAAGCAGCTGCTTGCGAACTGATTGGAGCCTTTTCCCATTTAAGCAAATCCATTTTTTGGTGTGTGTCTTCTTCAGCTGAATCTGACTTGTCAGGCTGAGAACATATGTGTCTGTCATTCCAGAAAGAATGCACATTTATTTTCCTCTCATTTAATGTTTGAACATGATCACAGTCACCAGATGGGTCAGAAAAACAATGACAGCATGGTATAAATCTTCAGAGGGTTTATCAATCTGATTGAATTGAGAAGATAAAGTGGATTTTGCTAGAAATCCAATAAACTCTCTCCGCTTCGAAGAGTAATAAGGGTTTGTGCCAATTTTCTCCTTTATTACCATCTCTGCTCTTTCTCTTTTTATGCTGTTTTCTGTTTCACTTGCTTCGTATTACAAGACTCATTTTATTCTCTAGCGGTGTTAGGTTAGCCTCAGTCCTAGCTTAGTTAGTCGAAGAGATTGGGGGCCGATGGGGGCAGCAGGACTAGTCAGGGACTTAAAGCTGGATGAACCAGAATTTGAATACAGGCTTATCCCGCAACTCACTGGGTGGTCCTTCAGCCTCAGTTTCCTCGTATAAAAAATGAGGCAGACCTTTTCATAATGTGACAGTTAGACATGATGAATGTGAAGCACTTAAAGTGATTTCTGGCCCAGTAAAGAGTGCTTATTCTTATCTTGGACACTCAAGTTTTAGGTTTGTTAGCCAGAGGTTCATTTTCTCTAAGGAGGCAGGAATTATCACCAAGAGGAGTGAAATACTCTTTACTAAAGACCTTTAACAGTACCATTGAATTGAACCTCTATCTCTGTTCTGTGGCTCTGATGGTAGGAATGTATGTCCACGTCTGTGATTTTCTCTAAGCATTGAAATTGAAATGTTAAATTTGCTATCACATACTAATCAGAAAATTGTGATCCATAGTTCAACATGCAGTAACTGGCAAAGTCAAATTCCAGGACTCGATTTTGCCCGGACACGGTGCTTCAGATGTCTGTCGTTTAAAAAATAAATGGCTACGTCTACCAGATAGGTTCTACTGGAACCCAGCAGAGCTCCCAGTGACCTCACCCACCACAGGAACTCCAGCAGAGGGAGATTTGCAAAATTAACCTGCTAAAGACAGCTGTGGTCAAAATGCCTTCATTTTGGCCACTGAACTGAGCAGTTTCTAAGGTGAAAGATTTCAGCAAGCCCACTGTTCTTTATGTTTATTTTTAACTGGAGAAAATGGAGACCATCTTCAGAATGATATATACAACAATAGAGGAAGATTTTAAAATTCAGTAACAAAAGGGTTGTTTTTATGATCACACTTTAAGATTTAACATTAAAAGAACAAAACCTCCTTTTTTGTTTGTTTTGTTTTGTTTTTGAGACGCAGTTTTGCTTTTGTTGCCCAGGCTGGAGTGCAATGGCACGATCTCAGCTCACCACAACCTCCACCTTCGTGATCAGCTGATTCTCCTGCCTCAGCCTCCTGAGTAGCTGGGAGTACAGACATGCACTACCACGCCCGGCTAATTTTTGTATGTTTAGTAGAGACCGGGTTTCTCCATGTTGGTCAGACTGGTCTTGAACTCCCTACCTCAGGAGACCTGCCTGCCTCGGCCTCCCAAAGTGCTGGGATTACACACATGAGCCACCTTGCCTGGCCTAGAACAAAACCTCTTTAAGGAGAGGAAATCCAAGTTGACCCATGTGAAGAAGCCAGCCATGCAAAGACTGGACATGAACATTCTAGGCAGAGTAATCGAAGGTACATATACCCTGAGATGGGAATGGGTTGGTGAGTAAGGAAAAAGAAGCAGGCAGTGTGAGGCTGGGATATAGTGGATAAGCAGGGAGAGGCATGGTGTGACAGGCGTTAGGCACCAGAACACAGGAATAGGTAGGTCCAAGCCAGGTCTTGCAATAGGGCAGGACACCACCGACTGCCTTTAGGCAGGTAATGAAGTGACTACTCTGGCAGACAGTGGATTTAGGGAGCGGCAGCCATGAGAGCAGGGAGATAAGCTAGGAAGCTGTTGAGATGGTACAGGTAAGAGATGGGTGTCCTGGGCTAGGAGGTGGCACACAGATGGAGAGAAGTGAATGATTTCAGGATATATTTTGGAATTAGCCTTTGAATGGAAGAGTGTGCCGATGGTTTGGTTGTTGGGAGCAGAAGTGATGAGACCAAGAGAGAAAACAAGGATGACTCCTAGGTTTTCGTTTTTTCCAAATAGTGAATAATTGGTACCATTACAGAAACGGGGAGGTGAAGAGAAACAGGTTTGGGGATCAAAACCACATGCATTGTTTTGGCTGTGTTAGTTTCACCCTTCATGATGGTCTCTAGAGTTTAATATAAACACAGCGTAGTGAAAGGACAATTTACTGCAAGTTGTAAGTTCACTCTAATTAAAGATCAAGTCACTGAATATCATGTGTAAAGAAAAACCTAAGTTATGAAGAAAACATAGTGTAACTTGGAATGTTTTAGTTTTCCTGTCTTCCTTTTCTCCACTTTTCTTAGATCCATCTTTTGAAGGCCTCCCTTCCTTGCTGGGCTTCCTTGCAGCACACCTAGGGCTTGAAATGTGCTCCCTCTTCCCTTTCTCTGCTGGGCTATGCCATCGTCATCTCCACTAGTTCTTGGTGCCTGGCACAGAGGTGGCAGCCACAGGATGTTTTCTAAATGAAGAAGCAAATCAATGAAGATGTGCCGAGGCACCTACATCTCCACCTCTGGTCAGTCTCATTGCAGGCTGTAATCGGGAGGAGAGGGAACTTGAACGGAAGGCATCTACCGGCATCAGTTTTGTTCTGACTTGGGTTTCTGCCCTGTTCGTGGCACGGAGTCCCCACCACAGACTCTAGTTTTAGTGGATGGCTATCAATTCTCTTGTGCCTAAATTCCTGCCTTGTCAACCTAGCTGCGCTGTTAGGCCCCCCAAGACAGGAGCCCAGCAGGTTCTTGACAGCAGAATTTGTCTTGCGTGTATTTTGTCCACTTTATGCATATTTGAGCCCAGATCTGTCATGAGCTGTACTCTTTAATCTCAGACACCTTGGCCATTTTTCAGAGCGACTAAACAGTGCCTGCTCCCAAGTCCCTGTTTTCAAGCTCCATGGCCCATCAGGAAAGACCACGATCCCTCCCTGACCTCCCCTGTGATAGCTGTTTGCAATATTTACAGCTGCTGCTTGTCACTGTTTGGCCAGGATGTTCCCTCTACTTAACCATTGCTGCCCCTGGATTCTTTCCTAACCCTTACCCCAATTCATGGGCCACATCAGGGAACATAGCTAGTTCAACTTCCTGGCATCTTTTAAAAAGTTTCTTGAGATGGAGTCTTGCTGTGTTGCCCAGGCAGATCTCAAAATTCTGTGCTCAAAGGATCCTCCTGTCCCAGCCTCCAGAATAGCTGGAGTTACAGGTGCATGCCACTGTGCCTGGCTTGCAGGCATCTTCAGCCATGCAAGCCCACAGTTATCATTCTCCAATCTGGTCAAGTCATTAGATACACCAAATGTAATCAAACAAAACACATGGAGGAGAAAATAAAATAACTTACTGGTATAAAGAAAAACAGCAGGCTGCGGCTACGTGGCTTCAGAAGAATCTGGTTATAAGGCATGTTGTGGAGTGTATGTGCGTGTGTGTGTGTGTGTGTGTGTATATGTAACCTGATATATTTATCTGCAAATACTTTTATTTTTTAGTTGTTCACCTGGCTTTCTAGGAGAAAAGCTTTGCCACCACCCTGTCATAGGTCAATGAACATTGATTATTGAATATTGATGCTTACTGAGGAGTAAAGCACGTGCTGAGTACTAGGGATAGCAATTTCTATCCTTTCATAGTTGAACTCCTCCTATGTGCCAGGCAGTACTCTGGCTCAGGACCCATTCTTGAACGTTTTTACCCAAGATTAACACTGGAGGCTCCCTCTTTTCTAGGAACTGAGTGGGAGGGACAGATCAATTCCTTGAAAAGCTCCAGGCAATGAAAAGGTTACCTTGGCCCTTTCCCATCCTAATACAATTCAAACCCAAACAACACTAAACTAAGTGGAAGGAAGTCCGACAAAGTACTGAGTTTTTCCTCTAGTGAGTGATTATTTCAATAATTTTGTTAAAATAAATGTCTATCAAAATATTTCTATTTCTTCCTCTTCCTCTTTTTTTTTTTTTGTTGTTGTTGTGTTGTTGTTGTGTTGTTGCTGCCTCTCTTTTGCCAAGGGCTCACACACATTTTCCTGGCTGGTAATTTAGCATATGGTTCATGGAAGCAATAAACAAGTAAGCAGATTTAAATAAATAGTTGCAACATAAACAGCCACACCCTATATTAGAAGTATATTCAGAGTGCCAGGGATGTAAACACTGTTCTGTGTGAACACGGCACTTCCTACCCTCCCTCCTCTATTGCCTTCACATTCATATTCAGGGGTAATTGCTTCCAGATTCAGGGGAAAATGGAATGTACATAAATCATAGCTCTCAGGAAAAATAAGGTAACATATGGTCGCTTAGGTTTTTGTGTGAGATGAAGGAATGAACTCAGAAATATCCGCCTGTACTTTTGAAGTTTTGTGGGTCTTGTTATTGCAACCCTAAGGTGTGAAATGTTTGTACTGTGTCTGCAATTAAGAATTAGCATAGCTGCTAACTCAAAAGCTTCCTTTATATGCTGCTTTTTTCTTTCTTACTGAGTTTTAGCTTACACAACTTGTTCAAAGGACAGCATCAAAGGATTGCTTTATCAGTTAGTTTAGGATAATAGACTGGGGTTGAACTCTAGTCAGTAAAAGGAAACTTTTCAGACTTGGAGTTAAAGTTCAATCTGTTATTCTTGGCATATGGCCCGAGAGGGAAATAGAATTTATGGAAGAGACTTGTTTGCTGGATGGCTATATGATCCAACAGTTGCTATGAAGAGATCACAGAATGGAATGATCAAATGAATGTTCACACACCACTGACAGCATGAAAAGATTTCACTTTCCTCGCATGACTTCTTCCTTTAAGCGCCGTTCTTAGTGCTCCTTCAATATAGTGAAACCTCACTCATTGTGAGTGAAAGAATAAATGTCTTCATCTGGGTTCAGTTCTGGTGTTCATTAGGTTATAGTGATCAGTAATGTATTTCTACTGGGAACACATGTTTCTGCTTCATGTTGATGGTGATTACTTGGCACTCATATTGGATTAGTAATGATTTCTTCCTCTCTGACGTAAAGACAAGAAAGAAGTTGTGTCTGGTGTCACTTGTGAAATGACTGGGAGCAGTGGTCAGCTCAGGTGGTGCTGGATGCTCATCCTGGGCCTCGGGACCTTGACAGTGGTCTTCCTTGCTATGAGGAGTGATGCTCTCATAACCTTAGTGCCAAAGAGGAGGGAGTAGGAAGAGGGGTAGAAAGAGAGGGGGAGAGAAGAGAAAGAGGGTAATGGGGTATAAAACTTTGTAATGGATGAGCACGCTCCTGCTTCATGATCCATGGGCAGTGTCTGCAGCTGTTGAAAGGAAGTCATCCGTAGACACCACCCTGCTGCTCCTGAGTGGGGCCGTGCTCTCTCTTTCTCAAATGGAGCCCAGCCAGCCTGTGCTTGTGTGAGTGTGCTGGGGTTGGAGGCTGGTTAGTGTCTACAGAGTGACACCACTCTGACCTCTGTAATTTTCTTACATCCAGCCACCTTGTCTGGGATCCCCTGACCTCTCTCAGGTTTGTGTCTTCTTATGCCATGCTGGAAAAACCTTCTGGTGTCTGGCAGACTCCTGCAACACTTATCCTTCCTAATCTATTATTTAGGTATGGTCATCATTTCAAAAGTGTTGTCTTACCACTATCACTTCCTTTCCTCTATCATTTAGTAGGGCTGATGGAGAAAGACTAACAATAAACGTGGCAGTGCAAACACAAATATATCCAGAGATGATAAAATCTATTCATGGGAAGATAGTAAAAAACTATCAATTGAAAGATAACAAATGTGGTTGAAATCCAATTGCTCAAACATGTAAGATAGTAATAACTAACATTCCTAGAGCAATGTTCTGAGAGCTTTGCTTATATTAATGCATTTAATCCTCACAATAACTCTATAAACCTGGTACAATTATTATCTTCATTTTTGTTTTTACAAATGAGAAAACAGAAGCACAGAGATATTAAGCATTTAGCCCAGGGTTATATAGTTGGTAAGTCCTAGACCTGAATTTGAGCCCGAGCATTCTTGCTCTAGAGTCTGTGTACCTCATACATATGGGTATAACATGCACAGATCTAAGCATGAAGAGACTGTGTGTGATAGAAAACTACATAAACTTCAATTTAGAAGGCTCTGCTACAGGTCACGTAATTAATTTGAATCTCAATGTTCTCATTAAACATTAGGGATGACATGCTTGCTCACAAAGTCTGTGTTCAAAGAAAGCTTTCATAAGAAAACACTTAAATCTAGGCCTGGTACAGAATGCGTGTGCAATAATGTTTTCTTCTTTCCTCTTCTGTCTACACAAGTACCCGATGCATCAAATTCAGTCTTCAGGTATATTGCTGCTCGGCCTAGACAATATTATTAGCATCTGCTGTTAGGTGTTAATTCTTCATTTATTGTGGCACATATATACCATGGAATACTATGCAGCCATAAAAGAATGAGGTCATGTCCTTTGCAGGGACATGGATGAAGCTGGAAACCATCATTCTCAGGAAACTAACACAGGAACAGAAAACCAAACATCACATGTTCTCACTCATAAGTGGGAGTTGAACAATGAGAACACATGGACACAGGGAGGGGAACATCACACTGGGGACTGTTAGGGCGTGGGGACCAAGGGGAAGGAGAGCATTAGGATAAATACCTAATGCATGCACAGCTTAAAACCTAGATGACAGGTTGACAGGTGCTGCAAACCACCATGGCACATGTATACCTATGTAACAAACCTGCACATTCTGCGCATGCATCCCAGAACTTAAAATAAAATAAAAATGTAAAAAGAAAAAAAAGTTAAGTGCAGCATACAGAATAATACCCCCTCCAAAGATATTCACACCATAACCCCTGGAACCTGTGAATATTTTAGCATCATGTGACAAAGGGACATTGCAGATTACTTTAAAATAGGGAGATTATTCTGGATTATTCAATATAATCACATGGACACTTAAAGGGAAGGGAGAAGCGTCAGAGAGAAATACAGCAGAAGAGGCAAGGGAGAGCCAAGGCATGAGAGGGGCCTCAGTGCATCGATGCTGGCTTTCAAGATGAAGGAGGTCATGAGCCAGATGGCCTCTTTTGCATTAGTCCTCAGTTTACATCCAGAAAACAAACAGGGACCTTGGTCTTGCAGTCATAAGGAACTGAATTTGATTAACAGCCTGAATTAACTTGAAAATGGGTCCTTCTTTTGCATTAGTCCTCAGTTTACATCCAGAAAACAAACAGGGACCTTGGTCTTGCAGTCACAAGGAACTGAATTGGATCAACAGCCTGAGTTAACTTGAAAATGGGTTCTTCCCCACAGTTTCCCAAAAGGAATATGGTCCTGCTGACACCTTGACTTCAGCCTATAAGACTCTAAGCTGAGGGCTCTCCCTGAGCCACAATGTATTACACCTGGACCTTGGATTTACAGAATTTGTGAGATAGTAAATGTTTTAAGCTGCCAAATTTGTGGTTATTTGTTACTGTGACAATAGAACACCTTCTATTACAGGTACCTACCTTGTCCCAGAAACTCTGCCAGTTACTGGGAACATAGCTGGGACCTAGACAGACTGATACCCTGATATCTAGGACACAGGCTCACCCAAATGGGGTGTTTGGCAGAGGCCAGTTCTTTCCTGATCCTGCTTGATGGTAGTTCCTAAAGTAATTTTCTTGCCAGTGTGTGCCTCAGTCTCCACAACTGTGAGACAAGAGTAATTGCACAGAGCTTGTCTCTGGAATTGAGGTGTAAAGACTTGTGAGCTATTGTCCATTTAGTCCTTGGACGACCTGTGAAAACTTAACTGCCTGCTGATGCTGAAATGCATCTCCCACAAAATGTGGTTGTGTCCCTCTGCTCATAGATGTGGTCTGCAAAGATGCTACCTCCGGCTCAGGCGGGGGCACTTACTTAATCGAATAAATTAGCTGTCCAAATTAGTTTTTGAAAAAAAATTCCCATGCGGGTCTTTTCTTAGTGTGGTCCCTTTTGTAATTCTTTAGACATTGGTAATCATCAGATGAAAAAAAGAATTAAAGTGGAAAAGACAACAGAAGGGTTCTCACTGTACTAACTACAGACAAATTTGAGGTAATCAGACAATTAGTTGCAACAAACCCAGGTCACATACAAACAAATGCGATTATGTAAAAATACAAAATACTTCCTTCAGCAAACAACCTTAAGAGCTGGACAAATATTTAGATTTGCCAGCATCTGTTGAAAATCTGTATAAATCGTCTCCAATAAACTGAACAATGCTTAAGAAACACTTGTGTTAAATAACCTGAAAAGAAATAATTTGTATTTACTGAAGAATTACATAAAGCAAAGCCTCACTTGCCTCAATATAATCTTATATGGAGAATTTACTTCCTGGGATAGGCTTTTTCTAATCATCTTGTCTCATTTATTATACTTGTTAGTCTGTCATCATATGATTTATTTTCTTTAGAGTACTGAACGCTGTCTGACATTTATCTTATTTAAGTATTTTGCTCATTGTCTCTTTATCATCTAGAACATGGACTCTTTGAGGGCAAGGCCTTGCCTATTGGTGAGATGCTGCTTATGTTCCATCTGGTGCCTACCTGAATTTTCCTCTAGAAAATCCTCAACCTTCTTCTGACCATTTATTCCCAGGGAAGCAGATGTCATCCTGAACTTCAGTCTTTTTTATCCATATATCTGCTTTTAAATTTTAAAATATTTAACTGACAAGTAAAGATTGGATATATCCAAGTAGTGCAATGTGATGATTTGATAAATGTACACATTGTGTATAATGATTGCCACAGTCAAAATAAGTAGCACATCCATCATCACCCATGCTGTGTATTATATTAGCTCTCCAGAACTTATTCATCTTGTAGCTGAAAATGTGTAACCTTGGATCAACATCTCCCCATTTCTCTCACCTCTCGTCCTCTGTTCTACTCTCTGTTTCTATGAGTTTGACTTTTTTAGATTCTGCATACAAATGAGATCATAGAGTATTTGTCTATTTCTAGCTTATTTCACTTAGCATAATGTCCTCTAAGTTCATCTATGTTGCTGCAAATGGCCAAATTTCCTTCTTTTTTATGGCTGAATGATATTTCATTGTATATATGAACCACAATTTCTTCATTCATTCATTCATCAATAGGCACTTAGTTTCCATGCTGTGGCTATTATGAATAAGGTCTTAATGAGAGTGCAAATGGAAATAAAAATATCTCCTCAAGCTACTGATTTCCTTTCCTTCAAATATCTATCCATTGTATGGCAGTTCTATTTTTAGTTTTTTGAGGAAACTCCACAATGGCTGCACCAATTACCTTCCCACCAAAAGTGTACAAGAGTCCCTTCTTCTCCACATCCTTGCCAACAATTATTAACTCTTGTTTTTTTAAAAATAGCCACCAGACTTCAGCCTTGAAAGCATTTGCATCCATGGCCCAAAGTAGTCAGCACATTCCATCCCACTGGCTAGGAGGATGGATTTGTTACAGGCACATAACCAAAGTCATACCTACCAGGATGAAAACAATTCAATTTTGGGACTTCTGTTTGAGCTTTTCCACTGGGTCTTAAGCCTGAGAGGAGGTGGGGCTAGAACTTCTGTTGCCATTTTACCTTTACATTGGCTCTATCAAAATGGTTGAAAGGCTACACCCAGAGATAGAGGAAAAGGGAATCTGATGGTATAATGAAGGCCCTAAATTCTGCCATGTTCATTTCAGCACTGACCATGGGATTTTTACTTATGGGGCAAATATATATTTTTCTCCAAACAAATATCTCCGATTGAATTATAATTGATAATCCAGAAAAAACAGAGAAGCATAAAGTACTATGGAATAATTGCTTTGCTAATCTGGGAACAAATTTCTATAACTTAATTAAAAAAGTGTGTGTGTGTGTGTGTGGGGGGGGTGTGTGATGTCTACCAGCTGCCCACCATCCTTTGTCTTAGGGTCTAATTCATTTAGAAAACTCAAGACAGGTGAAATGAAATAGTATATTAGCTATTCCCTAAAACAGCAAGTAAAATCTTTGACTTGTGGCTTTCAAAACTGTGCATCATTTCTATTGTACCCAAGTTGGCAGCTCTAAACCCATTGGGTAAGAACTTTCTACTCTTCTTATTGAATACCATCAGCCTTATGCAGATTATTAGTAAGGCAGATTATTTTGAGTTCTTGTGATATTTCAAATTATGAAATTTGAAACTGTGATATTTCTGATTATGTTCCTATGTGTTTGGGCTACTATTGGATATCCAATGAATGCAATTTATTTAAAAATCCCAACAAAACTGGACCAAAAAGCTCTAAACGTAGTTACTTTATCAATATTCTCTTAAGGATGACTGATTGACTGATGTATTGACATGAGAGGGTCAAGACAGCTGCACTGCTGGGCATCCTCATGGCCATGAGGGGGTGCAGTCTTTAACTGGTGCTACAGCTCAACCTGTGGACCGGTGAGTTGTTTTTGTTCAAAATTTTAATGTGAAGAAAAAGGAGAAGGAGGAAGAATAGTATATCTAGAGAACTGTCTAGAAGCAAAAAGGCAGACTTGAAAGAAGAAGAGTTTTAAAGCACGAGGATGAAAGTCAAGAATTTATCATCAGTCTTGCTCCTGAACATCCACTGGGAACATACTGCTGTTTTATTAGTGAAAACTTTTTTTTGGTCTGGTCATAGATAGGAGCAAGAGAAATCATTTGAAAGTCCAGGCCTTGGTAACTGAAAAATTTATAGAGAGAAAAAAGGCAAAAAGATATTACATGGACAGACATTTAGAATATACATCCAATGGATTCAACCAAAACTGAGTGCTTTCATCCTGAAGGCAGTCACAGCAAACACAACTGGAAAGCATCACAAGTACTTTCAGCAAATGTCTAAAAATAAGTCCAAGATTTTAGACTTGAGATCCATGTAGGATCAAGAAGATCCAGTCTGAGCACGGTGGCGCACGCCTGTAATCCCAGCACTTTGGGAGGCCGAGGTGGGTGTATTGCTTGAGGCTAGGAGTTTGAGACCAGCCTGGCCAACATGGCAAAACCCCGTCTCTACTAAAAATACAAAAATTAGCTGGACGTGGGGGTGCGTGCCTGTAATCCCAGCTGCTCGGAAGGCCGAGGCATGAGAACAGCTTGAACCTGGGAGGCGGAGGTTGCAGTGAGCTGAGTTCACCCTACTGCACTCCAGTTGGGCAACAGAGTGAGAGTCTGTCTGTCTCAAAAAAAAAAAAAAAAAAAAAAAAACGAAAAAGAAAAAAGATCCCAGAGACAAGGACAGACCGAGGTTTCAGAGGAGGACTGGCCAAACACCCAGCAAGCATTGGAGACCTGGGCCCAGGAAGACCTGTGTTTCTTTTCCCTTCTAAGGAAAAGAACTTGGGTGAAGGAAAAAAAAAAAAAAAGAGAGAAGTCATGAATCCAGTTCATCCAAAATTAAAGTATCAAGAATGACTCAACACTGAGCCAGTAAATAACCAACGTAGAATTTTTTCCAGTTCCATACATATAACAGGAGTTAAATGACTCATGTTTCAGAAGAGGAAAGCATAAATGAGGGTCGCTGTGGAAATGTTTCCTTTACCTGTCAGACCCTAGGCTTGGTCAACAGAAGGTAGACAGCTCAAGAAAATCCACTGTGAAGAAACTGCCAACACAAACAATCTCACAAAGTCTGGCAATGAGCAATAAGAGGAAATTTGAATAGGTGGATGGAGTAATTGGGAGTTGGCAATAGGCAAATAGCAGAGGTACAGAGAAGCAGAGGGTCTCAGATAGACAGGATTCAGGACTCCAGAACTGAGAGTTCTGGCTCAAACAAAGCAAGAAAACTTTGTCTAAAAAAACCTGGAGTAAGGAATAAGACACTAAGAATAAAAGTCAAATATGAGACAATCAGATAAATATGTGATGTCTAGATCTCAGGCACAAGGCAGGACCTTTGTCTGGCCAGGCAGGGATCTCTTGAGCCTTGATTTTGTGCTCTTTTGAACCTAGGGTGAAGTTCAGTCGGCTGTAAGAAGCTGTGAAATCCCACATCTGAAGATCAGATGGACATGTGGGCAGAGAATACAGTGAAGCTCATCCCTATCTTTATTCCTCAAAATTCTGTCCTTTGTCTTTCTCTCCTAACTCTCCTTGGTTTCAACTTCCTCATGGCCTCAGTATATACTGAGACCTTTTCCAGCTCTCTTTTTGTATGTATATAAAAATACCTATTAAAACCTGTCCTCAGAAGTTCCTGGGGTGTGGGCTGTTTGCGGCAGCCACAGCAGAGGACATAATTATGAGACCTCAGGTCATCTAGGAAGCCATCTTCAGGACTATCTTGTAGGAGATTAATGGTTCGTGTGATCTCATCATTCATCCATTCAAAGCATATTTATTTAATGGAACCAATGAAATCTGTACTTTCATGGAATTTACAGCCTATAACTCCAGTTCCATTCCTTAGTCTAAATCTGAGACATTTCAGATTCAGTGTCTTCTGAAGTCACATCATATCAATGAGACAACATGATTTCTTGTGTAGTATGGTGTGTCTGACTTATTGCATGTTTCAATGACTTTTCATTAATCAAAGAACTTTTTGATTTCAGGAAATAGCTTAGTAAATAATAGTTTCCATGATCTAGTCACCTGACTTGACTGAATTAAACTGCTCTATTCTAAAACCTTCCAAACAGTCCACAAGTTGGTAATGTACAAGTAAAAAAAAAAAAAAACCTGTAAGTGCACAATTTTACATTTCTTACAGCTCTATGTTACTTATGTAGAATGTAAATAATTAAAAATAATAAAATTTTACTACCCAGAGATAATCACTGTTAATCACTTATAATTATCTGGCATATAGCTTTCCAGATTCTCATATATATATATGTTGATGCTCAGTAACTATTTCATGTTTTGCTTTTTATATATTATATCATAAATTACCTTTTCATATTAGATGTATTTCTGTAGTATAAATTTGATGGCCAGCTACAATCCCCTCTTACAGATGTGCTGTAGTTTATAATCTCATATTGCTTGAATATAGTTTGTCACAAGTATTTTCACTGTTACAAATAATGCTACAGCAAACATCTTATATCTTTGTGAGTATTTATGACTACTTCCTCTGGGACAAATTCTTAGGAGAACTTATAGGTTAAAGGATATGTAAAAATTTTAACATTTTTGCTATTTATGTTGTCAAATTTAACTCCAGCAAAATTTTCCCCCAAAATTACAATCAGGAATCAGTTCCTTATTATGTTATGAATGTTGCTACATGAGTTCTTCTGATAAATAATGCAACTAGTTATTAAATCTTCTGTTTTCCTTCCATTGCATGAATCCTGCCTTTAACAAATGAAGTACACAATTTCATATTCAGAACTAACACCTGAAATTCTAGTGGTTAGGTCCTATTAATTCATTTGTAATCATGTATTAGATAAAACTATTTCTGAAAATGTATTTAAATGTATCAAGTGGCCTGAGTCTTGATGTCAGGTTAATCTCATGTTGGTTGGACCTTTGGATTGAGGTGGAACGTGGAGGATTTTTGAGCTCGAAGGAGCTTTGAGAAGTGCATGTTTTCATAATAGTTCTGGTACAAGAAGCTTTGTTTTCTTAGGCATCTGGAGAGACAGCAGATGACATGGGTGGCTACTCCCTCTCCTATTGTTCTTCCTGAACCCTGTTGAAGCCAGAATTTTGTGAAACTTCAGAATGTGGTTTATGGGACCTCTTTTCTTGCTTTTAATTTTAAATTCCATTTGACACATCTTTAAATGGTCTTCCTAATTTCTCAAAGATGACTATGTACAAAGAGGTTTGATTTCTTCCAATATTGTCTCAGAAATGTCAGTAGTATTCTGTCCTGGAAAGGCTCACTGTCTGGTGGGGAATGGTGGTAGATTAAAGAGGTTTATCAATACTTGGCTGCTCCTCCTTCAAGAGGTACATTCTTACTACCTTGTCCCAGTCTTGGACGGCTTTGTGACCTGCTTTGTTCAATAAAAAGTGAAGGTCGTGGTACTATCCAACTTCTAGGCTTAGCCCTTAAGAAGACTGGCAACTCCCACTTTTTTTCTCTTGTGCAGCTGCGGTGCTGTAAGAAGCCCAAGCTCAATCACTGAGTGATTAACCAGCATGTGGAGAGAGGCCTTAGACGATGAGATGTCATTCGTTGATGTTTTGCTCTCAGCATCTGAATGCAGCTACATGAATGACCTCAACTACTACAACGCTTAGCAGAAGAATGTCCCTGCTGAACCTGGTTGGCCCATAAATTTATGAAAACTTTTAAAAAATGCTATTGTTTTAAGCTAGTAAGTTTTGAGATGGTATGTTACACAGTAATACATAACTAAAACAAAGATAGACAAATAAGTGTGCAAGTTCAATTCACTGGCTATAAAATAGATAAGTAAGAGATCATAGGTGGCTGTCTACCCTTATATGGAGGAATCAGAAAAGGCTTCCATGGAGAAATGGCATTCTACTTGAACTTCGAGAGATGAAAATGTTTCTGGACAGATGAAGGGGAGTCTCTCCTATGGAATGAATATTCCAGAAGATGACTTGGAGACCAGGAATAATATGACATTCTCAAGTGAACTGATAACCTAATATTGACAATGGTTGTAATGTGATTGCTTAGAGAGAAACTGTGTAAAATCAGGAGGAATAATCACAGGAATACCATACTTGTCTTTCTTTTGTGTCATGTCATCAGGAGAGAAGACCTTGTAATTGACACATTTCACCTACTTACATTCTACAGTGCCAACATTTTCTGAAGGACTAATGAGACAAAAGGAACTGCATTTGTTGAAAGGCAGCGTCTGATCCTCATTTACTATTCTAACTAAATGATTAATTCATTCCAGAAACAAAAACAAAGACATAGTCATATTATAAACATGAATTCCTCAAGAAACCCGTCTATGGACCACCTAGGAGGCACTTGGGAACCACCAGTCAGGATTGGTTTGGGCAAGATTATGAAGTGGTTGGAGTTTATCTTGGTGTTCCCAGGCTCTCATTTTTGTGTCTTTCAATCTGCTTCATGTCTCAGTAGCACTAGGCTCTCCACTCTTCTGTGAAAATCTGCTTCTCAGAAAAGATCAGATACACGTGTTCTTACTTAGAAGTATGATCCCCAGAAGAGGGCTATCGTTTCCAAGAAGGATATCCATTTTACTTCTGAGAAGACAAGGTTTTAAGCTACAGGAATGATTCTGTGATGGCATATTTTTTTAAAAGTAGTTTAGTGTGAAAGAATTTGCAGACAGGGAAGGGGAGAAAACATGTTGGCTTCTCACTTCCCCTCTAATCACGTCCTGAATTAACAGACTGCTTATTCTTTTAGAGTGAATCCACTGGACGAGTCATTAAAGGGAGTTTGCAGTGTTTAAGCCAAAAAGCCAAATGTTGTGGGAGATATAATAGTTACAATAAAACCAGTCCACACCCTCAAACATCTCACTGTTTAGTAGAAGAGAGAAGAAACAACAACTGATAACAATAAAGTAAGGCAGAATAAATCACAGGTAAAACATATACAAAATACTATATGAGAGCACCTCAAAAGAAGACAATTATTTCTAAACGATGAAAGTTATGAAAGTGGACTAGTGGTCAGAGGTGGGTGGGGATAGGGAAGGGCAGGAGGAAATGTGTGGCCGGTACTGTCAACCCTACGTAGGAGGCACTGGAAAATGGAGGCCCATAAAGGTAAATAACTTCCCAAGGTAAACTAGTTAGTGACTGGCATGGCGGGAACTTAAGGAGAGTGAAGGAGTGTGGAGGGATGTAGTGGAAAGTGGTGTAGGGATCACATTTTAATTCTGTGCTAAGGAATTTAATTTAATATTCTGGGAATAAGGGGAGCTTTTGAAGGTCTTTTGTTTGTAGGGTGGAGTGTGTTGCTGGGTGAAATAGACATGATAGATACATAAAGATAATTTACTTGATATTGCGAAGGATGAATTAGAAAGAAAAGAGATTGCACTCAGGGAGACATATTACAGTGACTCATCCACCCATTTATCTACCTTTCAACAAAAATTTAGTCAGAATTGACTGTTTCCCAGGCATTACAAAATGTTATGGCAAGAATCCGGTGAAAGAGTGTGAGATAAGAAAGTGAGTGAGCTAGAAAGTTCACAGTACTGATTTAATGTAGAGCTGGGACCGTCCTTCTTATGTCTGCCATTTGGTGTTTTTCTCAAATGTAGGCATGGTCTTTTCACCACTCTCCAAGTTACCTCTCTGTAAGCCACTGGCTACCTGGCTTTGTATCATCTTATTGGGGAAAAGACCTCATGGCCACTGGCTTGCTGTAAGAAGGAAGGGTGTGGGTGATGGGGAGGCTCTGGGAGGAGCATCTGGGCTCTGGCAGCCAGTATTGGATGGAAGTGGAGATTCTGAATCCAGAGCATCTTCTCTGAAGCCCAGAGGGAGCAGAGCCTTCGACATACCCTCTCCATCTCACTCACTTTTCCCTCCCCGATAATACCTTGTGATTTTTCTCTGAGTGTCTTGTTCCCAGGACTTGCTCTCTCTGCAGATTTATAGGGACCTAGCATTTGGACTGAGGATCAAAGAAATAGTATACAATGAATGTCTAAATACAAAAATGTACCCCCAAACATCTAAATCACACATGCAAATGATGCCAGCTTTTATCAGCTTTGAGGAATGCTCTCTCGTCATTAGTGCTACCTGAAAATGCAGTCAAAGAACCAGGATGGCATTGATCAAACGGGCTATCTCAGCTGCAGGGGCTACACGTCACTAAGGAGAGTGAGGAAGGTGGCTAGTGTGTTCCGGGGTGTGAATTGAAGGGGAAAATGGTGGGGTGAAGCAGTCATCCAAAGATCTTCAGGGCTTTTGCCATATTACCAGTTTGCATTTATTTCTTTCAAATTTGTTGATGCTCTTGGTTCTCTTTTACCATCTGACCTTACTTTTCTACCCTTTCTTTAAAATGAATAGTATATCCAAAGTTGTCTCCTTTTTGCATAATTATTGATTCTTCTTTAATCAGATTAATGTCTTCGTTAAAAAATAGACTATTTTTAGAGCAGTTTTTGTTTTGTTTTGTTTTACATTTACACTAAAACTCTGTGGGAAGTAGAGAGATTTCGCATATACCCCTTGCACACTCGCAGCCTCACCTGCTATTAACACCCTGAATCACATTGGTACATTTGTTACAATGGATGAACCTACATTAACACCTTATTGTCACCCAAAGTCCGTAGTTTACATTAGTGTTAGTGTTTTACATTCTAAGGTTTTAAACAAATATATAATGATATGTATCCACCGTTATAGTGTCATGCAGCATCTTTCACTGTCCTAAAATTCCTCTGTGCTCTGCCTATTCATTCTTCTCTATCTCCAATTTCTGGCAGCCAGTGATCTTTTTACTATCTCCACAGTTTTGCCTTTTCCAGAATGTCATAGAATTGGAATCATACAATATGCAGTCGTTTTAGATTTGCTTTGATTACTGTTTCTTTTAAAGTACAAAGTGATCTTCTGTGTTCTTTTGTCTGTAGTGGAACTATCTTAACTTTGACAATGTAAGCTTAGGAGAAGTTTTTTTTTCTAGGATCAGTTTAACAAACTACAGGAATATAGGAAGCGATGTCCTTCATACAAGCATTTTGTTCCATGGTGCCATCGAAAGGGATGCAATTATATTATCATGCTCTAAAATTAGACTTACTTTGTCAGTTAGGAAACAACATCCTGAGTGGAAGAGTCTCTATGTGTTTGGGATCAGAAGTTCATTGGAACTGTCTCTCCCATGGCCAGAAGACATGGATCTTGGGTATGTATTTAGTAGTTTATCTCACTAATAACTGAATCATCATTTTTTTTTTTTTTTTGCTTTCCATTTGGTTTTGGGTAAATGCTTCCTCGATGGCCCACAACAGGTGTTCCATTGAATTGGAAGATGAGAGACTGCCATCTGGCCAGTCTGGGCTACTCACACCATTGAACCAGCAAATCTAGAAGGGGTTACTCTAGTAGCCAGTGTGAGTGACGCTGAGGAAGTTGGATTGTTACTCACAGTGGGGACAAATACTATGTCTGAAACCTAGGAAGTTCTCTGGGGGTGCCTCTTAGTACTTTCATAGCCAGTGTGAAAAGTTAATGAAGAACTAGAGTAACTATAAAGAGGCTGGACCACTGAGTATTTAGACCCTTCAAGAAGGTTCAGATCACCCACCATGCAAATACTCCCAGCTGGCTGAGGCCCCAGTTAGGGGCAAAGGAAACTTGGAAAGAATAATGAAAGAAGGAAGTGACAAATTCCATTATGGCCTCATGTCCACTTAGGGTCACAGGAAATACACATGTTGTTTCTTTGCTTATTTTGTTTGTATTATCTGTTATCTTCTTCCCTCTTCTTTCTTTCACTGTTTTATACAAGTTTTGTTGGAGGCTAACTTTACAAATTAGTATTTGGTTACAAGTCAATTCAGAAAGGACTTTGGCTGAATTCGAGGAGTAATTGACATAGTACCCAGATGGATACAAAGACTCTCTGGACTTGTGTCTCCTCATTTAAGGAAGAGGATGAGAATGCCTTTATTTGTAGTAAGAATAGTTGCATCTTGTTAGGCTGAAACACAAAGTTGGTTTTATCGCTGTACAGAAGTTAAAATAATAGAAGGATATGCACGGATGCTCAGTACCCAAGGGTGTGGACGGTGCCTGCTTCTTCATGTTACCTCTTAGCTCCAGATCTACCCCTTTACACTCAACTGAGTGTTGCTTGGCTAGGACTGTGCAAACCATATTTCTGTTTAGCTAGATGGCTCCTGGTTATGCTCTGCTAATAGGGGACACTAGATGGGGGTCTTAGAGTCTAGAGGAGATAAAGAGAGACTGCTCCTTCCAGGATGCTTCTAGTACCTGTGAAAATGACCCTGGTTATGCTTCTTCAGTTCATAAGTGAGAGAGCCTTCCTGGAGCAGCATGAGAGTCCTGCTTGCAGCGTTTGCGACAATTGCAGAGCACTCCTCATCTGCCCCTCAGGGATAAAAGCACCTGATGAGCCATGCCTTTTTCTCAGGGGTCTGTGTTTCTTCTGCAGGGCTCCCCTCCAAGATTCTAGAAATTTAAATTCTAATCTTCATTTCTCCCAGCCCTTAGGGTGGTAGCTGTTTCCTGCAGCTGCTACCTCTCTGACACTTCAGCTCTCTTTCTGGCTTTTCAGTTTTCTAAGTAGATGAGGAGTATCAAGGAGATGATTTGGAAATATAAGTAGAGATTTTCTGTCTGAAAAATGAACTAAAACTAATCTATGGACCTGTTGGTCCTGTCAATCTCCATTTGCTGCAAATATACTAGCTACCTGAGATTACTAATAAGCATCTCTCACTGAGACAGATGAAGCCAATGTTTTCATTGTTTACCTAGTAAAAAAATTTATACTATACCCTTTCTGCTCTCTGCTGACTGGACTCTGACTCTGAAATAGTCATTAATAAGATGGAGCTTGGTATAGAGAGATCAATTTCAAACAGGACATTGTTAATCCCAAATTCGAATCCCACCACCCAGGATGTACTAACCTTTGCATGCACAGATGAGCAATGAGGTGTTTTTGTAAGTTAGAGTCCTCTGAAGGAAATGGGATATCTGCTCTGGTCCGTTTATAGGGTTGTGGAGAAAACAGAATACAATCATGCAGTAAGCAATGTTTGGTCAGTCTTAAAGAGCTGCACACATGTCAGGGACTGGGATCACAAAAGCTAAAGACATTCTTCAATGAAGACATTGGCCTCATCTGTCTTGCTGAGAGGTGCTTATTGGAACCTCAGGTATCTGGCACCCTTGCAGCTAATGGAAATTGAGAGGACCAACAGGTCCATAGATGAGTCTCAGTTCTTTTTTTAGATAGAAAATTCTCTACTCATATTTCCAAATGAACCGTACCTCCTCCCAATTGCTACTTCCAAATGTTACCCATGTTCTATTTTAGTCTCTCCCGGTTATGATAAAAATGTCAACATGATTATTGTTGCTATTTTACTTATATATTTTTAATTAAACCTGGTCTTCTTATGTCCTAAAGCATGCTGAATTGGCTTTTTAGGGGCCTGGATTCTAATTCCATTTCTACCTGTAAACTAGTTATTTTACCCTTCCTGGGCTCCATTCCCTCATCTGCAGATTGGAAATAATCAGTCTTGTCCTGTCTGTCTCACGGGGCTTTTATACCCATAGAGAAGTGTTTTGCAGATTCAAAGGTGCTCTCAGGGATGCTGCTACTATTGTTGGTAGTGTTTATGGTCATGGGAATTTAAGAAAATTTTAAAAGATCTCGTAAGCAGTGTCTGGAAATAGCACCTTATGGATTAGCATTAAAATTTGCTATTTCAAATCCTTTCCACTGCTGCACATTAAATATATACTGGTAAAATATGTGGTATTAAATTTCAACAAAGCGTTAATTTCTGGAACAAGATCAGACTCTTCAGCATATTTCCAGGCAGTTTTGATCCCATGAATTTGTCCTAATACTGCAACCACTTGCTTGTGTCTGAGAGAGTGATTACATGTAAGAAACATTCATGCCTCAAGGAAGAAAAGACTGACAAATGAACACTCAAAGATTCCAGAACCAGGAACAACTGATTCCAAGGTTTTAAATATCAGAGACTTATATACTAGAGGAGACATGCATGCCAGAGCTGTGGAACAGTAGTGTGGAAAATACCACAGCCCAAATTATTTCTTTAATGGTCTCCAAAATAAATGGTTGCCAACCAAACCATACTTGCCATACCTTTTTCTTTTGGCTACTGTTTTGAGCTGCTTCTAGACACAAAAGGGAAAAGGAGAATGAAGTCAATTATCTGCAGAACTCATGCTAACAAGCAGTAAAGGCTCATTACATACTGACTACTTCATAAAAAACCAGTTATGTCTGACTTATTTGTGTTGGCTGTCTATATTGATTAGATTCATTGTAGAATTGCTAAACAGTTGAAAGATGAAAGGATATGGTTCACTTAAGAAACAATGTAGACATTGTTTGTTTGTGTGTATGTGTGCTTGTGCATGTGTTGTCTTTATTTCCACTGTAGAGCTATTTAGATTTAATAAGACAATAGAAACAACTCCTACCAAAATAACATAAATGACATGGTTAACAGATAGTGAGCCTCGAAGTCACATGCCAAGCTGTCTCTTCATTGAAAAGGCATAGATGTTCATGCATAGAAGCAAAAGCAAATTACCACTCCCTCCTGGTGAATTATTGGATGGCTCTCCAGTTGTGAGCCTGTGAAAATCATAAGGAACTAATTTTAGCTTTTTATTAGATTCTTCCCAGATAGATTACAAATAGTTTATAGATCTCCCTAAATCTTTGCCAAATTATTTTCCACTTTAAAAAGAATATTGTCATTTAAGGCTACTGTCTCAGATGGTGTTTCCTGTCACTCAGAATTGCAGAGTTAGACTTCTCAAAATCATTAAAGTGCCAGTGATTCACCACAAGACTCCTGTTTGTGTCTGCTGATATAAGACTGTTAAAAAACATATGGCTTTTTAGGTATTTTACTTCTTAGCTATACATGGTTTTCTAGTGAGTTTGTTCTTTTTCCATCAGCCTTGATGTGGTCTGGAAATGTGATTTGTAGCATAGCATATAACTTATAACTGAGGACATCTTTTGTACATACTCTTGTGTCTCAGAGGGTTAAATGAACTCTCCAATGAAGGCATGGTCTCCAGGGATGGAGGCTGGGGTGGGGAAGAGATCCATTCTGACTTCCAGCGTTTGACCTCTCCGATGAAGGCATGGTCTCCAGGCATGGAGGCTGGGGTGGGGAAGAGATCCATTCTGACTTCCAGCGTTTGACCTCTCCGATGAAGGCATGGTCTCCAGGGATGGAGGCTGGGGTGGGGAAGAGATCCATTCTGACTTCCAGAGCTCTCGCTGGGTCATTGTTAGAATCAGGTTGGCCTGAGGTAGGACCCTAGCAAGGTGGTAACTCAATGCTATGGCTCATTAGATCTCTGTTTTGGGTTGTAATCCATTTTAAGGGGGAAAGGCCAATCTTTCATACTAATTAGGTAGCGACAGTTCCTAGCTGAGATGTTTTTTTTGTGAAACAGCGAATGGAGTTGTTTATTAGTGAATAGTAACACTTTTAATGGACCCTAGTGCTGTTGAGGAAACTCTCTGTGTATATCGTGCTGGAAAAAATTTCAGATGTAATTTCCAGCAGGCACCTTCACTGCATTTTATCAAATAGCAATGCAAGTCCCAGAGACATTCACTGACATTGAGCTCATGGCAGAAACAGGTATGTTGACTCTAAGTTCAGGGTTCTGTTCCCTATAACCACCACTTACAGACTTCTCCAGCAATAATGAGGTGAGCAAAACAAGATGGCTTTCTCTGTTCTTTGAGATTTCTGACATCAGTGTTCTTCATTCTCTGTAGATGCAAATACATCTGGCTAAACTTAAAGTGACAGCAGATACTTTTCTGGAAGAGCTTTTTATGGAAGAAGGAGGTTATGTATCCTCTATTACTTCATAAGTAAGTTCTATTACTTCATAACTAATTTTCTTACAACTTAACAACTGAAACTAAAACATATTTATTATCTCATGGTTTCTGTGGGTTGAAGTCTGGGAATATCCTATCTGGGTTCTCTGTCTCCAGGCATCTCACAATCAAGGCATTGGCCAGGACTGTGTTCTCATCTAATGGCTCGATTGGGAAACTCTGCTTTTAAGCTCACTCACATGGTTACTGGCAGAATTCAGGACGCTGTGGGCTGCTGGCCTGAGAGCCTTCATTCCTCGCTGGCTGTTGGCTGGAGGCCCTCTCAGTTCCTTGTCACATGGGACTCTTCAACATGACATCTTGCTTTATCAAGGCCAGTGAACAGATGGCAAGGGAGAGAGAATGCTACCAAGGCACAAGGAACAGTCTTTTCTTATCTAATCCCAGAAGTGACATCCTATCACTTTTGCCATATTTCATATTTACATTCATTAGAAGCAAATTCCTAGGCTCAGCCCATAGTCAAGGGGAGGGAACCACATGAGGCTGTGAATGCCGGGAAGCAGGGACTCTGGGGAGCCATGTGAGAAGGTCTATCACAGAAACATTGTTCTAGTTGTCACATATTTAACATATATGAAACTTCATTTATTTTGGTTTGCTAGAGTTCATCACAATGCACTGTTTACTTTAGGTCATGTCATCACATGTTTAGCTATAGTTCACGCAATCGCCACTAAAACGGCAAGGGAGAGATGAGGATAAAGTGTGGAAAACCCTCTTCCACCTCCTCCATCCTCTTCCATTCCTATCCCTCCATCCTGAGGCACACAGAGGGAACCTATGCTCACAGGAAGTGCTGCAGGATCCTCAGCATTCTTTTAGATCAAAAGCCTGGAGAGAAAGCCATGAAGTAGTCACATTAGGGCTTTGGTATTGGAAGAAGTTGGGTTTGAATGCTGTTTCCACCCCGTGGTAGCCATGGGATCTTGAACAACATTACTCAAACTATTTCGTCATATGTGCAATGGGGTATTAATTCTTGCATAACAGGTCGTTGGGAGCATTAAGCAAGATAATGGATGTAAAGGAGAATAGCCAATCCCTGCCATGGAGGAAGGGTCACAGCAGATGGGCATTTCTGTCTTTCTTCCTTTTCAAATAATGGAATATTCCATAGAAAGAGTCAGGACAAAATATCGTCTCCGTGGTAGGCCTCTTTGAGTTTGAGAGTTGTGACACAGCTTAGTATCTGGGCATCATTGACTCTACTTGCTCTTTATATTTCTATAAATTAGGGTTAAAAGCAGTACCTATCTCATGGGACTTTTTTTTTTGAAGTTTAAGAAAGATAATGCATGTTAACTGCTTAGCGCAATGGTTTCCCCATAGTACACACTCTAAATGCTTGCTGTTATAGTTGTGAAGTTTATAGTTTTCTTCGTATAGTACCTTGAAAAATTTATGTAAACTCTCTGTGCCCTTATTTCCTCATCTAGATAATGGAGAAAATTACATAGCTACTGGGGTGGTCATTAAGGTTAATGAGTTAAACATATAAAGTACTTAAAACAGTCTTAGCACGTGCGTGGTAAGTGCACAAAGAATGTAAACAAATATTAACATTATTTGTATTAGTGCTTGATCAATGTTTGTTTCTGTTTTAGATGACTCTTACCTAGTACAAAAGTTTAATAGAAGTTTATATTGTGTTATTCATATAACATATATTATGCTATTATTGTATATATCTATGTCTCATATGATTATATTATTGAGAGGTTCGACATAAGGATGTTTCAGAGACCCCTAGAGTTCTAGTGCAGAATTTGCTAACATTTAGTTATCAGGTAAAAATGCTCTCCTATGCATTGTAGAACACATATAGGACCAACTTTTCTAAAGTGGATGTTTGCTTGGGTTTTAAATCACCTGCATTTATGTTGCTCTCTTCTGCAGGTGATCACAGCGATTACCCTATGATGCAGGATGAGGTGAGGGATGCCACCATCCAGCTGAGTTTCAACATATTAGAGGAGAGGGGGTGGACTGAAGTGCTTCTCTTCTCAAAGCTTTTTCTTTCTTTTTCTTTTTCTTTTTTTTTTTTTAAAGCATTGGCTGACATTTTGAATTGTATCTCAGTGAAAACTGAGGACAATACCTGTTAGTAGTGATGCAAATAAATATCTTTTCTTATTTTTATATTTTTAAAAAACCCTGAAAAGTAAAATTGGCAAAGAAAGAAAATCCTAAGGCCACCTACTCACATTCTCCTATCTCTGCTAAAAGGACCAAGAGCTTGATTTAGCCTCTGCACACACACGCATGTGCCCACACACATGAAGAATCAAGTGGTAGAATCAAATATTAAACAGAACAACTTTTTTTTTTTTGGTCACTGTCCACTCATACATTGCGTGTGTGAAGAGCCTGAGGTCCCCAAAGACTGTGTGTGAGATGGACGTTACAGTATCACATTCAAATGGCCTTTTTTCACAGGTGAATCTTTTTGGTTCCAGATACTCATTCTCTCTGCTTGGTTCACATTCCAGTCACCATCATGAGTGGTCACCATCACGTCATTCCAGTCACCATCATGTGTTCTTTGTTGTGAGCTTCACTTGCCTTCCCCTTGAATAGTTCCTGCAGAAATTTAGCCCCACTTTAAACGTATCAAATGCACCCATTATCTTCAGAGCCTTTCCTGGGAAGAAGTTCTCTTGTAACAAGGGACTCTTGGCAACAATGATGAACATTAGCGGTTTCAGACATCTAACAAAGGGTATGCAAAGCAATATTTGGTGAGAGAGAGAGGTTGAGGACAAGAGAGTGTTCAAGAGAGAGAGAAAGAAAGAGACAGAGGAGAGAGAAAAATCCCTTTATAAAGTCGTTGAAATACAACTTCAAATACTCTTGTGTTTCTGGGAAGAAAGCCTGTATGTATATAAAGTAGCATCCTTCCATTAAGTTCTAAATTAAGTTAATGAAAACAAGTCTGCTTTCTGGAGGTCACAGTGAGAGTCGGGCAGTGGTGACTGTTTCCATGAGAAAATTAGTTGATTGTGGGAACCTAATGATTTATCTGGATTTATTTCTGCCTCAGTCATATGGTAAATCAAAGCATCATGTTACTCTTCCTCTGTTGCTTTCTCTCACTTTAATTTTTCTTAAAATAAATTTCCTTTACCATCTCGAAGTAAAACAAATAAAATCTCCCAGTCTTCCTGCTGTTGAGGGCCAAAAAGCCAGTGACGAGATTTGTCACGGGCTGCTCAGTGCTCTTGAATTGGAGTAAAGATGGACCCGCTCAGGTGACTGTAGAGATAAGAGGGGGTTGCCTAGCTCAGAAAAGAATCTGTTTTTCTTTGACTGCACCTCAGGAAAGGTCAAATAGGATTAAATTTTTAAAGTTGACCAGAACAAAGATAGATGACTTGATTTTCAGTGCAAATTTGGTTATGTCAAACCAAGTAGCACCAGAAATATGATCGATTAACCTCTGGAGAGTCGATGGCATATTTCATTTCACTCCTTCTGGAGTCGCCATGAACACTGCACTGTCTTTCAGGATGATGGATTTACAGGGATTTCCAAATGTCTATTAATGCCCTTCACCCACTTTGCTGAGATCAGTCATCTGAACAAATGGTTTGAAGATTTTGTGTGAAGATGCTATAAAAAGAGTCATTGGTTTCCCTTGTTCACAGTAGTTATTATGTATGTGGGTAGAGAGGAGGCTACAATTTGAGAATTAATGTCATTGAAAATGAAAGCAATATTTGAGAGCCTTGAATTCTCTGAAGAGTTCAAATAAAGATGTCTATTTTGAAGAGGATCTTTATTTTCTTGTTTAATAAAGAAGATCTTAAATTTTTTGTTTTTTCAAAGTACACATTTCTGTGGCTTTTCGTATTTCCACATGCTATGCAAGTTACTAAAACCCCAAATGTTCTGTCTCTGATTGCAGTGGGGCTGGTAAAAAGGAATGGGTAAGAACAAAACCAAAATGGAGAGTGTTTAGAGAGCGTAACAGAGTCATCATGGAAAACAGTGGTAATTTTTAACCTTGCTGTTCCGAGCTAGAGATTTTGAGAGGATAGCAAGTGCATAGGCTGCTATCGTCTCTAAAACAGAAATGCAAGTAGACATTTGGCTGAAAACCACATTCGTCATTGTTAGTAGAAATAACATTTAAAATGTAACATTTAAGATGTATATGTAAATACTTAATAATATCTATTGAGAGATTTCTATATATTAGGGACTGAAATAGTTGATGTGATAATTTTGGACAGTCAACCCTGAACACAATATATGGATATGTGTCTATGCAAATGATCACACAAACTGTAATACAATGTGATAAAACATAAATGCTAGACAATAATTGTAAACCATGCACTACAGGGAAAATGAAAAGGGATTAATACTTATATTATGGAGGAAGAAGAGGAAGAAGGGAGGGAAATGAAGAAGGCCTCACAAAGGAGGTGAATGCATGAACTTTGAATCATGAATAAGATTTAAGATTATTATTATTATTATTATTATTATTATTTTGAGACGGAGTCTCGCTCTGTTGCCCAGGCTGGAGTGCAGTGGCCAGATCTCAGCTCACTGCAAGCTCCGCCTCCCGGGTTTATGCCATTCTCCTGCCTCAGCCTCCCGAGTAGCTGGGACTACAGGCGCCTGCCACCCCACCCGGCTAGTTTTTTGTATTTTTTAGTAGAGATGGGGTTTCACCGTGTTAGCCAGGATGGTCTCGATCTCCTGACCTCGTGATCCGCCCGTCTTGGCCTCCCAAAGTGCTGGTATTACAGGCTTGAGCCACCGCGCCCGGCTGATTATTATTATTTTTTGACAGAGTCTCACTCTGTTACCCAGGTTGGAGTGCAGTGGCATGACCTCAGCTCACTGCAACCTCACCTCCTGGGTTCAAGCAATTCTCCTGCCTCAGCCTCCCAAGTAGCTGGGATTATAGGCATGCGCCACCACACCTGGCTAATTTTTAATTTTATTTTTAGTAGAGATGGGGTTTCACCATGTTGGCCAGGCTGGTCTTGAACTCCTGACCTCAAATTACTGGCCTGTCTTGGCCTCCCAAGGTGTTGAGATTATAGACGTGAGCCACCACACCCGACCAAGATTTCAGATTCTTAAGGAAAATGGCAATAAATGAAGGAGATGGTTAAGAGAAGGAGGGGAGGATGTGGATGATAATAAACCCATTCATTCAACAAATATATAGTTAGTGCATAACATATGCCAGGCACTGTTTCAGAATATTCTAGCAGTGTTTTGGCATCAGTATGTGTATGTATCTCAAGAAACCTAGGGGAAGATAATGAATGAGATAAATAATGGTGAATTCTAAGAAGGAAAAATAAAGTAGAGGAGAGTGTGAAGTCTTGAGGGAAAGTGAGGTGAGACCCTTGGATGTGTAGACAAGAAAGTTCTCACCAAGAACCAACATTCTGAATGAAAAGCTGAAGGGAGTGAGGAATGAGCCATGTGGTTCCTGGGGAGAGAACATTCTAGACAGAAAGATCAGAAAATACAAAGGCCTCAAGGTGGAAACATGCCTGTGTGAGCCAAGGGGTTGCTTGAAGGGTGAGAATGAGGGGAGGAGATTTGCGGGGAGATGATTTGGAGTTGAGGTGAGACTTTGGCCTTTACTCTGAGGGAGATGGGAAAACATCAGGGTTTGAACACAGATATGACATGATCCAACAGTGTTTGCAAAGGGGTCTTGACAGCAGTGTTGAGAACTTATATTTTTACATCACTTTGTAGCTTGTAAAGTGCTTTCACATATAATGCTACACAACTCCTCCTTTTCTTGATGAAGGAACTTAAACTCAGAGAAATGAAAACAACTGTCCTGACATCTTGTCACTAATGAGTAGTTGCACCAGAATAAACGACCTGCAGGATCCAAGTTGGAGCTGTTCCCATCGTCCCACTGTCCCCAAGAATATCTGGAACACATAGGGATAGTCAAGAAAAAAGGGAACACTTCAAAATTCCTATTTTTTTCTCTCCTTTCCTCCTCTCTTTCAACCAAAACTGCTGTATCTTTAACCAAAAATGGCATGTCTTCAAGATTGAAAGTGTGAGAATCATAGATGATGGTGGTCATCAACACGTTAGCATTTGTCAACACATAACTTGCCAACACATAAGCATTTAGATGAAGATTTTAGGTTTATGTTTGTGGTCCTTCTTCAGGCTGGAAATAGGTTAGGGACTGGAACTGGTCATGACTTTCAGTCATAGAAAGTTCTTTCTTTGAAGGGAGTGGTCAACAAAATCAAGGGCTGAGCACACTCAGGTTTCTAGTGGTACAAATCTAATCACTAACGTAAGGATAAACTGGGGTGGAGAGGAGTGGATTTTAGGGCTGTGTGTGTCCGTGTGTGTGTGTGTGTGTGTGTGTGTGTGTGTGTCTAAACTTTCTTCCCATCGACTTTCTTGCTGGCTGTGATTGCATTCAAAGGGTGAAGTGCTTGTAGGCAATGGATCATGTTTCCCAATTATCTCTATTCCTAGATTCTAGAAAAAAATTATTTTAAATTTTCAATTTTTTAAAGAATTTTTACATTTTTTTTGGAAGGCTTTGTGTTGAAATTTCTATCTAGAGATAGCTAGAATGGCCTCAGTTTAAACTGTTTAGGTGAAATGTTGGAAGTACAATGAATGCACCTAAATCTTGATGAATATTTACATAAATAAAGCTGTGTAGGCACTACTCAGACCAGAATATGCAACTTTTCCAGTACCATAGAAGGTTCCCGTTTTCCCTTCCCCAGGAACTGCCCCTATTTTAAAACAAACTTAGCTGTGATCTTGACCATATCTTTGACCTCACATTTTGGCTTATGTTTTGCAAAAATTCACTCCCAGTTCAAAATAGAATATGCTGTGATTATTTAGTAATTATTAATGTCTCTTATAAGCATCTTTTTTTTTATTAAAACATGCAAGAAAACACTAATTACATTTTATTTGGCATCTTTATGTTTAAATGACCAAAGAAAGAGGAGCTGGGGTAAAATACCATGAAAATTTTATTAAACACAAAATAGAATAAGAACTTGGAAACAAACTGCCAAACCCCAATTGCCCACTGTCCCTCCATTTATCATAGGTTCTAAGCCCACAGAATTGAGGTACTTAATGAAGCCTTCTGTTGGGGAAAAAATAATCCTCTTCATCACTTTTTTTGTTGACTTGGTATGCAGTACCTAGCCACAAGTAATGTGGGGAAAGCTACTTTCAGCAATTTTCATCTCATTCAAACTGAAGAGAAAATGACTGTGATTCCCAATTGGGAAGAATAATCAATACCCGGTTCCAACACATTGGTGATAAGTGTAGATGTAGGTCACCAACCCATGAGCATATTTACTGTCTCCTTTTATTGAAATTTTAACATTTATGATAATTTTGTAATGCTATTTGGTTCACACATTACCCTGTTTCTCAGTAAATTCATTGTTGAAATATGGAACATGTGTCTAACATAAAATGTGAGTCACACAGGTTGCTTTAGAGAGACCTCTGGCAGGTGCTTTCTAATTAAGAAGCATGTCGTGTTTGCTTCTGTCTTGCATCTCCATTCTCAGGGAAAGCACGGCAGACATGAGTGGAAAGCAGGTTTTATTCTTAATCCCCAGGATGGACTCTTGGTGGACCAACGTGAGTCTCATGCCTGTTTCTTAACCAGTTACATGACCAAGGAAATGACATAGAGGTACAGGTTACATTGGGAAATGTGCCCATCCCTAGATATGGAGGGTTATAGGAGGGCACTTACTCTACAGAACCACTTCGGACAGTGATGTGGAGAATGGAGGTTCCCATGGGAAAGTCTGCTGCTTCCAGAAACAGGGGTAGTGGAGGCTCAGCATCGGAGTAAGGAGTGGAGAGTGGGGTGGATGGGGTGGGGGAGTCCCAAGGTCAAGGTTCAGAACAGGAAGGGCCAATTATACAGCTGATATCTTAAGACGCATCTGGTTCTTTGAGTGAATTGTGGGAGGTTGGAGAAGTGATTCCATGTACCCAAACCTCAAAAAATATGAGCAGACCTGGAAAGCTGTATGGATTTCCTGTGATGTCAATAAGCTGCCTATTCCAGTGCCTTTTGTAAAGAAGTACTTCCGTTTTAAAAATGTACTTCTGTTTTCCATTCCCTTTCTCTTATATCTGCTCATTAGCACTCCTCCAAAAGTCCAGCCTTTGAATTTGGTTAGAGATATTATCAAAAGGGAATAGATGGCTATTCTCGGCCAATATTTATTAATTTATTTTTTTCACACTCTTCCAAACCATAATGGAAATTTATCTTATTGAGAATTGACTGAGCTCTCCTAACTTATTTATAAAAACATATGTTAAAAGTTAATTTCTGAAAGAGTGCAATAGTAAGAATGATTGTTTTGTGCAATTTTTAAAATACTTGGTTTCTGGGAAAGCTAAGATGACCGATTGGAAGCAGCTGTAGTCTGCAATGCTCATGGAAATGAATGAAAGGAGCAAGAGAATTTAGCACCTTCAACTTAGATATTTGGGTTCTTACATTGAGTCTAACTAGGCAAACAGCTTGATCCATGGAGGCAAAGAGAAGCAGGGTGGGGTGACACCCACCAAGGATCAGCATGGAGCAAAGGGAACCCCCTCCCCCAACCAAGGGAAGCGGTGAGTGATTGTGTGACTCTGCCTGGGAAACCATGCTTCTTTCATGGATCTTTGGAATCCATGAATTAGGAGATCCCTTCATGAGCCCATACCACCGGGCCTTAGGTCTGATATAAGGAGCTGTGTGGAGTCTCAGCAGAGTGGCTGCTCAGGAATGCACAGAGACCCAGGAGTTTTGCATACTCTGGCCCTGGGATCCATGACAAAGTGGGAGATCCATCTATACATATCCCTAGGAAGGGGGCTGAGTCCAGGGAGCCAAGAGACATCATTCTGTGGACCCAATTCCAGGCTTCATGGGTTGAGACCCACTGGCTTGAAATTCCAGCTGGCCAGCAGCAGCAGGCTGGAATTTGCTTGAGTCAGAACTGAATTCCCAGAGGAAGGAGTGGCCACCATCCTTGTGGTTCAGTAGACTCAGTCGTTTCAGCCTGCTAGCTTTGAAGACTACAGGTGGACAAGTGAAGGTCCCCCATAGCACAGCACAGCTGCTTTGCCAGATCGTGGCCATATTGCTTCTTTAAGTAGAACCCCAATCCATTCCTCCAGGACACTGGGCAAGACCTCCCTGTGGGGGCTTATTCTACAGACAAAGCTCTCATTTCTCCCTGGAATGAAGCCCCCAGGGAAGGGGCAGCCGCCATCTCTGTGGTTTGATAAAATCTAATATCCCTTCATGTTAAAAACTCTCAATAAACGAGGTATTAAAGGCACATACCTCAAAATAATAAAGAGCCATATCGGCAGTTTGGTAGACTCAGCCATTCCAGCCTGCCACATTTGAAGAATCCAAAGCGTCCAGATGAGGAAGGGTTCCCCTCAATGCAGTGCACCTGTTCTACCAAAGGACAGCCAGTCTGCTTCCTTGGGCAGATTCCTGATCTTGTTCCTCCTGACTCAGTGAGACCTCCCAGCAGAGGTCTCCAGCTACCTCCTACAGGCATATTTGGGCTGGCAACAGGTCAGTGACCCTCCCTGGGACTGAGCTTCCAGAATAAGGAATAGGCTGCCATCTTTGCTGCTTCACAGCCTTCACTGGTGTTACTTCCAGGTATAGGGAAAACCAAGGCAACTAGGGTCTGGTGTGGACCCCCAACAAACTGCAGCAGCCCTACAGTAGAGGGGTCTGACTATTAAAAGAAAAACAAACAAACAAAAATGACCCCACAAAACCCCATTCAAAGGTCAGCAACCTCAAAGATGGAAGGTAGATAAGCCCATAAAGATGAGAAAGAATCAATGCAAAAATGCTGAAAACTCAAAAAGCCAGAGGGTCTTTTCTCCTGATGACCACAACACCTCTCCAGCAAGGGCACAGAGCTTAACTGAGGCTGAGATGACCGAATTGACATAAGTAGGCTTTAGAAGGTGGGTAATAACAAACTTTGCTGAGCTAAAGGAGCATGTTGTAACCCAGTGCAAAGAAGCTAAGGATCATGTTAAAACAATACAGGAGTTGATAGCCAGAATAGCCGGTTTACAAAGGAACATAGCTGACCTGATGGAGCTGAAAAACACAAGAGAACTTCACAATGCAATCACAAGTATCAATAGCAGAAAAGACCAAGCAGAGGAAAGAATCTCAGAGCTTAAAGACTATCTTGCTGAAATAAGACATGCAGACAAGAATAGAGAAAAAATGAAAAGGAATGAACAAAACCCCTGAGAAATATGGGATTATGTAAAGAGATTGAACTAATGACTGATTGGGGTACCTGAAAGAGATGGGGAGAATGGAGTCAAGTTGGAAAATATACTTCATAATATCATCCAGGAGAACTTCCCCAACCTAGCAAGACAGGCCAACAATCAAATTCAGGAAATTCAGAGAACCTCAGTAAGATTCTCCATGAGAAGATCAACTCCAAGACACATAATCATCAGATTCTCCAAGGTTGAAAGAACAAATGTTAAGGGCAGCCAGAAAGGCCAGGTTTCCTACAAAGGGAAGCCCATCAAATTAACAGTGAACCTCTCAGTGGAAATCCTAAAAGTCAGAAGAGATTAGGGGTTAATATTCAACATTCCTAAAGAAAAGAATTTCTGGCCCAGAATTTCGTATCTGGCCAAACTAAGCTTCATAAGTGAAGGAGAAATAAGATCTTATTCAGACAAGCAAATGCTGAGAAAATTCTTCATCACCAGTCTTGCCTTGGAAGAGCTCCTAAAGGAAGCACTGAATATGGAAAGGAAAAACCATTACCAGCCACTACAAAAACACATGGAACTGTAGACCAGTGACAATATGAAGCAACCACATAAACAAGTCGGCAAAATAACCAGCTAGCATCATGATGACAGGATCAAATTCACACATAACAATACTAACCTTAAATGTAAATGGGCTAAATGCCCCAACTAAAAGACATAGAATGGCAAGCTTGATAAAGAGACAAGACCCATCAGTATGCTGTCTTCAGGAGACCTATCTCATGTGCAAAGACAGACATAGGCTCAATATAAAGGGATGGAGGAGAATTTACCAAACAAATAGAAGCAGAAAAAAGTAGAGATTGCAATCCTAGTTTCTGACAAAACAGACTTTAAAACAACAAAGATAAAAAAGAAAGACAAAGAAGAACATTACATAACTGTAAAGAGTTCAATTCGACAAGAAGAGCTAACTATCCTAAATGTAGATGCACCCAATACAGGAGCATCCCAATTCATAAGGCAAGTTTTTAGAGACCTACAAAGAGATGTAGACTCCCAAAAAATAATAGTGGGAGACTTCAACACCCCACTGTCAATATTAGATCATCAAGACAGAAAATTGACAAAGATATTGAGGACCTGAACTCAGCTCTAGATCAAGTGGACCTCAGAGATATCTACAGAACTCTTCACCCAATAACAACAGAATATACATTATTCTCATTGCCACATGGCACTTACGGTAAAATTGATCACATAATTGGAAGTAAAAACACTCCTCAGGAAATGGAAAGGAACAGAAATCATAACAAACAGTCTCTCAGACCACAGTGCAATCAAATAAGAACTCAATAATAAAAAAATTCGTTCAAAACCACACAACTACATGGAAATTGAACAACCTTCTCCTGAATGACTCTTGGGTAAATAATGAAATTAATTTAGAAATCAAGTTCTTTGAAACTAACAAGAACAAAGAGACAACATACCAGAATCTCTGGGATGCAGCTAAAGCAGTGTTAAGAGGGAAATTTATAGCACTAAAATGCTCACATCAAAGAGCTAGAAAGATTTCAAGTTAACAACCTAACAACTTAACTAAAAGAACTAGAGAACCAAGAGCAAACAAACTCCAAAGCTAGCAGAAGACAAAATAAATAAATAAATAAATAAATAAATAAATAAATAAAACAAGATCACAGCTGAACTGAAGGAGATACACTAAAAACCCTTCAAAAAACCAATGAATCCATGAGCTGATTTTTTGAAAAAATTAATAAAATAGACTGCTAGATAGACTAATAAAGAAGAAAAGAGAGAAGAATTAAATAAACACAATAAAAAATGATAAGGGGGATATCACCACTGACCCCACAGAAATACAGGCAACCATGAGAGAACACCAAAAACACCTCTATGGACATAAACTAGAACATCTAGAAGAAATGGATAAATTCCTGGGCACATACACCCTCACAAGACTGAACCAGGAAGAAACTGAATCTATGATTAGACCAATAATTAGTTCTGAAATTGAGGCAGTAATAAATAGCTTAGCAACCAAAAAAAAAAAAAAAAAAATCCCAGGACTAGATGGATTCATAGCTGATTTTCACTAGAGATACAGAAAAGAGTGAGTACCATTTCTGCTAAAACTACTCCAAACAATTTAAAAGGAGGGACTCCTCCCTAACTCATTCTGTGAGGCCAGCATCATCCTGATACTAAAATCTGGCAGAGATACAACAAAAAAAAGACAACTTCAGGCCAATATCTTTGATGAACATTGTTGCAAAAATCCTCAATAAAATAATAGCAAACCAATCCAGCAGCACATCAAAAAGCTTATCTACCATGATCAAGTTGGCTTCATTCCCAAGGTGCAAGGTTGGTTCCATGTACACAAGTCAATAAATGTGATTCATCACATAAACAGAACTAAAGACAAAAGCCACATGATTTTCTCCATTTATGCAGAAAAGGCCTTTGATAAAATCTAACATCCCTTCATGTTAAAAACTCTCAATAAACTAGGTATTAAAGGCACATAGCTCAAAATAATAAAGAGCCATATATGATAAACCCACAGCCAATATAATACTGAATAGGCAAAAACTGAAAACATTCCTCTTGAAAACTGCCACAAGACAAGAATGTCACTTGTGACAGCTCCTATTCAGCATAGCATTGGAAGTTCTGGCCAGGGCAATCAGGCAAGAGAAGGAAATAAAGTGTGTTCAAATAGAAAGAGAGGAAGTCAAATTATCTTTGTTTGCAGGTGACATGATCCTATAACTAGAACTCCACTGTCTTAGCCCAAAAGCTTCTTAAGCTGGTAAGCAACTTTAGCAAAGTCTCAGGATACAAAATCAATGTGCAAAAATTGCTAGCATTCCAATATACCAATAATAGGCAAGCAGAGAACCAAATCATGAATGAATTCCCATTCACAATGCTACAGAAAGAATAAAATACCTAGCAATATAGCTAACAAGGGAAGTGAAGGACCTTTTCAAGGAGAACTACAAACCACTGCTCAAAGAAATCAGAGAGGACCCAAACAAATGGAAAGACATTCCACACTCATGGATAGGAAGAATCGATACTGTGAAAATGGCCGTACTACCTAAAGTAATTTATAGATTCAATGCTATTTCCATTAAAGTACCATTGACATTCTTCACAGAATTAGAAAAAGCTATTTTAAAATTCATATGGAACCAAAAAAGAGCCCAAATAGCCAAGGCAATTCTAAGCAAAAAGAACAAAGCTGGAGGCATCATGTTAACTGACTTCAAATTATACTACAAGACCATAGTAATCAAAACAGCATAGTACTAGTATAAGAACAGACACATAGACCAATGGAACAGAATAGAGAAGTCAGAAATAAGACCACACACCTACAGTCAACTGATTTTTTATAACACTGACGAAAACAAGCAATGGGGAAAGGATTCTCTATTTAATAAATGTTGCTGTGTGAACTGGCTAGTCATATACAGAAAATTGAAACTGAACCCATTCCTTACACCATATACAAAAATTAACTCTAGATGGATTAAATACTTAAATCTAAAACCCATAAGTAGAAGAAAATCTAGGCAATGCCATTCAGGACATAGGCATGGGCAAAGATTTCATGATGAAAATGCCAAAAGTAATTGCAACAAAAGCAAAAATTGACAAATTGGATCTAATTAAACTAAAGAGCTTCTGCACAGCAAAATAAACTATCATCAGACTGAACAGACAACCTACCTAATGGGAGAAAATTTTTGCAATCTATCCATCTGACAAAGGTCTAATATCCAGAGTCTAAAAGGAAATTAAATAAATTTATATATAAAAAAAGCAAAACCAAACCACACACAACCCCATTAAAAAGTGGGCAAAGGACATGAACAGACACTGCTCAAAAGAAGACATACACACGGCCAACAAACATATGAAAAAAGCTCAGCATCACTGATCATTAGAGAAACGCAAATCAAAACTACAATGAGATACCGTCTCATACCTGTCAGAATGACTGTTACTAAAAAGTGAAAACAGATGTGAACAGGGTTGTGGAGAAAAAAGAATGCTTTTACATGGTTAGTAGGGGTGTAAGTTAGTTTAATCATTGTGGAAGATAGTGTGGTGATTCCTCAAAGACCTAGAGGCAGAAAAACCATTTGACCCAGCAATCCCATTACTGGGTATATACCCAAAGGAATATGAATCATTCTATTATAAAGATACATGCATGTGTAAGTTCATTGAAGCACTATTCACAATAGCAAAGTCATGGAATCAACGTAAATGCTCATCAATGATAGACTGGATAAAGAAAATGTGGTACATATGGAAATTACTATGTAGTCATAAAAAGAAATGAGATCATGTCCTTTGCAGGGACATGTATAAAGTAGAAGCCACTATCCTCAGCAAACTAATGCAGGAACAGAGAACCAAACACCTCATGTTCTCAGTTACAAGTTGGAGCTGAATGACAAGAACACATGGACACATGGGGGGAAGAACACACACTGGGGCCTTTTGGAGGTGGGTGTTGGGGGAGGGAGAGCATCAGGAAGAATAGCTAATGGATGCTGGGCTTAACATCTAGGTGATGGGATGATCTGTGCAGCAAACCAACATGGCACACGTCTACTTATGTAACAAACCTGCACATCTGGCACATGTACCCCTGAACTTAAACTAAAAGTTGAAAAAAAGAAATACTCGGTATCTAACTTTGACATTTTAGAATATTTTTAAAAAGTTTTTTAAAAAGATTTGAATGTTCTGTTAAGTTCCACTGAACGAAAGAATTATGTTTTCTAGATCAGTTTCTAAATCTACTGGAAATAATCAGATCTATTTTCACACATTTGTAAGCAAATAAACAAACAAAATCAGAATGATGAAATAACCAGATTTATTAACAGATGTATGTTTGGCTCACAGGGTCTGGATTCTGTTCTGCAGAACTGTTTTCTCCTTGATCATCTAGTGATTTGTGGTGTAGTGGATTTTTTTTTTTTTTTCTAACAGATGTGGTATTAATGAACTCAGGAACAATGAGGATTATTTGGATTAAAGCTTATTTATCTTCTTCTCTAATTATATTTTTAGAAGGTGGCATGGGGTCACTAAATGTGTCTTTCCTAATTCTACAATATCTCTCTCCTCCAGAATATCTCCTCAATGTGACTCTTTTTGGGTTGGAGGTGGTGGTGAGGAGGTGGGGCTTGGGGGAAGAGCTCTTACTAAGTGCTTACTTACTCCCGTATTTTCAATGTGTGGGCTACATGCCTCCCTGTGCTCATCCTGCCAAATTCTGTGCAGAGCTCTTTGATCTCTTCTTGCTGCCTTATATGGGTGTGGGAAGGATGAATTAATTAACACTTAGAAAGAGCTTTGAACATGAAAGTGTTTTGTTAGTGCCACCACATTTCTAGGCTTCTCCCCTGTCTGTAGATTTTACTATGTCATGGTCCTCCCTACCTTTCACCCCCAGGCAGACACTGTTAGAACTTGTAGGGATAGTTCACTGGACTTCTAAAGAAAGAGGCCTAGGTTTTGCAATGGAGAATGAAATAGTTCCAACGGAAGCATTCTCATTTTCCTGGACTTGCCAAAATATAGCCAGCCCATTTTAGGTCAAACTTCTTACTTAACTTTAGATATTTTTTTGAGGAGGGGAGCATTGCAGATGTGTAATGGATTTACACTCCAAACCTTCGTATAACCCAGAATGCCTTTTCTACCATGAGAAAATGTTCAAGTCAGTCATTTTCAGTAACACCTACTCACTGTCTCCATCCTGGCTGACCAGAACCCTAGCCTCAGTCACTGTCTCCTGAGATCAGCACCTCTTCTCATTGAGGTTCTAGCCACACTTTTCTATCTCACTGGAATCTCACATCTTTATAATATCTCTGCTCACTTTTTCTTTAAACCACATAGAGAAAATTACTGTGTCAACATTTTTCCAGTTTGAATGTCTATTCTTATACCAACACACAACCCAGACAGTGGATTGATCACTGATGGTCTCTGGAATGTGGATTTGGTTGACACAAAGATGTGGCCATAGACTCCACCAAAGATTGTCATGTGAGCATGGCTCTTCTATGACAGCACTATGAAGTCTCACTCCTTCCCACTCATGCCTGTAAGTGCTGAGACCAGCCTCAAGGCCTTAGTGATCTATCACTGTCCTGATCTGTCACTGCTTTTTTGGATTGACCTGAAATGGCTTTTGGTAAGTGTAAGGATAGAGAATCTTTTGTGAAAATTGCAAAGACAGGTAGAATCCAAACCAAATGGGGGCTATATTTCTTCATTTTCAGAGACAGTGGTGAAGATTTGTAAATAGATGGTGTAGCCAAATAACGTATTGCTTTAGTACATTCCACCTTTATGAAAATGACTCCTTAGTTTGGCATTGCTAAGTGAGTGTTCAGATTTGAGATTTTGCCTGTTTTATTTGTTCTAAAATTTTGTTCAAAAAGAAACTGTTTTTTTACATCTTTACATCACCCCTTATATTTCCTTCTGTTTTCTTCCTTGGTTTAGAAAAATTTTATAGAATTATTACTATGATCATTACTATTTACAGAGCACCTGTAACATGCCAGGCATATACTAGATGCTTTTCTTCCAGTATTTCATTTACTACAGGTATCTGAACTAGATTTGACTAGTTCCATTTTATAAATGGGAAAAATGAAGGCTTAGAAAAGTTACTAATTTGCCCACGGAGCTTGTAAATGGCAAGACTGAGATCTAAACCCAGGCCAGAGTGAATCCAGAGTCCATGCCCAGAGTCCATGCTCCAGCTAATATTCTACCCTCTCAAAGACTATGTTTACTGTAGCAGTAGAAAGTGTATTCTCCTCTGATGCATAAAATGCAGGAAGGACTTTACAATCCACTCCAACGAGTCATCTAGCCTGGTGGAAATTCTTCAAGATTTTTCCAGCTGAGTTTCTAGTCTGTTAGGATTACACTGAGTACTGGCTGGGGTGACATTGAAGAAGCTTCTTAACCTCTTTGAGGTTCAATATCTCCACTTCTAAAATGGGGCCAATGATAATACCCAGCACATGGAAATTTGGCTATGTGATTATATACATGCAATGGATGGTGGATGGTGAGTTGCTAAGTCAATGTGGTTAGTAAGCAACTGCGTTATTCTTGATGAGAGATCAGGAAACTCTGAACTAAAGGCACCTGAAAGGAGGCAACATACATGAGAGAAACTCCTTGGAAAAAGGATGTGAATGAAAGAGAGGACTTCAACATGAAGCATCACTGGGAGGTAGAGGCAATTTAACTGAGGCAAGAATCGCAGGACAAGGGACAGGCTTGTTGGGGGGAGGGGGATGAAGACTTCAGTTTGGAACATTTGGGTTTGGGGTGATGGGAGAATTTTTGTGTAGATATGTTTACCAGGACTTTGCCAAATAACACACTTCTCCTCAAATTCTTGCTCCAGTTGGCTGTTGGTGAAACTCAATCCAAAACACCAAGTAACCCAATCAATAGATCTGTCTTGCTCTTGAGTGGATAAGATACACTCAATGTTTCATGTGATATTGGTCTGAGCAGTGTTCATTCACTGGCACTAGTATCTCAACCAGCCTTAAATCATTCCACAGCTGAGAAGAAGTTTGGTCAAAAGGAGAGAAGATAGAGCTAAAGACGTGGGTTTAGGTGCCAAAAGCAGGAAGAAGATATTTTGAGATATCAAAGTGGATGAGATTGTCAAGGAGGAGAATACAAAGTCAGAAGCAAATTCTAGATAGTGAGTCTTGTGAAAGCCTACATTTAAAGAACGGGCATTTAAAGGAAATCCAGAGAAGACAAAAGGCAGAGAAAAACTAGGGGATGAATTTCAGAACAAACAAGGGAGAAGAGAGTTTCAAGTAAAAGTTGACATCGGTATTGAGTTCTGCAGGGATGACAAGGATCAAGGGACTGAATTTGCAATTATGAGAATGTTGGAAACTTCTGAGAAAAGAGTTTCTGAAGAGTAGTTAGAGCTGAAGCCGCATTTCAAAGGGCTATGAAATGCTTAAGTATTGAAATGCTAGAGCCAGGGAATGATCTCTACTCAGTCCAATCTCAAGTGAAATCTTGGGCATATCTTATCCATTCAGGAGCAGGAGGGGCCACTTGGTTGGGTTACTTGGTGTCTTGGGTTGAGTCCCACCAAAAGCTGACTCCGGTCAGGATTTGGTGAGGAGTAGTTTATTTGGGGGATGATGCCAGGAAGAACCAAGAGAGGAATGGGGACTTGAGACAGAGAAGGGAAAAAACAATACAGGATGTTAATGATTAAGTTGATATGGGCAATTGGGGTAATTTCTGCTGGGGACTTCTTGGAGACAATATAAAATATGCCTTGGACATGAGCCGTAACTGAAAGTGTTTATCCTCCAATTCTTACTTGTATTGACTGAGGGTTGTTCTCAGAGTGTCAGCCCTGACCCCTCTGACCTAGCCTGTGTCTGCAGAGTGCAAAAAAGGAAAAAATCAAAAAACAAAACAAAATGAAAAAAACACTTCAGATGGGGTTACAAATGCATGCAAAACAAAGCTGTTAGTGTTTATGGTGAGTGCAGAGGGAAGGGGCCAGGGTCTGCTATAATTAGGGATGGAAACAAGGAAGGAGCAGACTAAGGAAAGCAAAGGAGTGAGAGATGAACATTTACTGAGTGCTGAATATGCACAGGAACTGCATATGTTAGCATGTATGTGTGTTTCAGCCTCATGTCATCCTGAACATTTTCATTTGAAGAAACTGAAATTCAGAGAGATTAAGTAACTTTGTATTGAGCAACAGAGACCCAGTTCTTTCTTAGATCATCTAAAGATCAAGCTACTCCACCAATCAGCAAGTAAATGCGGAGTGTTAACGTGGGCATAGTCGAAATAGTGGCCTGTGGTGTGTTTGGACAGATCATCTCATTGGAATGGTGCTCTTTGTTTCTGAATTTGTGCTTTCATTCCTTCCCTCATTTGGAAGGAGTAATTAATAGCTTGGTTTTAAAAAGATCCCCTGCGGGTTTATGGGCTGCATACGGAAATCAAAATAACTAAAAGAATAATGAAATTGTTTTAACAAAGGATATTATTATCTCTTCTAATTATTTATGTTGTTAGAAACTTGAACATAAGATTTGCTATGATTATCCTGGAATGCTGAAAATAGAAATTACTTGTCGATGTGTTCATCCTGTCCCACTTTGGTGTCCCTCTCTCCCCTTTCCTTGTGTTCTTTCTGGAGCTGCATTCTTCCTGTCTACTACCTGGGCTCCAGATTTCTTTCCCACCCTCCGTCTGCCTTAAGGTTCTGACTGATAACACTCTGATTAACTTTGTCCTTCCTGGATGAAACCTCCTGTTTCTCTTCCTATTCATCTTTTCACTCCTTTTGCTTAAAAATCTCCTTCTTTATCTTCTCAATTAATCATGCAGTGGAGGCAGTTGTTGTGTTGTTTCTGGCTTTCTTCTGCCTCCCTTGATATCTCTCTCTTGGGTCCTAACCTTCGGACTTTTGGCACCAACCCCAGCTAATCTGATAAAGATCATTCTGGTGAATGCTCTCCATGGGGAAGGCTAGAGCAGCAGGAGGCCCTCCAAGCCCCTCCTTCCCAGGTAGAGTCTCTCTGTAAATTGTTGTTTTTTGTTAATGATCTTCCAGTTTGGGTTTTATATTTTAAAAATGTAAGATATAAACATAACACCAAAGAAGCTTCTGAAAAAAAGAATAGAAATAAATACGCTAACCAATTGCACCACCCTGACAATTGCTGCTTTCTTTCTGCTTATTCTTTGCAAGTCTTTATTCTAGTGTGTAGTTCTGATTTCTGCATTTTAAAGTTAATATTATTTCAGGATCACTTGAAATCTATTTCTAAACAAACATCAAAATTATCCATTTTAATGACCAGTTAATATTCCATTGTGTTGGTGGCACCAGGTTTAACAATTCTCTTCATAAAAATAAGTTTTTAATTATCTAGGATAAATGCCTAAGAGTGCAATTGTTGGGCTGTATGATAAATCTATTTTTAGTTCTAAAGGAAACTGGCAAACTATTTTCCAGAGTGGCTGTAGTGTTTTACATTTCCAGTAGCAATGCATGAGTGATCCATTTGTGTCAGAGGTGTCTGAACCAGCGTGACTCCATCTTGAATAGGGGCTGGGTAAAATAGAGCTAAGCTCTACTGGGCTGCATTCCCAGGAGGTTAGGCATTCTAAGTCATAAGATGAGATAGGAGGTTGGCACAAGATACAGGTCACAAAGACCTTGCTGAGAAAAAAGCATGCATGAAGAAGCCGGCCAGAATCCACCAAAACCAAGGTGGTGATGGAAGCGACCTCTGGTGGTCCTCGCTGCTCGTTATATGCTAATCACAATGCATTAGCATGCTGAAAGACACTCCCACCATGACCATTTACAGATGCTATGGCAACGTCAGGAAGTTACCCTAGATGGTCTAAAAAGGGGAGGAACCCTCAGGTTCAGGAATGGCCCACCTCTGTCCCTGAAAACTCATGAATAATTCACCCCTTGCTTAGCATATAATTAAGAAATAACGACGAGTATCCTTAGTTGAGCAGCCCACGCTGCTGCTTTGCCTGTGGAGCAGCCATTCTTTATTCCTTTGCTTTCTTAATAAACTTGCTTTTACTTTATGGATTTGCCTCAAATTCTTTCTTGTATGAAATCCAAGAGCCCTCTCTTGGGGTCTGGATTGGGACCCCTTTCTGGTAACAATTTCCTCACCTTTTCATCAGCATTTGGTATTTGTTCTAATTGCTATTTTTTATTTTATTTATTCTAACGGGCTTGTCTGCAATAGTCTCAGATGAAATTTGTTGTTTCATCAAAATTATTAATAGTGCTTCTTCTACTCTTAAAGTTGCCAGTTTCCTCAATACAGTACCTGGTTGTCACACTAGAGCACATTATGTACATGGCCACCTACTTTGTCGATACCCACTACAGTTATATGTCTTTGTGGTTTTAATGTGCATTTCCCTGATGGCTAATGATGTTGAACATATTTTCATGTGCTTATTTGTCATCTGTATATTCTCTTCAGTGAACTATTTTTTTTTGCCCACTTTAAACATTGGATTGTTGTTTTTTTGATGTTGAGTTTTGAGAGTTACAATATAATTTGTCTATTAGATATGTAATTTGCGAATATTTCTTCCATTCCATAATGTGTCTTAAACATGCTCTTTTGCAGGGCTAAAATTTACCCTTTTTTCTCTTTTATTGGTCATGTTTTTGTTGTCAAACTAAGAACTCCTTTTCTAGTTCTAAATCTGGAAGATTTTCTCCTATTTTTTTCTAAAAGCTTCATAATTTATATTATACATCTTAGCCTACAATCTATTTGGACTTAATTTTTGTACATGGTATAAGATTTAGGTAAAGATTCATGTAGCTTTTAAAAAACTTCGTGGAATCTCATTTAGAATAGGAGTAGGATTAATAAAGTAGAGGTATACGAGGGTTTTTTAAAATATGGGTTTATTTCTTATTTAAGGGACGACTATGATATTGGGAATCTCAAGTGCTGGGAAATTCAAACTCAGTATGAGGAAAGAGGACAACCTCAGCTCAATAGTAAGTGAGATATTTACAGGGCAGGTGGGAGTCCGTCATACCCCATAGAGAGTGCAGACAACATAACCTGGAGTGGTCTTGCACGATCCCAGATCACAGTAGTTCCACTGAAATTATTCATAGTGCCACTTACCCCTTCCCCTGTCAAAGGGTCCTGATTTCTTCAATAAAGAATATGGTCATCCAACTGGATCACATTATGTAAGTGGCCACCTGCTTTACCTATGCCTATCTGCTTTTTCCATGTCCCTAACTTAAAGGAAATGCCACAGACCCCCACATTTTGTATAATTGTCTAAGATATTAATTTGGTGCTTGGTGCTTTAATTTCGGAAAAGTATAGAAATTTCTTGCTGGAAGGGATCTCAGGGATGCTTCAGACAAGCTAACATGTATCTAGCCCTTACTGTGCGTCAGACACTGTTCTAAGAATTTTATGTGCAATGATCAATTCTCATTGAAACCCTGAAAGGAAGTTTTATCATTTTCATTTCACAGACGAGGCTACTGGGGGAATACAGAGGCTAAGCAACATGCCAAGGTTTGTGGCTGGGGATTAGAAAGTCATGATTCAACCTGGGCAAAGTGGCTCCAAGGACTATGCTTAACCACTGCCCCTGTCATTCCCTCTCCATGGTGTCCTGCAAGTGTACCAAGAGAACTCAGCAAGGTTAACAAATTTAAAGTGGTGAAGGAGGACCCATTCCAAGTTCCTATATTGTAACAGAGGTATTCGGCAAGTAAAATGGACTATGGAATAATAAAACACGAACATTTCTGTGTGTGGAAAACCTGGGGTCTGATAAAGGCTTGGGTTATATAGTCCCAGGTACACAGAAAAAGACCTTGGGCAAGTCACTTAATGGACTTCAATTGCCTCATTAAAGAGGGATAATGAAAATACCTAACTCATGTGAAGTGTGAGTATCTAGGGAGGTGATGAATTTGGTGTTGTCTGAGTTACATATCAGAAAAATTATTGACACAGTATTAAAATAGTGAACAGTACTTTAAAGTATTAATGTAGTGTGGTGTCCTGGGCTATGGCTGGCTGGTTGACTGTGTTTACAGCTTGTTTTGAAAAGTCATGGTTCATTCTTTTGTATGTTTTTGTCTGCTCAGAAATGAAGGCAAGAGGAGCTTCCCTCTCATATTTCTCCTTCCATAGGTAAAGATACAATTGGCCCAGCCACAAAAGTCGACAGAACCTGAAATGCCAGTTGATATCCACGTCTCAACTTTATTCTGAAACAACTTTGTTCATAGTTTTGATCATATCCCTGGCTCATTGGTTAAGTCTCCTGTTTATCGCACAGAACTAGAGGCTGCATAAGGAGACACCTGGTTCCGACACTATAGAAGAAATTTCCGCAGAGTATATGGGAGGCTGAATGAATGGGCTGGGTTATATGCCATTAATTTTGGAGTGATTTTTATCAGAACAACATATATTTCCTCCTATATAGACAGTGGCAGAGTGTTTCAAGTTATATAACTAGCTGTTCTGGAAGGGTTTGAAGAAAAACAACAGGGGATTCAGTTAATGGTAAAAGAGATTTAACCATTCTTTCTAATCCAGCTCAAAATTAGAAGCAGAGAAAGGTGGACAATGGAAAGAAACATATAAAGGTCATATTTTGATTATATTGATAGTATGGAAATTGCAAATTTGGGGTATGGGGAGGCATTATGCATAAGCAAGGGTCACGTGATCTGGAGCCCACGTACCCGTGGTGGTGGAGTAAGAGAAGTTAATGGGTGTGATGCCATCAAGGCCTCAGTGAAATCATCTGGTGTTCCGGGCTGGCATCTATCTGCTCCATTAGGGGCCTGTAGTGACTGCTATAAAGCTCAGTTACATTGATCAGTTGTTCTCAATGTTGGCTGCACACTGTCATCACCTGGGAGCTTCACAATTACGGTTGCCTGAGCTTTCCTCCTCGCAGAGCGTTTCGGCTGCTCTGAAGGATCTCCCTAACTTCTCTTGGGAGTAACCTGGTTGGGTCCCTCACAGTGGATTTTTGTGAGTGCCATATAGCTTCCGTTTCAAGACAGAGCAGCCCAAATATGCCTTTCAAATTGGAAGATGAGTTATACCTTTTTTTCCAGCAGCTGTGGGAGGCAACTGACTCTCTATTTCTTTGCAGTGGCTTACTAATTTTCAGTTGGTTGTAAACATACTTTCCACATTTGGTAAAGCTCAAATCATCAGTTTCACGTGGTGGGGTCACAAACAGAAACTTAATTTTATTATCTAGATTGACCTTTTTTACTCAATAACTGATTCTATGGAAAAATGTCTTAATTTTACCAATAACGAATTTGAGAGTTTGAGTCAGTTTATACATTTGTACATACCTATTTTTCTCTTCATTTAGAACTTACTATTTCTTATCAAACATGAAGTTACTTTCAGTCCTTTAGTCATGAAAGATTCTCAGTATTCGAGTTCTAAAGTGTTTTTCAAGTGAAGAGTGCTTTAGAAGAGAGCTATGTTTCTTTCGTGTTATGGGGTGCCTAGCACTTTGCAATACTTAATACAAATAAAACTATAATAGCTTTTTTGTAGTCATCATGTAATAAAGGCACGGCTTATCACTGAACACACTATGCAGTTAATGCTTCATGATTCCAGTTTCAGTATCTAACAGCTACCAGCCGGAATGTAACCTGACCTGACCTTCTTTGCTGATGTAAAGTGATACAAATTGATGAGTCCACACAGAAGGCCCTTTTGGTAGATGGATATTGGCTATTGTCTATTACCCTGGGACAAAGAAAATAGGCTTTTCCTGAAGCGAGAGAACTGGGGGAGCACAGGAACTTGGGATGAGATGGTATATATGGAGATTATGGGATCCTTTCCCTGGAAGCCCCTTGATTCTAGACGACCTTGGGATATCCCAGCCTCTGGACATTCCTCACTCCTTTTCTAGGGAAACAGGCACACAGATGCGTGGCCTGAGGTGGCAGAGTGAGCCAGCATCGACTTGGAGATTCTAATTCCTTCCCCGGAGCTCCAGCCTCAAAGGGTCTGGGTAACCATTGACACTGTGCTTTACTGATTATTGTTTCAAAAACATTCAAAAAAAAAAGCTTTGGAAAACACTTTCCCATCACCAACAGTATTGATTTTCCACTATCGATAGATTTTTTTTTTTTTTTAAAAGGACATTTGTATGTAAATCGAGCAGGCAGGCAGATCATCGTTTACATTTATATTAGCAGGGTGCTTATTGCCATTAATTATTTATTATTTTTAGTTCTCCTGAAAGGTGGGTTCTCTGGTCTCCATTTTGCAACTGATGCAGGTTTCTAAGGACAGCATGTTACCAAATCCAAGTCAGGTTGGTTTCTGTAACTTACCTGAGCATGGCAGCAGGGCCTTCTCACACAGGCCAGGTAATCAGCTGCTCACTGAATGAATTTCTACATAGATATTCTTTCGGGAAAATACTCGCCAGCGTTTTGAGATTTCATTCAGTGTTATTATGGAAACCTTCTGGTTCATTGGTTGCTAGCATGTTTGGTTAACTTTTACTATGGAAGTTTTCAAACATTCACAGAAGCAGAGAGAATGGTATGGTGAGAACAGGCACTCATGTCCGCCTTCAGCAATGAACAGTGTTTTGCCAGTTTCATCCCTTTTACCACAACCACTGGTTTTCTTTTGGATTTTTGTTTGCTGAAATATTTTAAAGCAAATCATAGATAGCAGGGACATATTACCCATAAATGCTTCAGAGAGCAGATAAGAACCTTAAAAAATCAGAATCATAACACCATTATCACTCCTAATGAAATGAACACAATTATTTAATCTAATTTAATGCCCTCTAATCCTACTCATGATTTTTAAATGTCTAATTATATTTAGTTTTGTTGAGTCTGTATCCAATATTTGTGCCTGTTTTATTTCAAGCCCTGCAGTCTGGTAAGAATGACTGAGCACCAGTTATGGGCCAGGAGCAGGGGCAACAAAGATGGATAGAAGCTGGTCCCTCACCTGGATGTGTTCAGAGTCTCACAGAGAAGACAGAACAATAAAGTACTCTAATGTTTATGATGCAAGGAAGGCTATAACCAAGCTGTGCATATCAGGCAGCTGGCACACAGGTGGAGGGAAGTGGAGGAGGCTGCAGGGGTGACCACGGGACATTTCAACTTCTGGTAGCTAACATTTATAAGTAGTTGCTATATGCCAGTATATTAGTCCATTTTCATGTTGTTAATAAAGACATACCAGAGACCGGGTAATTTATAAAGAAAAAGAGGTTTAATGGACTCACAGAGTTCCACATGGCTGGGAAGACCTCACAATTATGGCAGAAGGCAAAAGGCACATCTTACATGATGGCAGGCAAAAAAGAATGAGAACCAAGCAAAAGGGGTTTCCCCTTATAAAACCATCAGCTCTTGTGAGACTTATGCACCACCATGAGAACAGTATGGGGGAAGCTGCCCCCATGATTCAGCTGTCTCCTACTGGGTCCCTCCCACAACACATGGGAATCATGGGAACTACAATTGAAGATGAGATTTGGGTGGGGACACTGCCAAACCATATCAAGCAGGGACTGTTTCAAGTACGTCTTAACACATTAAGCCCCCTCAACAATTGCACGAGGTAGATATGACTATTATACCTAGCCTAGAGATGGAAGTACAGATTGGTTACATAATGTAATTATTGAAAGGCAGGTAGGTGTTTGACAGGTAGCAAACTGGAACAGGATATTTGGCAGAGGAGATCCCATAAGGAAAGAACACAATGTATAGGTTAACAGAGGCTGATATGTGTCCCAGCCAGAGCTGGGGGTGGGGGCAGGGATGTGGGGGGAGGGGACACTAGGAAGATGGGCTGATAGGAGGGTGGGAATGTATAAAGGAGGCAAAGGAGTTTGGGCTCTTTTAGGAAATGGAATATCACTGAAAGTTTTTAAAAAGACAGTGATAAAACCACGTTTGTATTTTGGAAAGAAAAATCTTCTGGCACAGTGAAAAAGAAAGTGGGGTAGGGATTGCCTGAGAAATCTCTGGGAAATAGCAGTGGATAAGCCAGGTAAGAAATAAGATCTATTCTACACTGATTATTTTCCTAAGGGTTCTTAGGACATTCTTTTATTACTATAAAAAGCAGTACACACTCATTGTAGAAAATTTGGAAAAGATATATAAAAGAAAAAAAATGTCCTCCCAGAAGATGTATTTGCTAAGATTTTGGTATCTCTGCTTCCAGTTTTACACACACACACACACACACAAACACACACACACATTTTCTTTTTCTAAAGTTTGGATCCTAACTATATACTGTTTTGAATCCTCCTTCTTTCACTTGATATAATATCTTAATATTTTCAGTCTCATTAGATATTAAAAACATGACTTTGAATGAACATATTATTCCATTAACTGGTTAAAGTGGTTACATCACCATCTATTAATTATTCTCCTATTTTTGGACACTCAGTTTCCTTTTTCTTTGCATTTCAGAGGGTAACCTTTGCTTACATTTATACAAAACTTCTACACCCATGTCAGAATTGAAATTCGTGATCACTAAGAGCTTTTGACTCATGTAATCACTGAAGTTTTCCACTGAAACCATCCTCTCACGACCAATTGCAACAAGCTGGTAGCCACAAAGAGAGGAGACACTGAACTTCAAGGAGCTGATGTGCGGTCTGCCCTTGCAGCTCCAACCTCCATCCACCATAGTGCATTTTGGGTAACAGCTCACTAAGCACATGGGTTGACTTGGCTCTGACCTGGGTTTGTAAGTCAGGTTAACACTCATGCTCTTACTGCTGCCATCAGGAAAACTTTTTTTTCTTTCTGGTTACTGTTCATTTGGTACAATAGCCAGCATTTAAACCTATTAATAGCTATTTCCATAATAAAAATATCTGATTTTTGAGAGCCTACAAAGAAGGGGCATGTTTCTCAGCTGATGAAAGTAGATGCTATTTGGTGGGAAAGGTTCTAAATACTCAAATGTTCACTTGCACGCCACTGAGGAACTCATTATCTTAAGTTCACCTATTGTCCCCATTTTTTACTGTACCTCTGTATCAATCATTTGAATTCTTTCAAAGAGTGCCATGGTTAGGCTTCTTGGGAATCCAGGTATAAAATGGAATTTGTCTGTGTTTATGTGTAATTGTATCAGACCATATATAATGGAAAGATAAGAATTAGAGGTAATGGATCAAATCAATTATTCACCCTCCTCTAAAGTAATATGATAATCCAGGAACACAGTGTGAAAATACGGGAAATTTAGTTGGTGGTGCTTCTGATTAAAAAGGCAGAAGAATAAATGAAAACAATACAAAAGAGAAGTGGCCATGTTACCAATAGAATGTTTTTTCAGTAGTTCATTTTGATGTGCACAAATATTGCTGTTTATATTCAGTGGATTTTGACTTCTGTTACAGTCAGTGGTAGGTTGGGTGTGGTGTTTCACACTTGTAATCCTGGCACTTTGTGGGGCTGAGTCTGGAGGATTGCTTGAGGCCAGGGGTTCGAGACCAGCTTGGGCAACATGATTCTCTATAAAAATTTTTTTAAAAAATTAGCTGGCATAGTAGCACATGACTGGAGACCCAGTTGCTCAGGAGGCTGAGGGAGGAGGATCTCTGGAGCCCAGGAGTTTGAGGCTGCAGTGAGCTATGATCACACCACTGCACTCCAGCCTGGATGACAGAGCAAGCTCCTGTCTCAAAACAAAACAAAATTAAAAGTTAGTGGTTTATTAATTTGTCTACTACAAGAAGCAACCACCATGTATCACTTGGAGGCTGGCTATACCTGAGCAAGGTGTGTGCACCACAAGAATCTGTGGCCACCAGCATCCAGGCAGGCCCCTGTGAGATAGAAGTTAGACAGCTTTGCTCAAAGGAGAGCACCATGATCCTTGGAAACTTGTCTCAACAGAGGCAGACACGTGTGTTTCTGTCAAGAATATTTGGACACAGCCACGTTTCCTCACCTCCCACAAAGGAATTAAAAGGACTTTATTGCAGGGTTGGACAGGATTTGGTTGAGGACAGTGAGCTGACTCCGAAGACTTCATGTTCCTATTTAGATTTTAAGAAGCATCATTCTCAGGTGCCTACCTTGGAATTCTTTCTCAGCTATCTCTGCAGTGATAGGACATGGGTATATGGTAGGCATTTATGAATTGTCTGTTTTTACTAAAAAAGCAGGAATACAATGTTAAGAAATTATATATATGGATGGTATGAAAAACAGAATATTGAAAAACCGAAACAGATCCCTGAAAGAATTCCCATAATTCCATTATCCAAAGAAAGCCTTTGTTAATATCTATTTGTCTTTTTCGGGCTTTGTTACTTTTGATGTATATGTACAATATAGTAGTTAAGACTATAATCTCTTTAAAATCAGGTGAATCTCAACTCAAGGACCTGTTCTCCCACTGAGCAACTGTGTGAACATTAGCCTAGCTGAGTCTCTTTCTCTCTTACATGAAAGGAAGATTAAAATACCTATATGATATGGTAATTGAAAGAATTAAATGAGCTACATGTGGAAATTATGTTATTATGTTTAGCAGGGTGGCTAATTAACAGGGTGACTATTGTTAGCATTATTAGAGTTGTGATTTCTGCATTCAACATTATAACCTATTTTCTAGATTAGCATACACTTACAATCATTTTTGGCAAGTGCATAATATTCCATCACATATTTTACTAAATTGTTATAATTTAGCATATTTTGTTTCTTTAGAAACATATACTATTTTAAAAATTCTTCACTTTAGAAAATATTATTAAAAGTACCAAATAGCAATAGAGATAAAAGAAAAATGTTATAAAAGAGAGAAAAGAAAAACTTAATCCACTCATATGCATAATCTAAAATATGCCACAGTTTTTTCAGTTTATTAAATTCCTTTCACTCCTTGAATGTTTATCCATGGAAAATTATTGCAAATTGAGAGAATGGCAAGCTGGTTGTGAAGACCTTGTCACAGGGCTGGGGAGAACTCTTGCCAGCAACCAATGCAAAAACAAATACACACTTTCAGAGTGATTTAGTTGGAAGCAGTCAAAACTAACACACCAAATCACTAGGAAGTAATTAAGTGGATAACAGCATTATAGAAGTGTCAGAAAACAGATGATTCGAGGTTGGAGTGATTAGAGGTTCTGTGGACATAGTATCCAAGTTGAACTTTTAAAAGAATCAGGAATTTTGAGGAGCAGGGGAGCTTTTCTGCTATGGACAAGTGTGGACGAGGGTGAAAATAATATGAGAAAAGGAAGGGGGTTGCACAATGAGTGTATGTTTGTGTGTATGTATGTGTATGTGTATATATATATGTGTTACAATCAAGATACTGGCCTCATTAAAGTGGAAAGTACTTGTGGAGATGTTTTAGGCCATTCTCGTATTGCTGTAAAGAAATAAATGGGTAATTTATAAAGAAAAGAGACTTAATTGGCTCACGGTTCTGCAGGCTGTACAGGAAGCATGGTGCTGGCACCTGTTGGGCTCCTGCCGAGGCCTCAAGAAACTTACAATCATGGCGGAAGGTAAAGAGGAAGCAAGCACGTCATATGGCCACAGCAGGAGCAAGAGAGAGAGAGAGAGGGATTCTACACATTTTTAAACAGCCAGGTCTTGTGAAGACTCACTCACTATCATGAGAACAGTACCAGAAGGATGGTGCTTAACCATTCATGAGAAATCCACCCCCATAACCTAATCACCTTCCACCAGGCTCCACCCCCAATATTGGGGAGTACATTGCAACATGAGATTTATGAGACTTGATGGGGACACAGACCCATAAAAGGAGAAGAGGGAAATATATAGAGAGCTTGAAAAAGGAGACCTGAGTGCTAGGAAGGGAAGTTGGTTAAAATAGGATTTTAACGTTTTAAGTGACCATGTGGAAGCTAAGAGATGCCATTGGTGACAATCATCACCTAAACTTATGGTCTCCCTGCAGTGAGGAAAACTGTAATATGAGGGATTATATCAGAGAAGCAGAGTCCTGAACAGCACACTGCTAAGACTTCCTTAGTGGAAACATTATGGCCACTGACTTCCATAAACCTTGGACTTGAAGCTTCTCTTCTATTGTTGCCCTCAAAGACCAATATGCTCGTTATCCCACCCCATGTCACGCACTTCTGAATAATCCCATGCTGTGATGCATTTCATTTGGGGAACCTGCATCACAAGGAAGAACTTAGGTTTTTAGCCATAAAGAAGTCAGGGATTGCAAATTTTCTGAACGAATTGTATAGGAAATTACCAGAACATAGAAAGATAGTTCAAAATGTTTTGTACCTGCTAAAGTAACAAATGTATACTACCAGGTTTTATGTGGGAGGATGGTTTTAGTTAATCATAAGCATCTTTTTTTACTTTCTTTTTTTTTGAGACGGAGTGTTGCTCTGTCGCCCAGGCTGGGGTGCAGAGGCGCGATTTCCGCTCACTGCAAGCTCCGCCTCCCGGGTTCACGCCATTCTCCTGCCTCAGCCTCTCGAGTAGCTGGGACTACAGGTGCCCGCCACCACGCCTGGCTAACTTTTTCCATTTTTCACGGTGTTAGCCAGGATGGTCTCGATCTCCTGACCTCGTGATCTGCCCGCCTTGGCCTCCCAAAGTGCTGGGATTACAGGCGTGAGCCACCGCGCCCAGCCTTTTTTTACTTTCTTACATGAGAGAATCCAATAATGTCACCTCATGAGTTCACAGTGGAGAAAAAAATGTTCTTACTTCCTTTCTTGTTTCTGTGAAATATCTGGACCCTCGACTATGTGACAACCAGGGTAATGGAGCTTTGTATGTATCGAAGGACCCCAAATAGAGGAGCTCATGCCATTCTGATGTAATAGATATGTAGTGAGTACCCACGTAGGTACCAAAACGTAGGGGACGGATTGAGATTGCTTTAACCTTCCCAATTTCATACTCTTTTCATGCTCCTGTTGCCAGCCAACTTTCGACCTCCACATTAACAAACAACTCTTGCATCTCAGTGACTTTCATTCATACGGGTTGATTTCTTACTCACCATTATGGGATGCAGGCTGAAGGATGGTATGAGGCCAAAAGCAAGGAGTTATGGTCTAAGATTGGAAGTTTTTTGTTTGTTTGTTTTTTAGCAGCCATACCACACTATTGCTGCATGTCATGTGAACCCTTGATTCTTTCCCATTCTCCACATATTCCTGATTCATCCTATGCTGCCTCTCTTCTGTCCTTTGTTATTAGTCTCAGTTTGGATCACATGTCAGGTGGTTTCACACCAAGAATCTTTATAGAGAGAAGCTGTCGCACTGCTTGTGTGATTTCCTCAAAAAGTTCTTTTCTGTTAAAATTTTAGTTTTAGTTGACAAATAATAATTATATACATTTATGGGGTAAAATGTGATGTTTTGATATATGTTTGCATTGTGGGATGATTAAAATCAAGTTAATTAACACATCTGTCAACTTATATACTTATTTTTTGTGGTGAGACTGTTTAAAATGTCTTTTAGCAATTTTGAAATATACAATACATTGTTATTAACCCATCAGTGTAGTTCAAAATAATTTTTCAGGTTCCTTCTACCCCATCTGTTATGGCCTAAATTGTGCCCTCTACAAATTTACATGTTGAAGCCCTAACCCCCAATGGAACTGTTTTTGGGGAGAGCATAATTACCTTCAAAGAGGTAAGGTTAAATTAGGTCATAAAGGTGGGGCCTTAGTTCAATAGGACTGGTGTCCTTATAAGAAGAAGAATAGACACCAGACTTCTTCCTTTCTAACACAGAACTTTGTTATCCTCCTTCTTTGTTATTTATTTACTTATTTTAAAAATAAATATCAGGAACTAATAGAGGGGAGCTCGTCCCATCCGGGAGCACGTTATTCTGTTCCTGATTTTTCCCATTTTCTCACTTTCTCTTTATGTTCTAACCCTCATAATTCCTTAAAATCTCCATATTTCTTCAGATTCTTTTCTCATGGCAGCAGCGGCAACACCGTTTTATGTGTGCTCTGAGTTCAGCAGAGGGAGATGGGATCTACTGTTTATAAGTCCAGGGTTTATAAGTTGTCTTTTCCTGTATATGTATGGTAACTTGAAACATTTAAACTAAAATTCTACCTAGAGCATACAATGCTTGAATTATATCAATTTTTGGTGGGCTCATGAGAGAATTCTTCTCTTGTGCTTGGGCACAAGAAATAATTGTAGACTAATGTCTACATGTCCATCATTTTCTCTCCACGTTAAAAATATTACACAGGCTGATACCCATATTCATGCCAAGTCTCTTTTTTTGTGGTATTTTTCTCTTTCTATAACTTAAGACAATTTCCTCTGCATTTCATCATCTTGTATAGCCAAAAAGTAATTCCTTTCAATTGATTCAACCAGAAGGCTGAAAACCGTAATTATATTACCACAGAGATCATTAAAAATACATACAACTGAATAACAACAACAAAAACACCCTTTGGCTGTATTTTTCTTTGTTCTTTATCCACAGAGGAAATAAATTCCAAGTACCTAATTGTGAAGGGTGAAGTTGACTAGCCTTAGGGTTAAAACTCATGGTAGATATTAAATTTGCTAGAAAGCCAAGCAATTGACTGTGTACTTAAGTTGTAAATTAACATGCTCTTTATATAAAGATAGATTCACAAATCTGTGCCTTCAGTATATTCCCCATACTCTGTGTGTGTGTGTGTGTTTGTGTGCACGCGCATGTGTATAGTGTCTTTGGTTCCAATAAAATCATGAGAAAAAACAAAAGTTTACAGATTTCACAAAAGGTAAATCTACAGGGAATTGTGGGTGTTGTATTAATGACTTTCCTAGATAAATATTGCCTCTTAGGTAGTTGTATTAGCATTAAAATAAGAGTCAGTTTCTTCACTGATGCATTTATTTTACTTTAATTTTCTGTGGTTTCGGTGTAACAGGGTGCTTTAGAAAAAAAAAAGTAGTTAAGTTATGGAAGCTAATAACTTTCTCAGTTTAGTTTTTATTTAAATTCCTTCAAGATCTAATGATTTTCTAGATCCACTCTGGGTTCAAATCTTCCAGAAAAGGAATCTTATTTTGGATTCAACGATGTTATTTTCTAAGAGGATTTTTTTTCAGTAGAAATCTTTCACCTCTATTTATCATAATTGTTTATGTTGTTTGATCTTTGTAATGGGCAAAATCCAAGAAAGGACACTCCTAATCGTCAAAAGGTCAAACATCCTTGAGGAAAGTGGTAAAATAAGATTCATGTCTCATAAGCTTTGGGGCAAATGTGAGCTTTTAATGTCTGAATCCAGGGGCTGCTCCTTGTCAGAGGGCAGAACTGTCATTGGTGGGTGGGAGGAGGTGCATGGCAGAGATCTGGACACATGGGAACACTCACCTTTTGGATTATCGTCAGGTGCGCCCACATCCCTAGCTGATAGCTCTCTCTCTCTCATTCCTTCAAGGCTGCATTGTGGATCAGTGTGAGCATTACACACACCTGGGCGCTGAGTCAGCATCCATGTTGGTGAAAGGGGAGCAACCCAGCATTAGCATTTGGCTAGAAAAACAAAGTTTAAACATTGTGTCCTGATGCAATGTAGTAAGAGCAGGACTGTCATGTTATTTACATTTTAGGTTCTACTTATCGTGCAGAGTCACAGGTTTATATATTAGGACTGTGCATGGACTGACTTGTATCCTTAACACAAATACCTCTGTTGAAGCCCTAACCGCCAATGCGACTGTTTTTGGAGATGGGATGTTTAAAGAGGCAATTAAGGTTTGATGGGATCAAAGGGTGGGACCTCAATTTAATGGGACTAGTGTCCAAAGAAGAAGAAAGGGAAGAAGAGGAACATGGAGAAGAGAAGAAAGCCTCTACTCACACAGAGAAAAGGCCATGTGAGAACACAGCAAGAAGGTGCCATCTGCAAGCTAAGGAGAGAGGCCTTAGGAGAAGCCAACCCTTGAGCTTCTAGCCTTCAGCGTTATGAGAAATGAATTATTGTGTAAGCCACCCAGTCTGTGATATTTTATGGCAGCCCCAGCAGACCAATATGCTATTCATTAATAATTCCAAAGAAATTGTGTATTGAAAAAGGAGTCCATTATATTTATTTCTACCATTTGCACACTTGGTTGAGTATTGTCAACAAGCTGTCCTCTTATTTATTGAAAATAATGTATCTCAAGGCTTAATGTTTTATTGCCCTGTAATTAAGGAGACTGGAGAAACCTCTAATCTTTTCTGATAGCATAGTAACCCCGTCACTACTGAAAGATCCAGAGAATTAAGAGTCGACTTAGTTATCAGGCAGCCTTATGAATAAAAGGCCATCAGATTGTGGGCTCATGAAGAGGCTGAAAAACACGACATGCATTGCATTCATCTGTATTTCAGGAAGACCCATCAGCCTTAAATAGGAAAGTCTGAAATGTAAGTGCAAAGCAGGACTGCATGACACACACAGTTTGCTGGAACTACCCATTTTTTAGCACAGGAACAGAAAATCTAATACCACATGGTCTCACTTACAAGTGAGAGCTAAACATTAGGTACTCATGGACATAAAGATGGTAACGATAGACACCAGGGACTACTAGAGGGAAGGTCGGAGTGGAGCAAGAGTTGAAAAAACTATGAATAACTATTGGGTACCATGTTCAGTACTTGGGTGACAGGATCATTCGTACCCCAAACCTCAGCATCATACAATATTCCCCGGTAGCAAACCTGCACATGTATCCCCTGAATCTAAAATAAATTTGAAAAAAAAAAAAAAAGAACTTACCCATTGTCAAAGGCAGCCACTCTCGTCATTTTATTATGCAGTTGGATGATAGCTTGGGGTAATAGCCAATAAATATCAAGAGATGCCTCATGAGAATTGTTACAGGAGAATGAAGGAAACAAATTATTGGCGAATTATTTTTTCTTTTTCTTTTCTTTTCTTTTTTTTGAGATGGAGTCTCACTTACTCTGTCGCCCAGGCTGGAGTACAGTGGCTCGATCTCAGCTCACTGCAACCTCCACTTCCCAGGTTCAAGTGATTCTCCTGCTTCAGCCTCCCAAGTAGCTGGGATTACAGGCGTGCACCGCCATGCCCAGTTAATTTTTTGTGTGTTTTAGTAGAGACAGGGTTTTATCAGGCTGGTCCCGAACTCCTGAGCTCAGGCTTTTTTTTTAATTTTTAATTTTTATTTTAATTATAAAGATGAGGTCCTGCTCTGTTGCCCAGGCTGGAGTGCAGTGGTGTGATCATAGCTCACTCCAGCCCCACATTCCCGGGCTCAAGCAATCCTTCCCACTTCAGCCTCCCCAGTAGCTGGGACTATAGATGCACACTGCTATGGCTGGCTCTCAGTTAGTGTTTTTTTTTTTTTTTTTGAGACGGAGTCTCGCTCTGTCACCCAGGCTGGAGTACAGTGGCCGGATCTCAGCTCACTGCAAGCTCCGCCTCCCGGGTTTACGCCATTCTCCTGTCTCAGCCTCCCAAGTAGCTGGGACTACAGGCGCCCGCCACCACGCCCGGCTAATTTTTTGTATTTTTAGTAGAGACGGGGTTTCACCGTGTTAGCCCGGATGGTCTTGATCTCCTGACCTCGTGATCCGCCCGTCTCGGCCTCCCAAAGTGCTGGGATTACAGGCTTGAGCCACCGCGCCCGGCCTCAGTTAGTGTTTTTAAGCTTTAAACGTGAAGATATGCACATACAACACTAATGAAGGGAGAGAGAACAACTTGTCTTCCTCTATTTACCTTGTCTTTTTTAGATAAAGATTCCATCAGCGTGGTAGGAGGAGAGAGTCAAATTTAAGGAAGAAAGTTTAGATTCAGGGAGGCTTTTGAGAAGGGGCCCATAGCTAGTTCAGACAAGGGGTGGGGAAGACACAATTAAAACCTCAGATGAGTTAGATCATCTGAGAGTTGGGGAGACCTATTTCTTCCTTCCTGGGTATCGCTCATAGACATGACAATTTTCCTAGTATATAAGGCCTTGCCCATGACAGGGGATGCTCTGAGTAGAAGTGTTTAGACATGGGTGAGAAATAGTCTTGAGTAGTTTTTTCACTCCTACTCATAGATTTCTTGTGTGTTCTTGAGAGGCTCAGATATGGACCCAGGGAAGTCTTACATCTGAGGGGAAGCGACCTCACAGCAAGTGTCTCTGTAACTCAACCACTAAAGAGTTGAGATGCTGCAGATACTTCAATTGGTGCATGGACAGGTGATGTTTTTGCACTTCTAGGTCTTGGTCTGTGCCTGCCCTGAGGAGCCTAAGGGCCATCTCTGAGGAGGACCCTCAATTGCATAAGATTTCATTTCCGGCTTCCTTGTCCTCACCCAATGCAATAGGCTGTCCAAATGAAAAAAAAAAAAAAATAGGCTTGCTGTAACAATGAAAAACGTTTATTTCTTATACATCTGAGTTGGAGCCTGAGAGTCAGGGCTGCTACAGCTGCAGATAAGCAGTTGCTCTTAACTGGCACACACCTGGGTGCCTAGTCAGAATCTATGTTTTATTAATGACTTTCCTAGATAAGCATTTCCAGGCAACCAGTTCCCACCTGCTAGAATGGAAATGTTTGGTATTAGAGAAGCGGGTGTAGAAAGGCAAGGGGTTGCCCAGCAACTTCTTCCCTCAAACCTACCTCCATAATTGCTTAACTTTAAGATGTTGAGAGCTTCTGCTCTAAAGATTGATTGATCTATGAGGGCTTTGTGGGGAATATTTGCTTCTAGTCCTTTGTGTCTGCTGTTGTTCTAAATCCCTGAAAGAGACTCCTTACAGCCAAACCCTCAACTTGGTACTGAGCACAGATTATAGGAGGTTTGGGGGTGGTGTCAGGTGACCCAAGGCAAGCTAGATTCTTATCACCAACCCAACTAAATGCAATTGCAGTTTGACCTTGGAGCCATGACGACCTTCCTAGAACACTCTAAATTGGGAGGAAGTAGATCAGGGACAGAGGCCTAGGACATAATAGCCTCAGGCTCCAGAACAGCCTAGGACCTGTCTTTCCCCAACCTAGGTTTCCTCTTATCAGGCTATCTTAGAAGAGAAATGGTCCTCAGGTGACCAGGTCCTCCCCATACTTAGCCCAGTGGGCATTCTTCTGAGTGCTCTTAACAAATATCACTTAACTAAATGATTTCCTGCCAGATTAGGCCACTTTCCATTTTTAGTGGCTTGAAAGTGAGTGAGTCTGTTTCCGTTCTTTGTGTGTCCTCTTATAAAAACCACTGTCACCCCGTTCGTGCTTTGCAAATAGCTCTTTTTGCTAGGTAAATCCCTGAGAGTCTGCACATCCTTCCTGCTAGGAATGGAAGCTCCAACCTCCCCTCTAGGTATTTTTAAAGTGCAACCCACCCTATGTAAATAATCGAGTTTTCTTACTCCGTGGTCACCTATTGATACTCTTTAAATGACTTGCTTTTATTGTGCCTTCTGTGCAGAGCTGTTTTCAGGAGGCACGTTGGAACAGGGCATACAGTTTGTCATGTGTGACCTGCAGGAACCCATTTGTCTTAAGAAGGGAGACTGGTGTGCAGCGTGAGAGGGCACTACAGTGAAATTCATGGCCTGAACTGGACAGGGATAAGAGTACTGGGAAGAGGCGTGAAGATGGGAGTAATAGACCTGAAGCTTTCTTCTAGAAATTGCCAACAGAAAAAATATGTATTTCCCATTAAGAATTGTTGACAGGGAAAGAAAGAAAACAAAGAGAGAAGCCAAGGGAAGAATGTCTGGAGGAATAATGTTGGTTCCCTTGATGTCAAACCTATTTTTGTTTTCCCTGAGAGACTTGTGTCTGCAGTTGCACAGAGGTTATTGGCTACAGTAAGTGCCCTCCACTGCGACACCAGCAAAGGCCATACTTCCAATCACGAAGAGTCACACGCTGGCTGAGATTGATAAAGTACCAGTACACAAATGCAGTCGGCACCAAAAACACATCTGAGCAAGGGACACCCAAATACGTTAATTCTCTTCAACCAAGAAGAAAGAACTCTGCTTATTTCCAGAGCAAGCACAATTTGGCAAGGGCCCTGGGATGGTGGTTCTCAACCAGGGGTAATTCCCTGTCTCCCTGCTTCCCACAAGGGACATTTGGAAATGTCTAGACACACTTTTGGTCATCACAATTGGTGGTGGGACAGCAGGATTCTACTGGTATCTACTGGATAGGGGTGAGGGATGTACAGGGCAGTCCCCCATTACAGAGAATTATCCAGCTCATGCTGTTGAAAAACTCATGTCTAACGTTAATTTCTAACGTGTTTCAAGATAAACTGGACACTCACAACACAGTATGTCTTCATCACATTGCTTTTTAGATACCTGCTGCCGATTAGACATGAAAAGAAAGTGATTCATTATTCAAATCACTGCAAAAAGCAACTTACAGTTAAAATATACACGAACAGACCTGCTTCTCTCTTTCAAGAAAAGGATTTACAAAGAAATGGTGCCGCTTTTTGGTATAAAAATTTTTTTTTTCCCTAGAAGATATCCTGGCTTTTATGTGTGTCAATGAATGTGGTCTTTACAGAATTTTCACACACTAAAAAAAAAAAATTGTGAGCACTTAAAAGCCAATTTATTAGACTGTGGGATGGTTACATTACACAGTAGCACACATGAATTTTTTTGTAAAATCTCAGCTCTTGCGAAGAACAAAAATGCTTATTTTAGATGAAAGTGTAAACTCTAGTTGAATATCTGACAGAATAGGCATCTATTTCAGCCTTGAGAAGAAAATTGATCATTCATTATGAGAAAGATTACAACCTGTTCCTATCATATCTAAAACCTGAGTCATTAAAGTTGAAAAGTTTCACAAAGACCTTATACTTTAACCACTTAGAAATTTTCATGGGCTGATATGTCCTTGGGGGATGGGGAGATGAGGCAATATTTACTGTGACATTTTTGTGCGTAGTTCACCTTTCCCTGGGACCATTCCATTTATACACATTGGGAGATGATCATGGTGTTAAAAGACTCTTAAGTCAATAGAACATGACTTTCCTCTAGGATGTTTCATCAAGCAGTTGGGTTGATAATGAGAATCGTTTTCAGAGACAGAATCTTAATATAGACCTTTTAAGCTCTTATGAATTCACATCAGTAGAACTAATAAGCTTACTATCACAGGCTAGTGTGTGTCTATTAAATGAAACTAATTTTACTTAATCTTAATTAATTTTCAATTTCTATTTTGTCTCCTCTGTTCCTGCATTATTCTCTTAATTACAGCTTATGCTTAGCTTTGCTGATACGAGAAATCAAAGTTAAATGAGGAAAGGAAGCCAAGTTCAAATCTGCTTAGGTGGTAGGGTCCAGGGGGTCAAACTCTTACTTGAATGTGGAGATGGAAGTTTCTCCGAGAAGGCTGTGTGCATATAAGTGCATGCGTGCGCATCTGTGTGTTTGCCTGGTTTCAATTTTCACAGACAATAGCTCCCTTCCCCAAATATTTGAGGCTGGTAGGCCATTTTTCTACCTAAAAATATCGTATTAAAATAGCCAGAGTCATATTATTGTTAGTACAGTATTTAGATGTTATATGAAATTACTAAAAGATCAGCTGTAAACTATAGCAACTATGCTTCTCAAACTGACCTGATTACTTTCGTATATACACAGAATGGAAGAATCCTGGAATCTTTGCTGAAGGAAATTGTAGATTGCCATAACAAATTACAAAATTGAACAGTTCGTGTCAGTTGATACTTACCACTTAATCACATTTCTAAGTATTTGATCTTGCTTCCTAAATTAATTTTTTATTCTATTATACTGAGTTGAACTTTTATTCTTAACTCCTGTCAAAGATTAAAAAAAAAAAAAAACCCAGTTCTCTCTTAAATATTCTCCTAAAAAGCAGTTGAATTATCCTGGACCAGTGATGAGAAACCATTCCCAGGACACTTCTAAGACAGACGATGCTGGTCTAGATTTGTGGGCGATGTTACCTCTCATTCCTTGTCAGCTCCACGACGTGTTGCTAGAGCATTTCAGTTGTCTGGGTTTTTATCATTCTCCATGACACTCACAGAGAAGGAATGTGAGTATCTGGTGGCTCTGGCCAATGTATTGCCATGTCCACCTGTCACCAATAATAATGTAATGAGGACAAAGGAAATCTCTTTCTTCAGTATCCACTTCAGAACTTCTGGTTTAAAAATAGCATTTGGTTAGCAGCCCCTAAAATAAACTTACACAGAAAGGTGAAAATTCTATACTCTGATGGAAACCTGAAACTGACCGTTTACCTATTGCCAGAAGCTAGAACATTGCACTAAATACCAAAGGCTGGTTGAATGGGTCTGAACACTATGGTCAGTAGCCCTGCATGTGGGCATTACAGCCTTTTCAGCATTTCCCACTGTCTGCCACCAATATAGAACTTAAGGTTTCCATCAGTTAAAACACTCAACAGCCCTTGTGTCATAGGAACTCCTCAATCACCTTTACTTCTCTTTCCACTTCAACCTAAAACTCCTAGACAGCAACTTGATGAAAAGGAAATGAGGCGGGGGATAGAACAGGATGATAGTCCGTGAGAGCAGAGGTAGGAAGAATCCTGGCTGTATTGTGTTTTCTTACATAATCCACTTATTCAGAGTCAGAGAGCTAAAGAGTGGGGCTGGGAAGACGCCATCTCATTGAGGACAGTTTTGTTGGTTAGAGTAGAGGAATAAGCCTAGGATCTCTGTGCACATCCACACATAGTTCCAAAAAAGAAATTTGATGAAGACCCAACTGGACAAATGAGAGAGCCAAAGTAAACACGTACATCCTGTCTTTGGATGCTGGGTTTGGCAGATCTCTTATTAAAAGAAAAAATATATATATGTAAACATCTAGACACATATAGTAGAACAAAGGGAGTAGTATATCATCCATGTTACAGGTGAGTGCGACTCTCTGGGCCCAGTTTCACGTGGGTGGTTACAGAATTAACCAAGACAGCTGTAGGTAAAGAAAGGCAGATTTACTACAGAAAGTATGAAAATACGGTGGAAAGGTGCAAGAGGCAGGATGGCAGAGAAGGGGCTGTCTGCAAGGAAACAAAGAATTGCTGGGGATTTTCTAGAATCGTGTTTATGTGTACGCTGAAGAGAGCTTTGTGCTGTACTGATAACGCCAGAGTTACAGTGAGCTAGTTTGCAGGTGTCTGGTGATCAGTGGGCACAGGAAGATTGTGAGTTATTTGCGCAGGAGGGCTATGTGTCCTGGACCATGAAGAAAGGCAGACTTAGACCTTATCTGCTTTTTCTTTTTGCTTTCCCTTGGTCCTTCCAGCATGACTCTTTTTTACCTAATTAGGACTCCACAATCCAGAAGACATCAATGAAGAGCAGACCTCTGAAGAAGAATTATTGTAGGAATGAGAAAAAAAAAAAAGTAGAAAATTGGTAGCATCTATGGGATATTAAAACAGAAAAAGAAAAAAGAAAAGGACAGGCAGTGTTACCATAAAACAAAAACAAGAATTCATATTAGATGAAATTGTAGTTTGGTAACTAGAAATATATTGTTGAAAAAATAAAGGTGCATAAATACAATTAAAGCAGTACACAGCAGAGTGGAGTTACAAGCAATCAAATAGGTATCATAAGCAATCAAAAATACAAACTTGAGAAATTCTACTAGGATGCAGAGGAAGAAAAAAATCAAGGGTTGAAAATAATAATGCAAGAAAATGATATGTATGGAGGATAGAGAATGGAGCGCCAACCTGAGAATTATAGGTGTTCTAGAGAAAATAAATAACAAGTAGAACAAGAACAGAAGCAATTATTCCAATATATCATTACATAAAAGTTTCCTGAGTTGAAAAAGAATGAACAAGCAGATCAAAAGAGTTCACCATGTTCAAAGTAAATTAAATGAAAAGAGAACTTTGTTACATTTGAATTACAGGGATGGAGGAAAAGAGACTATAAGCATTCGTGTAGAAAAAATGGTGAAAAACAAAAAGAACAAAGAGCTAAGCTGGCCTTAGCCTGACTTTTTCTCTGGACACAATGGAGTAACATCTACAGAATTTTGAAAGAAAATATTTTTACATGACCGTTTTATATTTAGCCCTGTTAAAAAATATCTACTAATATAAAAGTAAGACCTTTACAGATATACTAAAAATATGCCAACCATCTAATTTTTCTGAAAACAAAGTTACCTGATAGTGACATATTTTAATATATGAAATTTAAGAAGAGTTTAGCCCAGGTAAAACATGACTGCCAGAGTGCCCAGTGCTTTAAGAGATGGGCAAGAACATAGTTTACTTACTAAGTCTCGAGGCAAACTGTCACCCCAGCAATTATGATTATACTGGCCACAGTAAGAAAGCTACAAGAATTTAAAGAAATTGCTCCCTTTTTCCACAATGTCATCTGGATGGAGCCTAAAAGTAAATATTTTTATTGTAAATGATTGCTCATTGTTGTGGAGGCATCTTTTGAACTAGCCACAAGTTTATCTGAAAAAGTGTGTTTTAGATGAAATTTGACACTGGATGTGGGTTCTGGAGTCACACTATCTGGGTATTACCCCTTGTTCCATCAATTACTCCACATACCACTCCTCGCATCTTCTTGGGCAAATCATTTAATCTCTGGGGGCCTCAGTTTTATTACTTGTAACATGGAAATATTGTAGACTTTCTGGCATACAATTTTTGTGAGGATGAAATAAGTCAACACGTATAAGGTACTTAGAACAGTACCCAGAACCTTGTTGCTAATAAAGAGACATCAATATACACCATGTGTAATGTGGTGAAACATGTTGTATATACACACACCATATGAGACAGGGGATATACATCAGTAGATTTGTGTTTTCTTTGGATTGTGGTGATATTTTTTTCTGTTTCTCTAGTTTATAAGATTTTACTTAGTGAGCTTGCATTACCAGTTGAACAAAGTATAAGCTTAAAGAAAAAATGCTGATTTAAAAATAAAAATAAATTAGAGCTATTATGTAACTGTAATTTATGTTACTATAATTCCACATTTATTATAGCAATAATGGGTGTACAATCGACACCAGTAATTCAAATTCTATTACTTGATATTACTTGGATTTGATTTTTTCTTAGTATCTAGGAGGGTGATGACATCATTTCCATTTAAGAGTTTATGGAAAAAGACATTGCTTTTACCCTCATCCTAGCTACATTGGTGTTTCTCAGGGCTGTGTTTGGTTTTCATTTTTCACGCCTGTAATCCCAGCACTTTGGGAGGCCAAGGTGGGTGGATCACCTGAGCTTAGGAGTTTGAGACCAGCCTGGCCAACATGGTGAAACCCCATCTCTACTAAAAATACAAAAATTAGCTGGGCGTGGTGGCAGGTACCTATAGTCCCAGCTACTTGGGAGGCTGAGGCAGGAGAATCACTTGAACCCAGGAGGCAGAGGTTGCAGTGAGGCAAGATTGAGCCACTGCAGTCCAGCCTGGGTGACAAGAGCTAAACTCTGTCTCAAAAAACAATTGTCCTGAACAACTAAGAAGGAAGAGAGAGGAGTCAAGTGGTCTGGGGCATCATAATTACTCAGATTTGTCTCATTTTTATCATTCCTATTTCCTCTGTTAACCTGTCCTAACTATGGTAGTGAAGAAATAAACATGTTCAAACTACTTTTGTGGGGTTCTTGGTATGGAAGCAATTCTCTATAACCTCATATGACCACATTGCACATGACTACCAAATCAAATAGCCATCCTGCTTGACTCAAGTGCAAGAATTAGACAGAATTAATATTTACCAGATGGCTGCATGTTTTTAAGTGATAGAGTCATGTTTGTTGTACTGGTTTTGAGTTTTAGTTCTTAAAGTTTTACCCTGAAGCCTTCCCTTTGCTCTTTTGTGCTTTATCTCATGATATGGAATGTGGCCCACGCTTTGAAAACATTCTTTTATGTCTGTGCCATAATGCAAAAACTCCTTCTCACAAAACCTCCATGGTTTTAATGGTCAACCCCTGGACCATGGATTCCATGTCAATCATTGAACATTTCACTTTTGGAGAAAACCAGACGTGTAACCATGGTTTGTAAGTATCTCATAAAGCACATTTTGAAATTTTTTTAAGCCAAGTTGTTTGCACATTATCTCATTTCTTCTGAATATCATTTTTTTTTTGTTCAGCGATAAGCAGTGTACTACTTACTTTGAATCAATCTCTCCAGTTGCTTTAAATTTTTCTAAATTAGGATTTTTTTTGTTAATGTGCGTTCCCTAAGTCTTTTCTACTTAAGGATTTTAATTCAGTATTAGACTGAATGTGGTATTGGCATTAGCATCACTTTTATATCAGTTTCACTGAGATCAACTTTCTAGATATAAGATAATTATAGAAGCAACCCCCCATGGTAACTGTCTGGGGCTCTGGTTTCTAATAATGATGAGCTAAAATTATAAGGAAAGCTTATTGTGTGCCAGGCGCTGAGCTAAGTGCTTTATTTACATGGATTGTCCTAGCAAATTCTTCCAATAACAATTGAAAGAATTGTTATTGCTAAGAATCAAGCACTATTTTTAATCACCGTTTTACAAATAGGACAATTGTGGTTTAGAAAGGTCAAATAGTTGCACACGTTTATTATAGAGAAAGGACGAATGTCTAGGTCTGATTATTTCCAAAGCCCATTCTCTTAATATCTGGCGCCTGTGTATTTCTGCTTGGTTTTGGTAGACTAATGCCATACCGAACAGAACCATGGGAGTATGTCTTGATCTCCACACGAGGTTTTCTCTTTGCAGTTTCTAAGAACAGTTATACAAATCAGAAAAATAAATTAGAATCTTCAAATATCAGAAGGTTCTAGGAAGCTGGTTTCTGACCAGTGGTAGTGATCTGTTAAGAAGTATACGGAAGCTAAATTAAATGGGTTTTTAACTGTATGAAAGTATTTACAAAATTAGTAGCTCCATGTAAGTGGGGATACTTCTGAGATGTCACAAGGAAGATCTGCAGGAGTCTTACCTTTCACTTGGGTTTGGGCTTCAAATGTGTGGTAATGGAAAAAGAAAAACCTTGTAGCTCCACCTGGCTTATATTCAGAAACCACGCCTCTTCTGCATATCACTTGGCCGCATAAAAAATCTGTTTTGCTTTTTATGGTACATGTCATAAAGAATCAAAACACAGTGAGAAGGCTTAGCATGTCTTTAGTATTCAAAGGAAAAAAAAAAAAACAAAAAACAGGGCAGCCCTGCCTCGTCTGAAAAAATGTTTAGAATCCACTTGGCTTTGCTTTTCAGGTTCCAGGCAGGCAACTGTACCTGTAGCAACGCACCAAACTCATTCATACCCTTACTCACAACAAAAGGTGAGGGGATGCTTGGTGGGAGAGAAATGCTGATGAAGCTGGATCCAGAGCTCCATTGGAGAGCAAGAATCCTTCACACACCCTGTACTTTGACAAACCTGTTCTTGCTTTGCTGCCCATGTTCAAGGAAGCAGTTTTTCTAAATAACTATGTTTAGATCAGAACTTGGTCTAACAGAAGTTCTAACATGTTGTCCTGATCAAGCAAATTACCATCAAAACAGACAGACAGACAGGAACACACAACAAACAAATATGCATTCTTCTCTGGAATGTTCCATTTCTTAGAAAGCATGCAAAGACCTCCACACATTTTGGAAAATGTTGCTCTAACTTGAGAAAAAAGAGACTTTAGGAAATAGGGAATTGTTATTTATTTGATGGGGTAAGTAAAATGAAGGAATAAAAAATTGAATGCATTTACTTTGGAGATGAGACCATGTGCCTGAAGCTTAGCGTCTTCGCTGTTGGGAGTGGAGCCGTGACCCTGACTTGTCTGCAGGTCACAGCATCTGAGAATCAAGAAACTTTGTCTGAGGATGCGTCCTTGCACCAGATCCCTCCAGCCAGTTTGCCAGATGCTGACTCAGTTAGGGGAGAGTGGATTATGCCCAAGGAATGGATAAATCTTCTCACTGATACTCAGACATGGATGTTACTTTCTGGTTCTTTTACAAAGGCAGATGATCCGACTTAAGGAAGGAAAGTAGAGAGCAGGGACAAGTGTAAGCTGTCATAATAATATTTTTATAATCTTTTGGATACATTACCTTATTTTCCATGGTAGGTGTAGCTTCTCAAAAGCCGTATGCAATTAGGTTTTTTTGCAATTTTCATATTTTTGATGAATGCATCATTTTAAAAAGTCTTTAAAAAAGATTTCTTTCAAAAGGAAAGTGGCATCTTCTAATTGAATGATTTAACAATAAAAAAAGTCTGTGATTGGGTTTATCAATACTTAGTGCCCTTGTACAATATAGGGCCAAAGTAAAATATAACAAAGATGATGACATTTACCAAATAATTATGTAACAATGTTTTTTTCTATATAATTGTAATTACTCAGTAATACAGCCGGTTATTGGCTTTTGTGGTCAGCAGTTTCAGGTATGTTGTATTAAAATAAAGGCTTTGAAATTTCTCCTAGAAGTGTGCGCAGGAGTCTCTAGGCTGCTTGGCAGTCCTGTTTGCTTGTTCTGATTCGGAGGAGAATGCTTTCTCTTTTAAGTGCATCAAAGCAATGCAGTTTGGAATTTGGAATGCAGGCAGTTAGGGAAGTATGTTTAGAATAACCTCTAAGTTTAAAAGATACGTGTCTGTAACCTTGTAATAAAGATGCTCTTTTGCAATATACCTTGGCTGTGTGTTTAATTGCAGGTGCTAGATAAATGCACTTGTGATTCTTTCCTGACATAATGGATGCCTTCGTATTTAATGCTGGGATAAAATGTGACACATTGGGTGTAGGGAGAGGGGACTGGGGCAAGGTAGGAGTCATTTCTGGCCTTTCATCACAGAAGCGAATGCACAGCTTTTGGCTGCCAGTTGTCACAGCCTTTTGGACAACCTGACCTTTGACCCTGTTTAGGAACTATCTTCTCCTGCCTCCCTCTGGCTATGCTTAATTCCTAGCCCTATCTACAGTTGGACACATCCCTGCAGCACTCTCTCCAGCTCTCCTTGCCGCCCGTCCCACAACCACTTCCTTCCTCGAGTCTTTGCTGTCAGCTTACTCACAATCGGTCCCGTTAGAAAAGTCTAAGGTCTCAGTAAAGCTGAGAAGATTGAGATCTGACCAGGCAGAGCGGAGTCTCCCATTTTGCTTTTTCTGTGCACTCCCCTTTATCTTTTTTTCCACTGAGAAGCTCATTAAGATCAACACTTTTACCTGTGCCCTTGATTTCATGCAGCCCCATTCCCTTTTGGAGTTCTTGAATTCAACTGTGTTCAAAAGACAAGTCCTCAAACACACCTGGGGTTCCCTTGTGACACCACACACATGCTCAGACACACTTCCTTACAGTGCTCCTCCTTTAGCTTCCTGAACTCTCCAGCCTTGTTTGGGAGGGGGAACCTGGACTGGTTTAAACAAGAGCCAGCCTCAGGGATGAACCACAGGCTGGCAGAGAAGCCTTCACTGAAGATAAGCAGAGGTGGCATTGCTGGGGATTCAGGAGAGTCTCAGGACTGCTGAGGCCCAAATGCCAGAAGAGTTAGGAGCACCGGGCTCCAGAGATCCCAGGGACAGAAGGAAGAGAACCAGTGAGCCGAAACCCATTGCCAACAAAACAGTATTTATCAAGGTGGGAAGGTACGCTATTTCCCTGAGAGACTGCTTAAGCAGACAGGTAACATTTCAGGTTTGTTTTTAAGAGCCTCAGAAATGAGTGAGTCAGTTAGCATAGATACTAGTTAGCATGCTATTTTGATTTTTCCTTTGATGATCAAATTTGTTGAATGAATTGACTCTGCCTTTCACTTCTTCTCTGTAATGCCAGCTCTCTTAGCCCCCTGTGGAGGGGCAGTTCTCCTCGGTTTGTTAAAATTAGAATTGGTTGATACATCCCTGTATGAGTTTGCTATGGCTGCTACCAGAAACTACCACAGACTAGGTAGCTAACACAGTGGAAATGTATTTCTCACAGTTCTGGAAGCTGGAAGTCCAAGATCAAGATGTGGGCCAGTTTGGTTTCCTCTGGGGCCCCTGTTTTTGGCTTGCAGATAGATCCGTGCCTTCTCACTGTATCCTCACAGGGTCTGCTCTCAGGCCAGGTCTGTCCTATGCCTAGGTCTGCTTTGACTTACATTGTGTTGGAACATTTTCATTAGTGGCCAAGATTAAAAATCAGATCTTGACATTTTGCATGAATGTCTCAATTTTTGGCTTTTCTTCAAATGCTGCAAGACCTGGTGTCAACCCTGTGTGTCTGTTTGCAGCTGGAAGCTTTCCATTTGATGCCATTCAGATACTCCCATCAAATCCATTATCACAAATCACTGCAGGTCAGTTCAATTGTCTCACTTTTTATGTTAGTAGAATATTCTCTATACTTTCGTAGGCTCAAGTGTTGGACATGTTGCTGTGACCTCCATCTGTAATGTCTCCCTCCCCCTGTCTTCTCCACCTGCCCAAAGTGTCTTGCATCTCTGTTATTTTACTCTGGTTTAGGTATTCACACTATGTCATTCCTGGCTTCTTGCAAAAGCTCCTTAGCTCATCTCTCCTCTTCCAGATTCTACACACTATCTTCAAATGGTTTTCAACATGTTACTTTCCTGTTTACTCTGTTGCCTAGATGTTTAGCCTTTTATGTCCCTGCTTATCATTTTAGTTTTCTCTCCTTCTTTTCTGGTCAGTGACTGGCACACTTGTAGGTGTTCATTCACTTCTTGTTGATAACGGATTGCTTTGTTCAGATCCCCTGAGCATGTCCCTGGGCTTGCTTTGCCTTATGTCATCTACACCCTCCCACCTGTAGCCACCCAAATTCTCCCCATAGTTCCAGATCAAGACCAAATCATCCATGAGCAAAACGTTTGTTTCAAATAGATTCTTTTTCCTCTGAAATCCTCAAGCCCTTAGCATTTGGAGTAAACACTTGTTATTTACTCTTTCATATTATTGATTTTCTTATAATGTTACATAATTTAGTAATCCAGAACACAAGTTCTTTGAAGGTAGAAGCTATATTTCTACCTAATAATAAACAAGTCAGTAACTCAGAACTCAGTTGTAAGTCATGGATAGGATACTCCTGCTCAATATAGAATGTAGATTGTTGGCAATAGCTATGCTGGATGGCCAGTTCCTTAAATGACTCTGGTGCTGGAGAAGAAACATGTTAGAGAGAAAACTATGGATCTTGGAGTCAAATGGACTCAGCTTTCAATAAAAGTTCTACTACTTGATAGTGCTGTGGCACACGGCAAGCAACTTACTTTCTATGCACTACAGTTTCATGTGCAAAAGTGGAAATAAGAATACTTCTTTCCTAGGTTGTTCTGGATATGAAATGAATTTAAAAACACCTGGCATAGTGCCTGATACAACTGGGATGCAATAAATCTAAGTTTTCCTTGTTTTTCTTTTGCTAGGTAGCATCATGACCCCTCAAAGATGCCTATGTCCTCATCTCTGAAAGCTTTGAATATGTTGGCTCTGAATTACATGGCAAAAGAGAATTAAGGTTGCAGATGAAATCAAGGTTGTGAATGGCCTGTCTTTGAAATGGAGATGTTATTCTAGATTGTTCGGGTGGGCCCAATGTCTTTAAAAAGTAGGAGAGAGAGGCAGAAGAAGAGTCAAAGTCAGAGAAGGAAACGTGATGATCGAAGCAGAAGTCAGAATGATTTGATATGAGAAGGATTCAATCTGCCATTGCTGGCTTTGAAGATGGAAGGGGGCCAGGAGATAAGGAATGCAGGCAATAAAATTCTTTGGAATGAATCCAATGAAATGGATTCTCCCCTAGAGCTTCCAGAAGGAACTCAGCCCTGCCAACACCTTCATTTTAGTCCAGTGAGACTCATTACAGAAATCTGATCTCCAGATCTGTAAGATGATAAATTTGTATTGTTTTAAGCCACTAAATTTGTGGTAATTTGTTACAGTAGCAATAGGAAACTAATATGTTTTCCTTTCCTCCCCTAAGATTTTGCGCTTGAACTACCCTCCTCATGAAGAAAGTAGAAGAGTGGAGAGCTTTTAATTTACTGTGTCACTCACTTAGTAGGTGCTTGTTGAATAAAGCAATGAATGCATAGAAAAATTACTGCTTACATAGTGTGTTTCACTGTTCTGATTGGTAGAAACTTTCACCTTTTACGGAATCAGAATCAGCTGGTGATTCTTGGCTGATTGAAAGGGTAAATCCCATAATAGCTTCACTGTAATTAAAAGCTGTGTATTTGTATCATTAATATTTACTAGAAGTACAAGTAAAAAGAAATCACCAGGTTTGCTGAGATCTAGTTATCTCATAAGAATTAAACTAAGTGCAGAATCAGAGAGCATGGAGACTTCTCTTACGTATGTCAGAAAATTCTAATGAAATCAACAAGTATCAGTGGAATATCAACATGCGCACAGCTTTGGACCACATACACAAGGGAATGTAAAAGTGTGTTTAAGGGCTAGGTGCAGTGGCTCATGCCTGTAATCCCAGCACTTTGGGAGGCCAGGTGGGTAGATCACTTAAGGTCAGGTGTTCAAGACCAGCCTGGTCAAAACGATAAAACCCCATCTTTATTAAAAATACAAAAACTAGCTGGGTGTGATGGTGCACGCCTGTAATCCCAGCTCTTCTGGAGGCTGAGGCATGAGAATCGCTTGAACTGGGAGATGAAGGTTGCAGTGAGCTAGGATCACGCCACTGCACTCCAGCCTGGGTGATAAAGTGAAAGTTTGTATCAAAAAACAAAAAAAGTGTATTTAAGTATATTTAAGGAATTGTCCCTGATTATATTGATAAGACCAAGATACAAAGTAATAGTAAAAGAGCCAGAGGGTAAATGGAAAATGCAGTATATATGCTGTTTAACAAGATGATTAATAAGAGGAGACCATCATTTTAGGGGGCCCCATTCTGGCCTCAAGAGTGTTTTAATCACTGTGAATAAGATTTCTGCTCATGGAGAGCTTGAAGTCTCTTTTGCCAACCCAACCCTACAAAGACTTTGAAGACCTTCAGACTAAACTCAGCTGTACATAGGGTTGGCCTAATTTTAGAAGGATAGGAGTTCTATGTAAAAGAGGTGGAATAGTTACCTCAGGAAGCTTGAGATTTAAAATGTAAGCACTTTACATTTGACCAAGAAATTTTCATTCAGGACAATAATACTGGATGCGAAAGTACCCAGGTCCCCAAAATGAAAGTCTCCAATCAACAGGAAAAAAAATCATGACTTACTTGGAGCTTTCCCTGGTACTATGACCATCCTTGCTTGAGTTTTTCCTGCTTTCAAAGAACCATTAACCTAGCTCGCATTACCTCCTGTGCTACTAAGCTGCTTTACACTCTTCCTAGGCTATGATACTTGTTCTTACAGAACCTTGAATTTTGCTAGCATTCTACCCATTGCTTGACTCACTCTCCTGCCTCTTCCTCTGTCCATTCTAACTGGCCCAGAACAACTCTCCCGTACTGAACCCTGCATACCTTTCTTCAGTCAAGTCTCAAAAATTGAACTCACCAGAAAAAAAAAAGAAACATAAAAAAACACCTAGAATATGACATAGCGAAGTTCACTTTACAAAATGCAAAAGAGCTATTTGACATAAATATGCAAAGTCTATTTTTATTAATGTAACTCATTCGATGTTTTCCTTTGAGAAATGGTTCAATAGAGTGCTTACTGTTTCTTCCAATTAGTAATCATTAGTGTTCTGTGGCATTTCCTTGAGAAAGAATATTAAAGGGCTAGAACAATGTCACCAGGGGCAGAACTTTTAAATTCGGAAGCTACGTCAAAACCAATCATTTTGGGATCAAACATTTAGTTAGTCTCATCTCTGGGTACCATGATTCTTAATCTTTATGACAAGGGTTATTAATTTAGATGAGTTCCAAGAGAATCAGTTATTCTTTTGTTCTTTTGATATAGTGCAATGCAGATTTTCTGTGGTACTAAAAGCGAAATAGGCATGAAAAAAGACACCATTCGACTGAAATGTTATTTGAAAGTCAGCGATGATCTATCTCCTCAAATTCAATTCCAGAAGCCTTTTCTCAGCTTTTATTCTTACTAATATTTTCTGTGCATGCCATTTTAGAGTTCACAGACTTGTAAATAAATTATTTGCTAGTCCTTCTCCGTGTTCCTGTATAATGATACTCATCTTCCTATATTTGTCTGTTCTCTGAGTTCATTGAGGGCAGGAACCATTTTTTCCCCCCAGTACTTTATCAAAATTCCCAAGTCATAGCTGTGATTGACTGCTACTGAATGAGTAAAGGATGAATTTTGTGCCTCTTACTGTTGGCCATTCCTCTCCCTCAGAAATGTTTTCCTCCCTTGGGGATATGGTTTTGCTGTGCCCCCACTCAAATCTCATCTTGAATTGTAGCTCCTATAATTCCCACATGTTGTGGGAGGGACCTGGTGGGAGGTAATTGGATCTGGGGGTGGGTCTTTCCCATGTTGTTCTTGTAATAGTGAACAGGTCTCATGAGATCTGACGGTTTTATAAAGAGGGGTCCCCTTGCACAAATTATCTCTTGACCACCACCATGTAAGATGCCCCTTACTCTTTGTTTTCTGCCGTGATTGTGAGGCCTCCCCAGCCATATAGAACTGGGAGTCCATTAAACCTCTTCTTCTTTATAAATCACCTAGTCTTGGGTATGTCTTTATTAGCAGCATGAGAATGGACTAAAACATTTGGGTTCTGCATAACACACTCCCCTGTTCTCTGGCCTTTTTGTTGACTAAGCTTCCTTTGTTGTCCTCACTAGCTTTCCTCTCCTATGACTCTAAAGTTCTATGCTCATTCCTGCTTTCTTGCTATGCTCTGTTCTTTGTTTCATTCACTAGCAATTATCTGTGTGTTAATTCTGGACCTGTAATCCACATTTTATTTCCAACCTTGACTGCTCACCTGATTTCTAGTTCTATACCTCTGAGGTGTTCTTCTGAGAACATGACATGTCAGGAACAATGACCAAGATTTTATCATTGAATCTATGCCAGATTTCATGATGAGTAATTCTTGATTTCATTAATGCTGGTAATAGTACGTGTCACCCAGTTTCAAAGCCATAAATTCATCTTTTATTTATTTTTTTCTCCCCAACTACATCTAGCCAGCTGGAAATCCTCTCAGCCCTGCTAGTTTAGTGGTTTTCACATTGGAGTGGAGGGTTTTGATCCTTCCATTTTATGTTATGTTATGTTATGTTTTATGTTATGTTATGTTATGTTATGTTATGTTATGTTATGTTATGTTATGTTATGTTATGTTATTTTAAGATGGAGCCTCACTCTGTTGCCCAGGCTGGAGTGCAGTGGTGCGATCTCCACTCACTGTAACCTCTGCCTCCCTGGCTCAAACGATTCTCCTGCCTCAGCCTCCCAAGTAGCTGGGATTACAGGCACCAACCACCATGCCTGGCTAATTTTTGTATTTTTAGTAAAGATGGGGTTTTACCATATTAGGCAGGCTGGTCTTGAACTCCTGACCTCAATGACCTACTAGCCTTGGCCTCCCAAAGAGCTGTGATTACAGGCGTAAGCCACCGCGACTGGCCTGATCCTTTCATTTTAAACCCACAGTTTATGAAACTGAATGTAATTACCTGATGAAGTCTTCTTGTCCACTTCCCAGAAAAGCTAATGCACAGAGAACAGCAGATGTTGCAGCAAAGAAAGAGTTTAATAATCACAAGGCCAGTCAAGCAGAAAGATGGGACAAGTTATGCAAATCTGCCTCCCAGAGAATTTGGAAACTAGGGTTTTTCAAGGATGGGTTTGGTGGGCAGGGGTCTAGGGAATGGAGGATGCTTACTGGTTGGGTCAGGGATGAATTCTGTCCTCTTGTGCTGAGTCAGTTTGAGGGTTACAGGACTGGTTGAGTCAGTTTCTAGGTATGGGTTACTGGTCTTGGTGGTGCCAGCTAGTCCATCAGAATGCAAGGTCTGAAAAATACTTCAAACACTAGTCCTAGGTTTTACAACAGCGATGTTACCTATAGGAGCAATCTGGGAGGTGACTAATCTAGTGATCTCCAGCTACATGACTCCTGAGTCATCATTCCAAACTTATGGCCAATTCATTAGGTTTTACAAGGGTGGTTTTTGTCCCCAAGCAGGAAAGGGGTTAGTTTTGGAAAGGAGCTAGTATCATTTTTGTTTTACAGTTAAACTATAAACAAAAATCCTCCCATTGTTAGTTTGGTCTACACACAGGAATGAGCAAAGGCAGTTCACTTGTGAGGCTAGAAGCAAGATGGAGTTGGCCAGGCTAGACTTCTCTCACTGTCATAGTTTAATTTGTGAAGGTGACTTCATTTAGATCCCATTGTTCTTGTCTAATCTGTAAGGGATCAAGAACACTGGGACCAAGAACATTACGTTTGAGGGAAAAGGTACCTAGGGACACTTTTGAAATAAGATTTCTGAGCCCTTAAATAATTTTGTCAATTTATCAATGTTGAGATATCTGAAGAGTTTTTTCTCACAAATCTCTAATGAATTTCTTGAGAAACATACAAACCATCAGTCTATTATTAGAAATCATAATGAACATTGCCAGTAGTGTAATTAATGGAAAATAAAACTAGCTATAGCTAAAGGGCAAGTGGTAAACTTTGGTATTTCTAACAAATTGATGGAAAAAGCAAATCTTGACACAATTTTTAGATTCTTAAAAATTTAACCTCGGTAAATTGGACTTGGTAGAATTACTGCCCACAAAAGAAAAATCACTGTAATGGTTAATTATTTGTTTTAAAGGATTTATAAATCAAATTGCCATGCTAATCTCCTCTGTATTGTTCCAATTTTAGTATACGTGCTGCTCAAGGGAGCACTATAATGGCTAATTTAATGTGGCAAGTTGACCGGGTCATGAGATGGCCAGATATCTGGTTAAACATTATTTCTGCATCTGTCTATGTATGAGTTCATTTTCACACTGCTGATAAAGGCATACCTGAAACTGGGAACAAAAAGAGGTTTAATTGAACTAACAGTTCCACATGACTGGGGAGACCTCAGAATCATGGTGGGAGGTGAAAGGCACTTCTTACATGGTGGCAGCAAGAGAAAATGAACAAGAAGCTAAGGCGGGAACTCCCAATAAATCCATGAGATCTCATGAGGTTTATTCACTATCATGAGAATAGCATGGGAAAGACTGGCCTCCATGATTCAATTACCTCCCCCTGGGTCCCTCCCACAACACGTGGAAATTCTGGGAGATACAATTCAAGTTGAGATTTGGGTGGGGACACAGCCAAACCGTATCAGTCTGTGAAGGTATTTCCAGGAGAGATTAGCATTTGAACTATGTAAAGCAGATGGCCTATGTGGGTGCACATCAGCCAACCCATTGAGGGCTTGTATAGAACAAAAAGGTGGAGGACAGCTGAATTCTCTTTCTGTCTCTGTGTCTGACTGCTTGAGGTGAGACCTGGGTCTTCTCTTGCCTTTGGACTAGAACTTATACCAACCATGGGCACTCCTGGTTCTCAGGACTTTGGACTTGGACTGGAAGTTATATCACCAGCTTTCCTGGGGTTTCCACCTTGCAGATGGCAGATTGTGGCATTTCTCAACCTCCATGATAAAGTGAGCCAATTCTTTATAATGCATCTCAGTATCTCTCTCTATATGTCTATCATCATTTAATCTCCTGTTGGTTCTATTTCTCTGAAGAACTTATTAATACATTCACATTAATAGAACCTAAAAGAGTAAAAATGTGTTATTTAACATAAAACAGGCTGGGGGGTGGCTCACACCTGTAATCCTAGCACTCTGGGAGGTGGAGATGGGTGGATCGCTTGAGGCCAGGAACTTGAGATCAGCCTGGGCAACACAGGGCAAACTCATCTCTACAAAACAAACAAATACAATGATTAGCTGGGCATTGTGTTGTGCACCTGTAGTTCGACTTATTTGGGAAGCAGAATTTGAAGGATCACCTGAGCCCAGGGATGTCAAGGCTGCAGCAAACCGTGATTGTGCCACTGCACTCCAGCCTGGGCAACAGAGCAAGACCCTGTCTCATAAACCAAAATACAACAAACAAAAAGCTCTCAAATACACTAAAGAAATTTGATTGATAAATCAGTTATTGGTTTGTAACTATGTCTATTGAAAAAGAATTTATCTTAAGATAATTTCAGTGAGATAAGAATAAAAATGAAAAAATTAGGGACAGTTTCTTCTGTATAGAAAATTGATCAAGGAATTAAGGTGGCTTAAGGAGTTATGCCCTGGAGAACACTTTCCCCTTTCAAAATCCTCCAGTTGTTGTATATTCTAATAATACACTCAGAATGTCCTCATGGTGAAAATGCTGATGTGAAAAAAAATACTGTATCAAAATGGCAGAAGAAAGCATTCCTCCATTTTCCCCTCCTCACCAATGCTTGAATTAAAACTTCCTTTATTTCTGAAATGATCTTTGGTTGTTAGTTGTTTCCCTTAAATTTTGGCTTTTCAGTTCTGAAACTTCCCTGACAAGCTGCATTATGCTAACGTTTTCGAGGACAGTTCTCACTCCGTGTTGATGTTTAGGGATGTAGGTTTCACAAGCCTCTCTCTCATTACTTGGCACACTGTGGATGCTCAGAAATTGTTATATCCCACCCTATTTCCAAATCCTTCCATGGCCAAACAATTTAACCTGGTTTTGAAGATAATCAATCTGTTTAATTGCTGTCTAAATTACCAGTTTCATTTCTCTTTCTCTCTCTTTGTGTCCTCTACCCTCCCAAGTATCTGCTCTATTTATTCCATTTTCCTATTACTCTGCTTTTCTTCGAGCAGTTCCTCAATCCAGATTGCCTCCTTCTCATTTTTGTCAGTCTGAATCTTTTTAGTTCTGTTCTTCTGTGCCTAACTTTAGTGTCACCTCATCAGATAAACCTTGTCTTATCTTCTAAACAAATATGAGGTGTATCTCCATATAACCAACCTAGCACGTTCTTTTCACCATGGTGAGGTGATATGGTTTGGCTGTGTCCCCACCCAAATCTCACCTTGAATTGTAGTAATCACCATTTGTCAAGGGTGGGGTCAGGTGGAGACAAGCGAATCATGGTGGCAGTTTCCCCCATACTGTTCTTGTGGTAGTGAACAAGTCTCATGAGATCTGATGGTTTTATAAATGGGAGTTCCCCTGCAGAAGTGCTCTTGCTTGCCACCATGTAAGATGTGACTTTGCTCCTCATTCACCTCCCTCCATGATTGTGAGGCCTCCCCAGCCGTGTGGAACTGTGAGTCAATTAAACTTCTTTCCTTTATAAATTACCCAGTCTTGGGTATGTCTTTATTAGGAGCATGGGAACAGACTAATACAGGGGGCTTTGCACATTTTGTCTTTCCTTCATACTAGAACATCTAAATTCCATAAGGATAAAGGCTATTCTTGAATACATTTGCAATCTGAATAGTGCTGACACAGTTTCTTACAAATGATAGGTGTTCATTAACTATGTACTGCCCAATGATGTGAAGATCAAAAAATGACAAGGTGTTTTTGTAGAGACTAAGCTGATAAAAGGTATTGTCCTTCTGTGGATAAACCTACATATTCAACTCAAGTCACAGTGGTGGAAGAGAGGGGAGAGGTTACTGGCAATGAACTAGAGATTACTAAAATATAAAATATTCTTATAAATACTTCAAAACTACCTATTTTTCTTCTCTTATCTCTCCCCCTAAAATACTTAATAACTGTGCATTTGAAAAACAAATAATGCATTGTATTCTCACCGCTCTGTATGTTTTTTTTTTTTTTTTCCTTTCTTTTGGAGTCTTAAATTTAGATGTTTAGAGAGGGGGAATAGTGATAAGAGAAAGGTCCTTCCTGGGGGAAGGGGTTGACTTTGACCCTGCAGTATAATTGGTTGGCACCTGATTAAAGATAGCAGTGTTTCCAACCACTACACAAGTGTCTGAAGTTCATCTGCTAAAAATATTCCTGACTTTTCTATTAGTCAGATGATTATTTTAAACTTTTAACTTTCATTGAAATGAAATTTCTCTGCTTGGTAGATTAATGTTCAATTGATAAATTAATGCATTTACTTTCTTGCATATTTGTCCTGCTGTAATCATTGGTCTAAGTTAGTCTCTGCTTCATTCCTGTATCATGAGATTTTTCTATTTCTCAGCTTCTTATTGATGGTTTAGCATTGTGTCCTCACTGAAATCTCATCTTGAATTGTAATCCCCAGGTGTTGAGGGAGGAACCTGGTGGAAGGTGATTGGATGTTCTTGTGATAATGAGTCCTCACCAGATCTGATGGTTTTATAAGGTGCTCCCCCGCTTTTGCTTTCTCTTTCTTTCCTACCACCATGTGAAGAAGGTCTTTGCTTCCCATTTGCCTTACGACATGATTGTAAGTTTTCTGAGGCCCCCCAGGCATGTGGAACCATGAGTCAATTAAACCTCTTTCCTTTATAAATTACCCAGTCTTGGGTGTGTCTTTATAGCAGTGTGAAAATGGACTAATAAAAAGATTCGACTAGCATTATTATATTCAAGAAGAAAAGCAAACATAATCACACTTTCAGAAAGCCCTGGGACCATTAGCTTGTTCCTGGTCCTTTACTAAGAACCTTGATTATGATATGCTTTCAGCTCAAAGTCACAATGTGCTTTAACAAATCCCGTTGTGAGCTAATCAATTACCAGTTACTTTCCTTTAATTGAGAACACACTTTTGTTAATGTCTATCAGTTTAAGAGTAGAGAGCAAGCATATCAAGATTATCTTACTGGCATAACTAATTAGTAAAACAGGGTGAGATACTAAGAATGAAGTCACTTATATGTGTCTGAGCTTGTGCTGAGAAAGGGAGTGGGGTCAGCAGTGGAGGTAACAAAAATAGCTTTGTTATTTGGATTTCAGTTCATTGGTCTCAGCCATATGAACCTTTCTGGTCCCTGTGTAGACTTAAATGCAATTGCTGATTCTCTGACAAAGTAAGCATATTTCTAATCCTGTGAGAAAAATAATATATCAGAGCTTTCCAGATTTGAACACATTCTCAAAATTTCCAACCTGCTTCTAGAAGACGCAATTTTCTTGAGTTTCAGACTCTTGAACATTTTCTCACCCAGAGTGTAGCCACACTAGTGAAAAAAACATTTTTTTTAAGTACAAACCATCCCACATATTGAGGTATTAGAGACATTTTGATTATTTTCCCCCTGTTAATGTATGGAAATCAATTAGGTTTGCTCCTGCAATTTTCATTTAGAATAGAGCATTAAATTTAACAGATGATCCGTCTCATTACTTTCACTGAGAAGTTTCTTGCTGCTAGTAGCCACTAGCTTCCAAGTATTTTGATATGAAGTATGGCATTTCAGAAATCAGATCCTCACATGATCTGCATCAGAATCACCTGGGATACTTGTTAAAGATGCATTTTGCTGGTTCCCACTGGATGTCTACTGAGCTGTCGCCAGGGAATATTAACCTTAGGGGCTGATGTTCACCAATAGTGGAGAAATAATAGATTAGTGTGTATGCTTTCAGGTAGCTGAGGTGGATTCACATGACAATGAAATATGGTTATACAAATAATCAGTTTCAATATGTAGGATTAGCCAAGCATTCTTGTTTATTTTAGGTCAAAATACTCTTAATTTTGATAGAGAGTGGAATGATTATTTGACTTGTTACTCTTGAAATGAATTCAGAGAATTCTATCAAGGATGGCAAAATAGCTGCTACAGATAAACACTTAGTTTGCCAATTCAACCTTAAGGCTATCTTTCATTCTGAAGGGCATGACTAGGGAAAGATGGTCAAGATAGAAGTAAGTAAGTGCAACAGAAGGTACAGTTTTAAGGAAACAAGAAGTTCAATTGTCAGTGAACACATGTTGCTTCTAATTCAAAGGAAGTCACAAGTGTATATTTGCAAATCTCAGGATTACATTTGGAAAATACTATCCCTCATCTGTTAAAATTGTGCATAAAAACCTAAAAGAGACTATTAAGTAGGTTTAAAGTCCTTTTTTGCTTGGTACTCTTTTTTTCTTTTAAAATAAGAGATAGAAGTCAGACAATTATAGAACAATATATTTTCAAGGAAGGGAAAATGCAAATAACTATACAATCACAACAAATTATAGATTTAATCCAACTAAAATTATCTGATACCTGTTCTGTGACCAGAACTATCTTAGATAAGAGGAAAGCAAAGATAAAATGCCAGCGACTCTATGAAGGAAACTTAAATACATATTACTAAGGGAAAGAAGACAATCTGGAAAGGCTACATGCTGTATGATTTCAATTATATGATATTATGGAAAAGGCAAAATTATGAAGATAGGAAAAAGATCAATGTTGTCAGGGGTTGCGGGGGAGGAAGCAAAGCAAAGAGAATGTTTAGGGTAGTGAAACTACTCTGTGTGAACTGTAATGGTGGATACAAGTCATTATAGATTTGTCAAAACCTATAGAATACACAATACCAAGAGTAAACCCCAGTGTAATCTATGGACTTTGGGTGATGATGTATGATATGATTTGGCTGTGTCCCCACTCAAATCTCATCTTGAATTGTAGCTCCTGTGATCACCAGTCGTCATGGGAGGGACCCACTGGGAGGTAATTGAATCGTGGAGATGGGTCTTTTTGGTGCTGTTCTCATGATAGTGAATAAGTCTCATGAGATCTGATGCTTTTATAAAGGGCAGTTTATAAAGGGCAGTTCCCCTACACATACTCTCTTTTGTAAAGGGCAGTTCCCCTGCACATGCTTTCTTGCCTGCCACCATGTAAGACATGCCTTTGCTCCTCCTTCAACTTCTGCCATGATTGTGAGGCCTCCCCAGCCATGTGGAACTGTGAGTCCATTAAACCTCTTTTTCTTTATGAAATTACCTAGTCTCAGGTATGTCTTTATTAGCAGCGTGAGAACAGACTAGTACCATGTGTAAATGTTAGTTCATCAGTTTAAACAAATGTACCACTCTGGAGTAGGATGCTGGTAGTGGGTTGGCTGTGCATGTGCTGGGGTAGGGGGGGATATGAGAAATCTCTGTACTTTCTGCTCAGTTTTGCTGTGAAATGAAAACAGCTCTAGAAAATAAAGATTATTTTAAAAAAAAGACTTGGGATTGATGGATGATACACTCAGCAGAGTCAGGGCCATCAAGGCAACAGTGGAAGTAAATACGGAGAAGTGGAACAGAATGGAGGAGGGAGCAATTAGCTATGGAGAGTGGGAGGAACCAGGGGAGGCCTTTGAGAAGTGGGGCCTCTGAACTGAATTCTGAGAATCAAGACAAACCTGTCAGAGACATTCCAGCAATATGCGTAGTTTGGGGAACTGTAAATTATCTGGTATTGCTGGAGCAAAATGAGAAGCAGTAAGGGAAGAGCAATAGGAAGAAAGACTAAACTAATAGACAGGGTGAGGTCAGGAAAGGTTGACACATGCACATATGCGTATACACACATTCACATTCACGTGAACATGCATACACACACACACACACAAGCATATTTTAAAGGACTAAGGCATTTAAACCTGTTGGGGAACCACCGAATAGCTTTTAGCTGTGAAGTGATGTGACCTGATTTGCATTTTATAAAGAGCCCTGAGGTCATCATGGGGAAGTGCAAGGGAAAAAAGACCAGATGGAAACATCTAGTTACCCGGATGCAGTTAGAATCCTATGGCAATAAAGGAAAGAGCAGATTCTCATTCAAGAGAGATACTTAAGGAGTTGAATTAGCTGAACTTGATGAGTGCTTCACCATGGGAGGTAAAGGAAAGAGGAGTCAGAAAACTGTCCTCAAGTTTTGGGCTTAAGAAAGTGGAGGGATATTGGTTAAATTCAATCAAGACAGGAAATGTAGAAGGAAGACCAGTTTTAGGGGGTGGCTATTTTCTCAAGATTAGGAGTCTATGTTTGACACATTGAGTATAATGTGTCTATAGAACGTCAACTCATTCAACTCAGCAAGTTTGTATTGAGTCCCTTTCAGACACTCATCCCAAGCTTGATACTGGGGACTCAGCAACGAACATGACAGGGATAGTCTCTGTCCTTGTGAAGGTACTAATAGTGATAAAGGAAGGCTTCAGACAATAATTGCAGGTGTTGTGTCTGTTATGAAAGGGGAAGTATAACTTAGATATACAGGAGAGGTCTAGGGTGGAGATTCACTTTACAATCCATCAGCACGTATAGGTTAGAGTTGCCATCACAAAGATGAATGAGATGGCTGACAGAGAAGATGACAAGGGAGAAGAGGAGAGAAATGTAGGGCATCTCACTGTTAGACTGAAGAAATGATGAGAGAATCATAGGGAGAGAATCAGGAGAGAGAGGTGCTTGGAATCAAGGAGAAATTTCAGGAAGACTGAAGTGGACAAGAGATGTCATGAGAAGTCAACATAATATACAGCATCAGAGATGTCTTTTGGGTCTTGCAGTATGGGAGGCTTTTGTGATGTCTCTGTGAGCTGCTTGAGTGTATTGGCAGGGCCAGAAACCTCCTCAGAATGTGTTGAAGACGAAGAAGTTATAAGAGATGAAATCTGAAGGTGACATGTCCTAGATCCTTGATTCTGATGGGAATGAGAGAGGGAAGTCAGTAGGGAGGGACATGAGATAAAAGGCAGGTGCTTGAAAATGAGAGAGATTTGAAGATATTTAGTGACTAAAGAAAGGAGGAGTCAAAAATTAAGTAAAGTAGGGCTAAATTATGGGTCAAGATACCAGACAATGGCAGGAGGGCACAGGGTTTATTCATTCATCTCAAATTAGCTTTAAACAAGTGGAAGGAGAGTTTTCCTTCAAAACTAAATGCAAAAAGGTAAGAGCGTACCTGGATGTAAGTAGGGGAGGACGGATAGGGTGGAAGGAACCTAGGGGAAAACAGAGTAATAAAATAGAAATTTAAAGATGAACAACTGTTTTGATGTCATTAAAAGTGTCAGCCCTGATCACTTTAATATTCATCTTCTATAATACATTATCTCATATGCGAACTTTGAGCTTATCAGATAAAAAGTAAAAGAAAAAAAAAAGGGTGGCTTCAATGTGAAATGAATGTCAAACATCAAAACTTAATTTGATTTTGAGAGGTCCTCCCTAGGGTTTTATATTTAAATGAGGCAAAGGCCTCTGAACTCTATAGATCACAACAGAAACACGAGTCCAGGAAATTCCTAGATCATGTCATTCTTGGACAAAATTGTAACAAACAGAAGCTTTGGTGAGGAGTTCTATAAATATTTATCGGCTGTGACTTTTACCCACTGGAGGTTAAAGATCTCTGAGTTTTGGATGAGAATGCATAGCAGTCTGATTTGACTTGAATTAGCAGCAAAAATAACTCTCCAGATTTAAAACTGCTTATTACAACCAAATAATGATATATTTTGCAAAACATTACAAGATAATAGGAGGTATTCTAGTCATTGATAAAACACTCAGTGTAAGTACTGTATTAACTTTTATCATTCTTATCACATTTAATGGATTATATTTTGCTTTCAGATTGGCTTTCCGTCAGAATAAAACCAAATGAGAGATATTCTTAAAATATATAAGATGTTAACTGGGTCAGTTTTAATGTCAGAAATTTGTTAACTTTCTTTTTACTTTTAACTGTCTTGAACATTAAGTTTTGAGCTGGTTTAAACTTGTCATACAGCATTCCATTTTATTCAGTTTCATCATGTGTTCTTATTAAAATATATTATAATTTTTATCCTACAAGGTTAAAAAATTTTCGACTTCAAAAGTCATTAACTTCTTGATTTTATTACAAAAGTAGATCATTTATTAACTTAAAAATAGATGAGTCAATATATTCAATAGGTCATTTAAGAGAAATATGAAGGATAGAAAGGAACATGAATTTCACTATAAATTTCTTTAGAAATATCATATTGATTTCTGATTAGTTTGATCACTTGTAAAGTGTTCCATAGTACTTAAAAGGATATTAGTGCAAACTAAATGTGATTTTTCTCTTGATAATTTTGTAGAGTTTATCAAGATGTTTTGGTGTGAAGATTGAGAGACAGAGGTTTTCCCAAATGTGACAGTTCAGAAACCTATCTAATATTACAAAAAGCACACCATGAATCTGGAAGGAGTCTTTACAACCTGTCAGTAATAACAAATAAGCTGGACACGGTGGCTCATGCCTATAATTCCAACACTTTGGGAGGCCGAGGCGGGTCGATCACTTGAGGTCAGGAGTTCGAGACCAGCCTGGCCAACATGGCAAAACCCCATCTCTACTGAAACAAAAACAAAAAACAAAAACAAAAATTAGCCTGGCGTGGTGGCCCACGCCTGTAATCCCAGCTACTTGGGAGGCTGAGGCAGGAGAATCATTTGAACCCTCGAGGTGGAGGTTGCAGTGAGTCGAGACGGTGCCACTGCAATCCATCCTGGGCAACAGAGTGAGACTACATCTCAACAACAACAACAAACTCCCCCCAAAACTCCAAAAACAAATTGAGCCATGCTAGAAGAAAGACTGCCTTTTTTTCTCTTCTCTCCATGAAAAATAGTGTCATTTGCATGTGAAGAGCCATGGAAGAGTATGCAACCAAGATGTAGGAAAAAAGTCTAATATAGGCATATCAGGTGTTCGATTAATAAAAACGTAATGCTTTTCCTCAGATTTTGTGATTTTTTTTTTTACATCTAAAGAACTCTGTGTTCCCTTGTGATTTATTTTCTCATTACAAATAAACATTCACTTTTAGACTTAATTGTATTTTTGCAATTTTGCATTTTTTTTTTAAAGGCTCCACAAAATGTAGATTTACCCTGTGGTAAATGTTGTAATATTCATTGGAACTAGGTTTTTCCAAACATTTTCAAAAATGCTTCAGTATTTGATGTTTTCTGGGGAAGCATCATTTACCTCTGTCCTGGGGTTCCAAGTATTTTCCTTGCAAGTATATTTTTATTGGAATAAAATCTTATATTTTACAATGTTTACATCTTTCTCAATGATGAAGTTGTCCTTTTCTGATAGTCTATTATATTTTTTTCTTTTTTAGAACTAGTAGTTCATATCCCACAACAGAACAAAACTAGTATGTTCATGTTCATAGTGGAATCATAAAATGATATCTAAACAATGATCTTCATGATTTGAAGGTTCTATATAAAAGTATAAATAGCTGCTAATGTATTGCTGGGAATGTTTGTCCTTTTACACATGCTTTTTACAACTTAAAGCATTTCTAAACATCAGTGCCTATGAAATCCTAAATATAATAGAGTATTTGAGAACTTCTCGTTGAAGGGGTACTGATTATTGATGCATGTTTCATTAGCAATAGATTTATTGCTCTGCAATAATATTAATTTTTAGAATCCCTTTGTACTAGTTTGTTTATATTTCAACAGGACTTCAAAAGTAGTTATCTTTAGAGAAAATGTGGTACATATACACCATGGAATACTATGCAGCCATAAAAATTAATGAAATCATGTCCTTTGCAGGGACATGGATGAATCTGGAAACCATCATTCTCAGCACACTAACACAGGAACAGAAATCCAAACACCGCATGTTCTCACTTACAAGTGGGAGTTGAGCAATGAGAACACATGGACACAGGAGGGGAACAACACACCTCAGGGCCTGTAGAGGTGGGTCGGGGGAAGGGAAAGCATCAGGACGAATACCTAATGCATGCAGGGGTTATAACCTAGGTGACAGGTTGATAGGTGCAGCAAACCGCCATGGCACATGTATACCTATGTAACACACCTGCATGTTCTGCATATGTATCCTGGAACTTAAAGTAAAAAAATTTAAAAAATAAGTAGTTATCTCTATATTTATTTCCTAGAGACCAATATCTGATGAAGTGGATATGTATTTGTATATATCTTGATAGTATATGTTTAGCAATCACCTATGAATTGATTATTGCAGAATGATTTGTTTTGCTTTTCCTACTATATTGTTATAGCTGCCTCAATATTCTTGAACATAGTATAAGGTGTCTGAGCAGGTTCATCAAAGTTCTTCTAAGTCTGAGAAGGTGTCAAGCAGCTTTGTCTCTGTGTATATAACAGAGTTTTCAAAAGTAAACTTAGTAGAAGACACAAAATATATTGTAATGTCATGTTTTGAATTGTTGATGGGATAGGGCAGTGACCCAGAAAATAGCTGTTTGCTCTAGTTCTGTAATATCCAGTGACTTATGGATATTGTCTTTAGTGGCTTTCACAAGGTCAAGGTTGTAGGAGGATCCACAAGTCTAGAGCCATGGCCACTGCTTGCACCCCTGTTCCTAGCCCACCATCTTACTGATATGTGCTGATGGTCACAAGACTGGGGACAAGGGGCAAATAGCCTCTTGTTTCTACAAGTACAAATGTATCCCTGCTAATGACAGGTTCATTCATGATCTACCTACTTGGGCCTGGAAAATGGCAAATCTGCAGCATCAGCTCCATACATGGAGGAGAGTGTGTTATTGTAGACACCAATTAGTGGGAAAAGGAAGAATTGCTAGTTTTGGAAGCAGTTTGTCATTTTGAAAATTAAGCTTGGTAAACAGGGTTACACAAAAAGCAGTCCTGAAATACTACATCACTGTCATGCCCTGGCATGTTTGGAAATATTTCTGCTTTTGTGAAATTGTACATCGTGCTAGGTTTACTATACTTATATCTCTGTATTCCGCATGACAATTGGCTAAAAGTTAAAAGACTCTGTGTAGTAAAGCCAAAATTCCATATATATATATATTTATGTATGTATGTATGCCAAATAAAGCATATTTACTTTGAGTTGTATTTTATCATGTGTGACAGCAATGGATTCCAGCTACACACAGAGTATATTTTTCCCTAGTCCTGATGTTCTTTAATCTTAACACAGCAACAGATTGCAGGATTTATCTTCCCCAGTAGAATCTACTGCAAGTTAGAACCACTTTGTTTTCTTGAATTCCACTTACAAGCAGTACTTTGTCTTGGGAAATGAAGCTGGAATTGAGTGGGCTTGTGCGGGGTAGGGGAGAGCACATCTTGGTGAACTATATAGTCCTTGGCAAAAGCGGTTTCCACCCAGGGCTGATACAAATCAAGATGGGAGTATGATCCTTCATATCTAATTGATAAAAGATTTCTCCGTGCACCCTATGAATCACTGGCTCCCATAAATGAAAACAGGGGCTCATGTGGCATTGCAAGGCAGTGAAGTCTCCGGGCTAGCATGAGTAATTACGGAGCAGTTTCATCCGTAGGGCAAAGGAGCTCACAAACAATTTAGGAGAAAAAAAATGGTTTGTTACATATTGCCTTTGTCCTTGTAAAAATCTATTATTTCATACAGTGCATTTTACTACATTGCTAATACGATTACATCACGTAGCTGCATTTTGGGGGTGTGTTTAAAGACCAGTGCTTTTAGCAGCATAAAGTCAACCAGAGCCCATGTAACTCAAACTTTGATTTTAATTCTCCTAGATGCTTGTGTACGTATGCCAAATTTGATGTCATTTTGAAAACTTGCATTTTAACGAGTATTTATTTATTTAAATCGATTATTGGAACCTCAGGTTTTTGACGGCGTTGATAGTTTTTAGTTTTCAAGCAGATGACAAAGTATTCCGTGAGAAGCCTTCCACCGCTACCCTACAACATACAAAAGAACCTCTGTGAATTTGAATTTTATTCACCAATTCATAATAGAGATCTTATCTATGACAATAAATGTGTTGATTTTTATTATATGTTTAGTGAGCACACTTAGCCATAGAAAACTGAAATACTAGCCATGATGGGATGTTCTTTATCATTTCAAATAACAACATTTTGGTCATAAGTAGAATGATCAAGTTGGCCATTTGTGACTATGGGTTTAGCTCACTAGATATTGGCAACAGAGAGGTAAAAGTGTTTCACACCGAAGCATGTAAATGACAAGTAAGACACTTGTCATTTCATTTCCCCCTGTAAAGGATAAGGTATTTATTTTGGCTACCTATGCTTAGGTAGTTTTGAAGCTATGAAAATGAATGCTTGGATAGGAAAACACCATCTTTTTAAAAAAGAAATTCAGTCCTCAACATCTACATTGAATTATAGGTGGATCTTGCTTAACTTACACTAAAATGTGGAAGCACCTGTATTATTTGAGATAATTTAATATAGTATAATTAATATAGCATATTAATATATAGTTCATTTGCATATGTATAATTTTCATTACAAGGTTTCATCTGTTCTGTTAAGGATATAAATGTGGAATGAAAAACATTTCTATACAGTGAGGTGAAGGCCGTGTGTTTTGCATAAGTGGATAGTCACCAAATAAAGCCGTCTTTGGAAGCGTGCTGTTAACATGATGTTTACCACCTCCTCACTTGTAGCTTAAACCTGCTCCTGCCACCACGCTGAGTGGAAAAAAGAAGGCAATGAGAAAGGAGAAAAAGCAGAAGCTGTTCTCACCCCTTGCAGAATGCCTGCAGTAGCTCTCTTTTTCCTTCTTGCATTTTGGCATTGAACCCCTTGAGATAACAACAAATGGCCTTAGTCATTATGTTTTGCTCTATTTTGCCTTTGGAAAAACATTGCTATTTTCGGGTGGAAAACACAGTTTGTAACCATCTGTAATAGAAATCAATATGAGTGTTTAGGAATAAAAGCCAAAAAACCTAGGGCTAGGGCAGGATAGATGACACCTCCAAAGTTGATAAAATTGATACTGATCTGTGTGGTCCCCTCTCCCTGCATTTCATGATAAGAGCTAAAATTAAGTATAAAGGGTCATGTACCTATAGACCAACTTGAAGTCTACTGATTCGTTGTAATCTTTTGTTGCTTCAATGCCTTTATATCCACTATGGAACAGAAGTATTTGAATATTCAATCAATTTTGTCTGAATAATTCATCCTAAGGACATTTTATTGCTAAATAGACCATATTAGGATAAACTCTCACATAAAATGTGATCTCGTGACAGAGGGAAAATGAAAGTGGCACCGTTAGGCTCCCACAAAAGTCATGGTCAGTAGCTTCTTTTTTACACGTGTAATGAAGTGATATTTGGGAGCTGAACATGATAGCCTCAATCTAGGGTGATATGTTGGCTTTGCCTGCTGCTGCATAGGGAAGAAAACCAAAGCAAGATGGGTGTGGAGCAAGGTTGGAGAAGGTGGCCGTGACAGCAGATATGATTCATTTCTTGAGTTAATCCCAAGAGTCCAACTCAATTCAAAATGTCAAGTAGCCTCGTCAATGGGTACTGGTGCCTGTTTGAGCCAATAACTAGGAAGGCGAAGGTGAAGATCAAAGTGAATGAAAGGACACCAGAAACTAAAAGTCTACTTCTGGAGAAAGAAAATTTGGAAGGAGTTTATTGAAAAAAGATGACCCTTTTCTACCATTCAACTGACTGGGAGTCAAGAGTGGACTTCTGAACTTGGGGAAAGCTGTAGCGAGCAGTAGGTGCTATCTGTAGTTCAGACAGATAGAGAGGCACCATGTTCCAATTGTGCTTTCTTAAATTCTGTGTTTGTCTGTTTAGCATCCATTCATCACAGGGTCAATTCAATTAACTCTATCTTATTATCTTCCTGTATTCTTGATGCTCTGGTATTTGTGGCGCTGCCAACTGGCCAGGACTAGCCACATTTTGAGAGATAGCAGAAGTCTCCCCTGAGCGCCTGCCTTTCAGATGCAAACCAACAAATCCAGAGTTCACACCCCCAACCGTCTTTTTACACCAAACTCTCACATACTGTGGTGGTTAATACTGGGTGTCAACTTGATAGGATTGAAGGATGCAAAGTATTGATCCTGGATGTGTCTGTGAGGGTGTTGCCAAAGGAGATTAACATTAGGATTAACATTAGAGTCAGTGGGCTGGGAAAAGCCGATCCACCCTTAATCTGGGTGGGCACCATTTAATCAGCTGCCAGCACAGCTAGGATATAAGCAGGCAGAAAAACATGAAAAGATCAGACTGGCTTAGCCTCTCAGCCTACATCTTTCTCTTGTGCTGAATGCTTCCTGCCCTTGAACACTGGACTCCAAGTTCTTTAGCTTTGAGACTTGGGCTGGCGTCTTTGCTCCTCAGCTTGCAGATGGCCTATTGTGGAACCTTGTGATTATGTGAATTAATACCCTTTAATAAACTCCCATATATATCCTATTAGTTCTGTCCCTCTAGAGAACCCTAATACATACACCAAGCCAATATTACCCTGGTCTATCAACTCAGGTCCAGGAATCACACAAGCAGGGACAGTTCTTATACCCCAGAGGCCACCAGGATGATTCGAACGACCCATTCCTAAACTGCTTGCCCTGTCCTGTCCTGTCCTGTTCCTGTCGAAACTCCCAAAAGGGCTCTGGTCTGGGCTTTCCCCTTGCTCCTTCTGCATCCTGACCCAAACTAGTGCTTCCCCATGTGGTCCTGCAGGGTGCAGCTGCCCTTTCCTCTTGGGAAATACAATAAAATTCTTCTTTTAATCAATGGCATTAGCTTCTCCATGGTGTCACTCAGTCAACTACATCAATTAAAATCCTGTGGGTACATTTTGAGACATATAGCCTTACTTATGTAGTGAGTGGGCAGGGAACAAGAGTACTTCTCTCAGGCTCTATTTTCCAGTGGTTGGAGGGCTCCTAAGGATCTCTCTTGGCTCAGCACAGAATGGGCCAAGCTTAGATGTCATCACCATGGGAAGTTGCGGCTGTTTAGAGCAGGCAGAGACAAAGAAATGGCTAAATGGTATCAATATCCAGCAGCAGTCCCTGTTCAGCAAATATAGACAAGGAAACCGAATTTATACAAGGAGACCTGTTTTTTTTTTTTTTTTTTTGAGACGGAGTCTGGCTCTGTCGCCCAGGCTGGAGTGCAGTGGCCGGATCTCAGCTCACTGCAAGCTCTGCCTCCCGGGTTTACGCCATTCTCCTGCCTCAGCCTCCCGAGTAGCTGGGACCACAGGCGCCGCCACCTCGCCCGGCTAGTTTTTCGTATTTTTTAGTAGAGACGGGGTTTCACCGTGTTAGCCAGGATGGTCTCGATCTCCTGACCTCGTGATCCGCCCGTCTCGGCCTCCCAAAGTGCTGGGATTACAGGCTTGAGCCACCGCGCCCGGCCAGGAGACCTGTTTTAAGAATGCCTTGCCCTTTTTCAAAGTCCAAGTCTACTGTTCATTAGTTCGTCTTTAGTCTCAATTCCATGGCTCAGTCTATAAACACGTACTTGCCAAGCAAAGCACTCTGGAGGCTGAAAGCAAAGGCAAAGCATACTTTTTACATTCGAAGGCCACACAGTCTAACTAGTAGCAAAACCATTTGTGTTAGTCTGGGTGTCCTAGAAGTAGAGGCCAAGATGGGATGAGATGTGCAAGAAATGTATTGTACATTTCCACACATCTTGCGAGTGGAGGCACTGGCTGCTTTTGCGTTGGGCTGTCTGTTCATGCATGCTTACATAGTGAATACCCTTGGGGAATGAAGATCATATCTCCTTCCAAAGCAGCATAGGAAAGGTTTTTTACTGTCCAGGATAATAAAAATAATACCTTTCTTCAAGGTAAAGATCAAGCAGGTTTGATGCTAATTAGAAAAGATTCAGGTTCCCAAGCTTGGGGAGCCTCTCCCATAAAAAGAAAAATAACCCTCCCTCCCCTACTGCATGTAGGGGCGTCACCTGGCCCTTTTGGGGCTTAGACAAGTATGGCAAATGCTGATACTCTGGCTGCTGGTATTGTGAGCAAAAATATTTTTCTTTGATGCAAGAGATCCTTGTTTTACCAATATCCATGATATGGATAACTTGCAGGCCGACTTGTAAGCAGAGTAAAAGTGTTGAACTCACCGGAATTTATTTTAAGTTTTTAAAATTAATTATTATTATTTTTTTTAGAGATGGGGTCTTGCTCTGTTGCCCAGGCTGGAGTGCAGAGGCATAATCATAGCTCACTGCAACCTTAGACTCCTGGGCTCAAGCAATCCTCCCACCTCAGCTTCCCAACTATCTGGGACTACAAGCACGTGCCACCATATCAAAATTATTGATAAAATACTTGTGAAAATAGGGAGGACACTGACATAGCCTGGGACAGCTGTGAGACCACCATATAGGTCTGTCGCTTGTAAAAGAGAGAGAAAAGAAAGGAAGGAATGTTGAGTAGAAGAATTTTGGACAATGTGTAGTTATAAGAAAGTATTTGGCAAGGCTGACACTGAGCCCTCCAACCAATGTCAGTTCAGAGCTGTTCCACCTCTAGTAAGAGTGGCTTGCCAAGTAGCCCTGTGTCATTCAGTCATTGGCTGGGAGCAGCTTGTGAGAAGCATGGCTTTGGATCAAAAGTGGTGGTAGATTCTGGACATTGCAGCTGGAGACATCAATCAAGTACTTTCCTTATTGTGATAGATTGAGTCACATTTTCATGGCTGCCATGTCAATTAAAAGTCCTGTGATTCCAAAGCTCCATTGTTTAAAATGACGTTGACCTCACCATAATTTCAAGATTTCAGGAATTTGAGTACTGGGAATGCTTAAAGGATAGGTTGAAGAGTATGTTGGACAGAAGTCTTGATTATAAAAATTTGAAACCCAACTCACAGCACCCCAAGGAAAAGAAAATGTGTTTATGGTCTCATGTATGTAACTGAAGAATCAAAGGTGGTTGTGATATCTTTTAGGGATAGATGGGCTGGGAGGTCAGATGATGTTTTTCGTTCCGTCTTCATCTCTGTTTTCCACTTTATTGGCTTTTCCTCAGATATATTTCACATGCTGTTTCCTAGACATGTTTCCCTTACAGTTATTAACACCAGAGAAGAGAGAAACCCTCCTCTCTGATAGTGCCAGCAAAAGCCCTTGGACGGACACTCTTTGGCTCAGTCTGGATCAAATTCCTTGCCAAAACCAACTGCTTGACTTGAGAACACTATTCTCTGATTGGTTGAATTTAGCCATGTGTTTAGCCTTATGCCAGGAGAGGTGAGTAGAATCAATTCATAAATACCCAGCCAAGTGGAGGAGCAACACTTGTTAGAAAACAAACAAAATGATGCTGGGTAAACAAAGGTGTTTACCAAAGAGGAGATTTTTCTTCTCAAAGCTTCAGTGATGGTGGTGATTTTTGAGATGGGTTGATTATGGGTGAAAAAGCTAAGAAGTTTGATGGCTGGCTGAGAATACAGTGCTTTAAAAAGATGTTGACTGAGAAAGCAGATGAAATCAGTGGTAGAGTGTTGAATTTGGGGCCCTTTCAGGCAGGTTAAAGCCTGTAGATTGCATATCCCCTACATTGCTGTTACTCTTTGTAATACAACTTAGAACATCAAAATCAGGAATAGACATTATATGGAACATGAAAACCTAAGTAGATAACAGAATTCTAGAAATTCAGAGAGAGAAGAAATACGGTGGGCTTCTCCCTCAGTATATTGCTCTTTGGGGCAGAAATGTTGTAAAATTTGTTTTCCAGAATATTTGAGTTCATAATTAGTAAGTTTGGCTCTGCAGAGTTTATCTTCAAATACATGAGATTTTATAGTAGTTTTTGGATCCCAAGTAGGCTTGTTCTGTGTTTACCCCCTTTAAAGTTCAAGGTGTTGACTGACTAATCTGACGAATAAAACTCTTGGGTGTTATGTTCATAATGTTCTGGAAAAGAAACTTCTTGGGTGTGTATTTTACCTAGTGTCTTCCCGGAACAAGTCTCAATGTTTCTTTTATAACTAATTTGCAGGGTCAGTCGTGGTACTGAGTAAGACTAGCAGTTGGAATATCTGTGTCCTGGATCATGACTCACTGTTGTGTGTCCTTAGGCAAACCTTTATCTTTTTAAGTAAATGGGGTTAATAATACATTTCTTAAAGAATTAGTAAGCCAATCAATTGAGAAAATGCATGGGATGCTGTACCCAGCTAGACAACGTGAGCATTGTCATCACATTGTTCTCAGGGATGGGAAATTCAGGCCAAAGGTGGGGATATAATGGAATCATCAATTTTCTTTCTTTCAAATTATTACACACAGAATGGAATCTTTTCTGCCTACACCCTGGATGACTTCTGCCCTTTAGCATGCTCCAAATAAGAGCTGGGCTTTTATAATTCAGAATTCAGGCAAACCTCCTCATCCCATGGTGGTTCTATGAAGAGACCCTCTTATACTCACTTCTATTTGTTCCTGTAATTGTCAGTTTATTTCTTTTGAGAAAGAGTTTATCTCCCCATCAATTCATTAGTGATTTAATATGAAGTAAGCTGATTATAGGCAATCTGACCAGCTAATGTTCACACTGCAGAGAAATCAAGCTAATAATGCCTTTCAAGAATACAGTTGACCTTTGAACAACATGGTAGTTAGGGGTGCCAACCACCCTGTGCAGTTGAAAATCCACATGTAACATACTTTTGACATCCCCAAAACTTAACTAGGAATAGTCTGCTGTTGACCAGAAGCCTTCCCAATAACATAAACAGTTGATGAATAGATATTTTGTATGTTATATGTATTATATACTGTATTCTTACAATAAAGTGAGCTGGAGAAAAGAAATGTTATTAAAATCATAAGAGATAATACATTTACTCTTCATTAAGTGGATGTTATCATCATAAAGGTCTTCATCCTTGTAGTCTTCACATTGAGTAGACCATGGAGGAGAAGCAGGCGGGGGTTGGTCTTGCTGTCTCCGCGTGTATAAATGGAATTGAGATGCTTTAATCCATGGTGTTCAAGGGCCAGCTATTTTTCTCCTGGACCTATCATTTCAGCTGATCTTGTTAGATTTTACATGTACAGTACTCCTGGGAGCCTGCATGCACTGTGGTCTTTCCAGAAAAAAAAAAAAAAAAAAAAAGAAATCATGAAGCCATATATTTAGAAAGAAAGGAAATCAAATCGTTGATATCTTGCCACTTGGTTCTGAATCTGTTACTTGATTGGAATATCCCAAGATTCAGTCTGAATAAGAATGTAAGATACCATTACCAAGGGGTTCAGGGATTAGTTGGAGAAGGTAACTAAATCGTAAACAAAGAAGATTCACACTGGGTACCCAGTGAAATGAAGGAATTTGAAACCCATCCGAATCCTTTCCTTTTAGTCTGTCTCCAGGAGGCTAAAACATCTGGTGAATCACGTCAAAGATTCAATCAATCATTCCTGTGTTTGGATTTTATGATGCCAGACATCTGGATCAACTGAGTTTCTCCTTTCTTTAATTAAATCAACTGGATGTTTTGGCTTCCTGCAAAGTCAGCTTCAGTCTAAATAATACACATCATAGTCCTATGTCCTATTTGTACTCTGACTCAATTTTGATACATTTTGTTTTGGTTTTAATTTCTTTTAACATAACCCCTAGATTTAAATAGTTTTGCATATTGTATAATACTTTGGGCATTAATATGAAAGTCTTAATAAATAATCAGAAAAACAAAATCGACTGTTTTACTTTTTTTCTGGAAGGCACCCTGGATGTTGGCACTGATAAATGGAAGTTGAGAGGGCTAAAGAACAATGTTAAATAATTACACAGATAGGGCTCAGCAGAGATCAAAATATCCTCTCTGATGTAAAGACAGCTGGCACCGACAGTAATTTTAACTGTGTGTAACAAGAACACACAATTTATATAATTTATGCATTCCTAGGTTTTTGAGTGCATAGGAATTTGGTCTGGTTTTATGTTATTTTCAAATATCCTTTGCTTTCTTATCTGGAAAGGCTTCTGGGCAACTTAATGACTGGAGGAGATTTAAAAAGAGATGAAAAGAAACCATGAACACATACTGGTTTAATGAAATATCATATTTTCTAGGAGCGAAATCAAACCTCAAAATAGACAAAACAATGTTTATCGCTCTAAATATATGACATGAAACAACTGAAGAATTTTGGAATAACATCTTATACCTTACTCCTTTATGATGTTTTTGTGAGGCCTGCCTAATATACAAGTCAAAAATGGATGCTACTTTCTCATTTAGGGTGATTCTGTTCTTCGGTTTTAAAGAAATGAAAGACTAATAGAGAATAAAGTAATGTCTTTGTACAATTGTAGTTAATTCATTGGTCTCTTGAAAGACCGATTAATTAGGATTTCATAATTGTTATTATAACCATTTGGTCCAAATTGGCTAAATATTTTTATATTTATGTTGTGAGATCTATGCCCAAACACAGATATCTAAAAGTTTTTACTGAAAGTAGGCTCCATTCCTGCGAAAAGCCCCCTAATGTCAGATCTTCTTTTGCTAAGGTAAAACTTGGAAGTCCACTTTGATGCTGCTTTGCCAGATGTGAATACTTCTTTATACTTTTTTCTGCAGTTGATTTTGTAGAAGTTCCTACTGCATTCAACATCTGGATTAGGACTCTTCAAGGATACTGTATTCATAAATAGAAGATGCCAGGCACTCTCATGCACATTTTACATATATCATGTTTTAGTTAATCACAGCAAGCCTGTTAGGTAGGTACTATTATTAATTGTATTAAACAGAGGCTGACACTAAAGCTCAGTGAAGTTACTTGCTCAAACTTAAGTAATTCACTTTTTGGCTTAAGAGGAGTTTTTGAAAGATTGTGTGTATATACATAAACACAGATATTTATTGAAGGAATTTTGGAAAAACTATAATATTAAAAAAAAGAAATTACTCAGAATGCTATTTTCCTGAGATAATGTCTGTTAATTTTTGGTGTATGAGCCTATATCCATATATGTACACACATATTTAAATAAATACATCTACCTTTAAAACCATGGACTCATACTGAGTACACTATTTTATAACTTTCTTTTTTATAATCTTAATTGGGAACTTGTTCCATATCATTTTTATTTTTCTATATCAGGGAGCAGCTGTAAGGATCAATTGGTAAAAATCTTTATGATTTTGTGGGGAGTATAATCTTCATCCCAACTACTTAACTCTGAGAAAGCAGTCAAACACAATACATAAGTGAATGGGTATGACCGGGTTTCAACAAAACTTTATTTACAATATAAGCAGTGGGTCAGATTTAGCTCATGGGCTATAGTATGCTGATGTTTATTTTACAGCATCATTTTCTCAAATGTCACCAATAGTAGTTTATCCCATGGCTATCTTATTATTTAGTTATAGGCCTTATTTAGTTATTTAGTTTGTGTCTGCTTAGTAACAACATTGTGATGAAAATCTTATAATTAAAACTTAGTACACATGCACTTAGTTTTTCTCAATTTCCCAGAAAAAGAATTTCTGAATCAAATGGAAATTCCTTTTATAAAGTGATTGACATGCATTGCCAGAAGCTGTCCACAGAATTGTAGCTTACATCCTCACCAGTGTTGTCAAGGGGGGGTGTCTTTATCCATACCCTTGCTATTAGGATGGTGCAAAAGTAACTGCAGTTTTGTATCACTTTCAATGTCAAAAACTGGAATTACTTTTGCACCAACCTTAATAACAATGCATACTGTGGAGTTCTTAAAGGTTTTTTTTTTTTTTTTTTTTTTTTTTTACCAGTTTGATAGGCATAAAACTATCCAATTTGATCGGGTACAGTGGCTGATGCCTGTAATCTCAGCACTTTGGGAGGCCGAGGCGGGTGGATCATGAGGTCAGGAAAACAAGACCATCCTGGCCAACATGGTGAAACCCTGTCTCTACTAAAAATACAAAAATTCGCCGGGCGTGGTGGCAGGTGCCTATAGTCCCAGCTACTCGGGAGGCTGAGGCAGGAGAACAGCTTGAACCCAGGAGGCAGAGGGTGCAGTGAGCCTAGATGGTGCCACTGCACTCCCGCCTGGCGACAGAGGGAGACTGACTCAAACAACAGCAACAACAACAACAACAACAACAACATTTGATGGGCAAAAGCACTTTTTTCAACCTGCATTTTAAAATTATGATTATTAAACATATTTTCTCTTTTCTTGCATGTTTAATATTTAACCATATATCAGCTGTTTCCTTCAGGTGAACATAATTTTATGTATGAGGGAAACATGCAAATTTATTTTGGCATATTAAATGACATATTCATAGCTAGACTGACACATAAAGTGTTAACACAGAGGTGACATCAAAACTGTCCCAGTAAATCCTTGTTCATTCACTTTAAGGGTGAAATTAACTGTGCTTCTTTTTAAATCTTGCTTCCTTTGAGTATTGCTCATAGGATAAGAACCTATCTTTACTGAAGGTTTCTGCTCTTCTTTTCTCCCTCACTGTATCCTCTCCATGGAAGGCACACTCTATCTGATTTACTGGAAGGCAACATTCTGATATCCCTTTATCCAGATTCTCTAAGTGATGAGATAAATGTACTAAAGGTCCTAGTCATTGTTATGAGTGAAACTGTGTCCTCCAAAAAGATATGTTGAAATCCTAACCTCTGGTACTTGTGAATGTGACCTTATTTGGAAATAAGGTCTTTGCAGATGTAATCAAGTTAAGATGAGGTCATTTTAAGATGTGGGCTGTAATCCAGTGTGACTGTTCTTGAAAGAAGTGAAGACAGAGACAGAGGGAGACAGCCATGTGATGATGGAGGCAGATATTAGAGTTATATAGCCACCAGTCAAGGAATGCCTAGGGCTACCGGAAGCTGAAAGAGACAAGGAATGATCCACCCACAGAGGTTTTGGAGAGAGCTCAGCCCTACTAGCATCTTGATTTCAAACTTCTAGCGTCCTGAACTGTGATATAATACTTTTTTGTTGTTTTAGGCCACGCAGTCTGTGGTACTTTGTCACAGAAACCCCAGGAAGCTAATGCAGGCATCGATGACCATCGACTCTTCGGGAGCTGGACAGTTCATGGGTTCCACCCACTCTGCTCCCCTTCAAGTGGAGCTCTAATCAGAGCAAACACTTTCTCCCTGATGGCTGATCTGCCCGTAACCAGCAGGTTGCTTATTTCAGGAAGGAAGGAGGAGGAAGCCCTTTGGGCCTTGTGTTTGAACCTCTTTCTCCAACTTAGTCATGCCCCCATTAAAGCTGATACTTTGATCTCGTGTGCCCTGTCCTCCAGAAATCTTCAAAGGTCATGCCTAGGACAGAAAACCTCCAGAAGACATGGGCATACTGGCATTTGGTATGGAGATGCCTAGCTCTTTGCTTTGGCTGGGGTAGCTAGTGTCCAAGTAGGCAGGCAGATGATGTAGCTTAGGTTTCAGCAAGCGTGGCTTCCAGGGCCTCTGTAGCTGATGTTGACCAAAGAAGGCATACTTTGGTTACATCTGGTAAGGGAGATTATTTTCAGTTTCATTGAAGTATAATTGACAAATAAACATATTTAAAGTGTGCATTGTAAAATGAACCACACAAGCTAATTAACATATCTACCACCTTACATTTACCATTTTGTGTGTGTGTGTGTGTGTGTGTGTGTGTGGTGAGAACACTTAACATCTATTCTCTTAACAAATTTCAAGTAGGCAATACAGTATTAATAACTTCAATTGAGGTCGTTTAGCTACAGTCTCTTTGTTCTTGATTCCCAGAACTTATCTTATAATTGAAAGTTTGTGCCTTTTGATCAACATCTCCCCATTTCTTTCTCCATTCCTACCCCCAATTCCTGGCAAACCTACTCTGATCTCTTCTTCTGTGAGTTCGATTTTTTAGATTTCACATATAAGTGAGATCATGGAGCATTTCTCTTTCTGGTGTCTGGCTTATTTCATTTAGCATAATGTCCTCCAGGTTTATCCATGTTGTTGCAAATAACAGGATTTCCTTCCTTTTTATGGCTAAGTAGTATTCCATTATAAGTGTATGTCGGTATATATATATATATATATATCTCTGTATATCATAGATATAATTTTCTTTATCTATTCATTTGTTGATAGACACCGGTTGTTTCTGTATCTTGGCCATTGTGACTAGTGCTGCAATAAAGGTGGGAGTGCAGATATCTCTTTGCGATTCTGAATTCACTTCTTTTGGACATATACTCAGAAATGGGATCACTGGATCACATGATAATTCTATTTTTAATTTTTTGAGGAAACTTTATACTCTTTTTCATAATAGCTGCACCAATTTACACTCCCATCAATAGTGTACAGGGGCTTGGAAAAGGAGATTTTTATTTGTAGCTGTCTTTCCTCAAAACAGACAATATGTTGTAAAGGTTAGTCACTCATGGGAAATTTTTTTCTATGTATCTATGTATCTATGTATCTATGTATCTATGTATCTATGTATCTATGTATGTATGTATCTATCTATCTATCTATCTATCTATCTATCTATCTATCTATCTATCTATCTATCTATCTATCTATCTATCTATCTGTCTATCTATTTTTAGCCAGGACTTTAAACTGTAAAGGCAGCTAAGTTTCCAATGAACCTCAGAGAACTTGTGCGCAAGCTTTCAACCTTTTAGTTAGTATTTATCATGAGTAGGTAGCACAAGGTGAGCTGCTCCAAATCTAGCTATTTTTGTCTTGTTTTGAACTACTCTGAGGGATGAGAAAGGAGCTATGGAAGCGTTAACCTTGTGAATTCATGAATGCATCAAGAAGAGTGGAGATTCTTATTACATATCAGAGAAGTAATCTTCTTGAATTGAGGAAGATACTCAGTGATATTATTAGAAACTCAAAAGATTGGAAGGAAATTAAAAAGGCTTATTCCTGGAACACTGTTTTTAGAAAAGCATATCTAGAAATTCCAGGAGGGATGTGATTGCTGTGTGTAACGTGCTTTGGTTTTAATGTCAAAACACGAGTGGGAGGAGAGAGAAACAAAGTAAGTTACACTGATTTAAGAGAGGCAGGTGAGAGACGTTCTTATTAGAAACGTTAACATCTTGGTAGATGGTACAAGGTACAGACTTGACTGTTTAGAAAGGTAGCATCAAATGCTCTCAGTGATGAGGTCGAAGGGCCACAGTCTGGCCAGGGGACATGGGAGATGCTTCAGCATCACTGAGAGGTGAACAAAGTCACCCCAACCAGCAAGCATCATAGGCCATGACCAGTCAGCAAGATCCCCAGGGATAGGGCCAGAGGCAGAGCAACAGGCACCAGGGTAGGGGCTGTTTGGTTCAGCCATTCAGTTGCAAAGCCCAGGGATGTACAGGATGCACTATGTGGATTCTGAGACTCTGTCTCTTCCTCTCTGTCATAGGGTGCTGTGTGTTATGCTCCTGCCTCATGTAGTTGGAGGCCAACTTAGAGAAGAGCAGGGGAGAATAAGAGGAACTGAGAAAGTAGGCATCTGTCTCAAGGAATTAAGTTACTGCTTCAAACCAAGTCAATTGAGTGGACTAAAGCATAGTTTTTTCTTCCCCTCCTACCCATTAGATGGATGTCACAAATGATCAGATTATAGATTAGATTGTATTTTTCAGTTATAGAGAAAAAAACTATCATTAAAATTTTTTTCCATTTGTGTATAGTGTAAGTAAATTGGGTCTTCTAGTACACAGGGAGATTTTATTATGTAAAATATATATATAACTTGGATATTTGTCCTCACCCAAATCTCCTGTTGAAATGTCATCTCCTCCAATGTTGGAGGTGGGGCCTGGTGAGAGGCATATGAATTACCAGAATGGATCCCTCACCAATGGCTTGGGCCGTCCCCTTGGTGATAAGTGAGTTCTCCCACAGAATTCACAAGAGATCTGTGAACACGCAATAAAACACAAAATGTCTGTAGCACCTCTCGCCCCCGCTGTCTCTCCCTTTTGCTCCTACTCCCCTTATGGTCTTCTGCCAAGATTAGAAGCTTCCTGGGGCCTTAACAAAAGCTGAGCAAATGCTGGTGCCAGGCTTGTATAGCCTGCAGAACCGTGAGCCAGTTAAACCTCTTTTCTTTATAAATTAGTCAGACTCAGGTATTTCTGTATAACAATGCAAAAATGGCCTAACACAGGGATTCACATACAAAATGGCGCTCAGTAGGCTTCAAGAAGAGGCCACTCTTTTCCTGGCCTGACAGTTCCTAGACTGTATCCTCACACCATATCCTCTCTGTGCTCACCCTTCACTCCTGGACACTTCCAGAGTGCTCTTTGCTTGTTAGGCTAATCCAGAAATAGGACAGGAACACATTTTTAGGCTACCACTTTCCCTTCTAACCCTCCCTTTGTCCAGTTTTCAAAAGTCTGGCTGTTAGTGAGGCCACAGGGATGTGCCTGAATCTCAAGGGAATGATCTGCTCTGTGCTTAGGATCCTAATTTGTGATGTAGGCCTGGCCTCTGGCTGGGGCTGATGAGTCTTTGTTCATTTATTCTTTCATTCAATAAGTAGACTGTCTGAGCAGTGGTATTGCACTTGGGAAAGGAAACTAGACCACAGTTTCCCCTCATGAAGCACCCAGTCTGAAAAATAAACAAGCAGCAACAGCAACAGAAGAAAGATGGGAAATTAAACAGGTATTCTGCACACCCAAACTGTTTTAGAGGTTCAATATAGGAGAAGAGCACTTGGCAAAATATGAAAAAATGAAATTATTTACTTGGGTTGAACTCTCCATTATTACTGGGTGAGTGGGGCTTTCTAAATGTCTTTAGCAACAAGATACCATGAAAGAGAGAAAGAACACTTAACAAAAATGAACTTGTTCAATTTTCTATGCCCTTGACTGAACACAAGACTTTCTTATATAAAGAACTACTTTATACAATAACAGTGAACCAAGTAGAGGATGGCATGGAATAACATAAATCTCTCCCTCAATTTGGAAAAAAGAAAAGGATTTTTCCTGTTGGTTTGGGATATGGTTTGACTCTGTGTCCCTACCCAAATATCTTATTGAATTGTAATCCCCAATGCTGGAGGTGAAGGCTGGTAGGAGGTGATTGGATCATGCGGGGTGGTTTCTCATGGTTTAACACCATCCCCATAGTGCTGTTTTATGAAGAGTGCTCACAAGATCTGGCTGTTTAAAAGTGTGTGACACCTCCCCCAACTCTCTTCCACCTGCTCCAGCCATATAAGACATGCCTGCTTCCCCTTTGCCTTCCATCATGATTGTAAGTTTCCTGGGACTTCCCCAGCCATGCTTCCTGTACAGCCTATGGAACACTGAGCCAATTAAATCTCATTTCTTTATAAATTACCCCGTCTCAGGTAGTTCTTTATAGCAATGCAAGAATGAACTAAAACAGTTTGTGTTGTCATCTTTGACTACAATGGAAAAAACATGTTTATACACAGTAGGGAAATGAACTCCAAGTACATCAGAATTCATCCAGGAAATGAGCACGACATGTGGAACTCAAACTTGCCTTCATCTTATTTCCTAGTCCTTTGCTGTTTTGCCATCATTGGCTACCCGGTTTCATCAACATTGGAGGCCCACTCAGGGGATCTTGGTGTCAGCAAGAAAAGATGCAATTTCAGTTAGGCGTAAACATGAAAATTTGTTTTAAATGTGTGAAATCACAGCTAATGAGATTCCGGGCATTTCTCTGTAATATGCCATGGAATTTATAATAAGATGCTTCGACAAAACCATGTTACTGGAACCACTGGGCTTCCAATTTATAAATAAAAATCTAAATTAAATATGAAGATACTTAATAAGAATGCATGTATACTGTTTCAGAGCTTAAATTTCTATTTAATAATGTACTGTGAATCTCTGTCACTCTCAGTAAATACATATCTGCTTTTTAAAAAAATTTTTTTGAGACAGAGTCTCTCTCTGTCACCCAGGCTGTAGTGCAGTGGTGCAATCTCGGCTCATTGCAACCTCCACCTCCTGGGTTCAAGCAATTCTCTGCCTCAGCTTCTTGAGTAGGTAGGACTATAGGCACCCACCACCATGCCCGGCTAATTTTTGTATTTTTTGTAGAGTTGGGGTTTCACCATGTTGGCTAGACTGGTCTATAACTCCTGACCTCAAGTGATCTGCCCTCCTTGGCCTCCTAAAGTGCTGGCATTATGTGTGTGAGCCACCATGCCCGGTTATATCTACCTTTTTAATGTAACACTTTAGTATTACATTTTATGATGTAACTGTAGTTTATTCAACAAATCCCTTAATTTTGGATGTTTAAGTTATTCTGATTTTTTGTCAGTATAAGCAACTGTGCAATATCTTTGTGTAGATATGTATACATACATGTATGTGTATCTTTGAGAAATTATGTGATTATTTCCTTAGACTAAATTCATAAAATTGCAATTGCTGAATTAACACATTTAAATATTTTCAATGCTTTTAATCTATGTTAAAAATTTAGTCTCTAAAAATTTTGTGTTAATTTATACATCTACCAGCTGTCCATGCATATGTCTCTATCCCTTACCCTCTCCAACACTGACATTTATTATTTAAATTTTTTTCAACATCTGAGAGTGAAAAAGGATGTCTCAATGTCACTTATATTTGCATTTATTTGATTTCTCTTAAGACTGATGACTTTTTAAAAGGTTTATTTCTTTATTTGGGAATTGCCTGTTCATATCCGTTGCCCATTTTTAAAACTGCTGTATGTAGTAGGTCTAGTGGTGGCCCCAAAAAAGGTAAGTCTATGTCCTGGCCCCCAGAACCTGTAAATATGAACTTATTTGGAAAAAGGGCCTCTGTAATTCTACTAAGGATCGGAAGATAAGATCATCCTATGTTATTTGGGTGGGTTCAGAATCCAGTGAGAAGTGTTCTTGTAAGAGACGTAAAAGTATAAGACATAGACACAGGGAAGAAGGCCATTAAACAGAGGCAAAGATTGCAGCATTGCAGCCATAAGCCAAAGGACCACTGGAGCCACACCTGAAGGGGAAAGAGGCAAGTAATTTCTCCTCTAGAGCCTTCTGAGGGAGCAGGGCCCTGCTGATACCTTGATTTGGACTTCTGGTCTCCAGGACTATGAGAGAATAAATTTCTGTTGTTGTAAGTTGCCTAGTTTATGGTAATTTGTTATGGTGACCTTAGCAAACTAACATAGCGTATTTACAGACTTTTAAAAAAACTGACCACAATTTATATTTTAAGATTATTAATCATTTTTCTGTTATGTATGTGACAAATATTTTGCTCCTAATTTTTTATTTTAAAAATTTTGTTTCTGTTTGTATTTCTCCATGGAAATTAAAAAGTTTTTTTTTCTTATGGTCTTTTAAAAAATGTGAATAAACTTTGTGTTTCAGAGCAGTTTTAGAGGCACAGCAACATTGAGAGGAATATAGAAAGTTTCCATATATCCTGTGTCCTCACCCATGCCTAACCTCCCCTACTATCCTCATCCCATACCACAGAGTTCCATTTATCACAATAGATGAACCTGCACTGGCATGTCATTACCCAAAGCCCATGGTTTATATGAGGGTTTACTGTTGGTGTCATAGATCCCATAAGTTTTGACAAATGCATAATGACAGATGTTCACCATTATGGTATCATACAGAATAGTTTTACTGCCCTAAAAATCCTCTGTGCTCTGCCTAGTCATCCTTCTCTTTTCCACCAAGAAACTGATTTTAGTTTACCCGTATCTCTCAATCATTTTTGTTAGTGTTTTTGCTTTTGAAGATACTTTTAGAATATTTACAAATGTACCTTTAATTAAACAATTAATGGTTTTACCTATGACATTTAAATTGTGATTAGTTAGAATTTATTTTGGCATAAGATTTCCTAGAGAGGAGAATACAACCTTCCACATTTTGTTGTATTTTTGGTATTTGTTATGTGAAGAAAGTTTATGCTTTCTTCACATAAACTTGATAGATATATCAACTTCACATAAACTTGATAGATATATCAGGTGAAGCTAAGTCTATTAATGTAGTTATTGCTTTTTGGACTTTGAATTAAATTCCCATCAGTGATAACTATATGGTGAGTATGAAGGAGGCCAAAAGACCATTCAAATGGTTGAGCATGAAGTATGTCCATAAGGGACAGTTCACCTAGAATGGGGAGAGACTGGCCCTATCAGTCATTCCTTTTGGAAAATAGTGATGTTGGGTGCTACAGGAGAAGGAGAGTCTCTTAAACCAGCCTTTGTTCTGTTCCACTATAACCTGTGCACTTCCTACTGTCATCAATCTGGGACCTGGAGTGAATGTAGGCCTGGGTTTTATGCTACTTCAGTTTTGAGCATACTTATATTTACAGTCCACAACAAAGGTCATTTGTGTTTACTTGAAAAGTATAAGAATCATGTACTTTTATAACATATTTTATCATTTGAAAAATATCTATTACTCTTAGTTTTCTAAAAAATTTTTTGTATGTACTCTTGATTATTTTTTCAATGAATTTTGGATCATTTGTTAAGATCCCACTCTCTGCCCTCATCTCCACAACAAAAATTTCCTAAATTTTATTTGGAATATCTGATATTTACAGTTGGAAGGGAATTGACATCTTTAGAATATTGAAACTTCCCATACAGGAAGACTCATTCGTTATATAAGTCTTCATATATAAAAGCATTTTGAGTCCATGAGCAAAATTCTAAGGTTTTAATTTTTTTAATGTGGTCCTTTACCATTTATGTTTAAGTTTAGTTGAAAATATTTAAGATGTTTGCATTTAAAAGAGCATATTTTGTATATTACATTAAAAATAGTAATTACCAACATATTAGATAGTATTAATTTTTCTTTGTTTGATGTTGATTCTAGTTGAAAATGATGAATCTATATCTTCCTTTCAAATATTTATATGCCTTGCTTGATTTACATGGCTGATTGTATTAGTTAGTCCTTTCAGAAATTAGCTTATAATGGTGAGAGGGGCCTTCTAGCTTTATTTCTGATATGAAAGAAAACACATCTCATGTTTCAGTAATGGGGACATCCTTACATCCAACTCATAATCAAAGCATCTTCTTCCTTCAAGCTTCACAGATGCTGTTCTAAGAGTTTCATTCTGCTGTAATAGTTTTTGTTCCCCCTTTGTCTTTTATCTCATACTTTTACAATGCAGGAACAGTCAAGACTTAGAGTTTTCAGTAGAAGGGTGAGTTATTTGTCTTTGCTCCTGTCCTTGACCTTGTTGTCTCATATCTTTCTTGGATTTTCAGATGAGATACAGGCTGTTCTACACATTACCCCATTTCTAGAAGGCCTTCATTTAGTGTTTTAGTGCACTGCTACTCTGGTGTTATCTTCCTTACTGTACTGTTTTTGATAATAATATTAAACATAAAACAGTACTGCTCAAAAGTCTGGTTCATGCCTGCCTCATCTATAGCATTTTGCTTTGTTTATTCCCAGCATTGATTGTGCCTGGAAGTAGATTCTATCTTTTCAGAGAAATTCCCAGGGGTCCACGTGCAACCTGCCTGTTCTGTGAGAGGTGGAAAGCCTTTCTGTCAAGGAGCCTTTATTCATTCACTATGCCATGTGTTTAACCCTTGATATGTGTTTCACAATCCAGATCTAACCCCCTTATAATTAATGCCAATTCCTCCTAGATTCTGGTTTTAGGTTGACTATCAATCTTAGTTTTTCTGTGTGTTGTCAATGTATCTTCTTTTGCCCAGTGTTCGTTTGTATTTAATGAGAAGATGGGGGAGGCTATGCTGGGAACTGCTCACCCTACATTTTTTTGTACTTGTCTCATGTATGTTTACTCCTAGAGAAACCTGTTTATATTTAACTTATCCTCTTCTAATTTCATAGGTTAAGTTTGGTCAAAACATGTTGGTTATATTTCAAAATCTTGTACTTTGATCTCTTTGAAAAGTTTGCAGGGTCATGCTGAGTCATTCACTAGAGACTGGAGTTTGTTAATTACAAGTAGTTTAAATAAAATCTCTCCTCCGAATAAATGGTAGGAACAAAGGATAGGACAACAATGGTTAAAAAGGGGGCTAATTCTGAAGGGTTTCCAGGTTGCTAAGCAATTTTTCTCCTTTTCAATACTTACCACTATTGTGATTAAATTATTGTGTAACTAGTTGTTTAATGTCCAAGTGTCTCTTTTAATACAAACTCAATGAGAGTAAAGGCTGTATCTGTCTCTTTCATTGCTGGATCTTCAACATCTAACATAGAGTCTTGCCCATAGTAAGTGCTCAAATCATATGTATCATATGAATGAATAAAAGTTACCACTATCTCTATCCACTCCCATGCCACACCCCAAAAGACTTTCCTCAGAGGAAACACTACCGTTTAAAAGAAACTTTTTTTTTTTTTTTTTTTTAAGTTCTGACCAGATAAATGAGTCATGACTGACAATAACTTATGTGGCAAAGAGACGCATTTTTTGGACTCACATCCTGGGATGAGAAGTGCTAAGATAGAGATGATCAAGAAAAAAGATCACAATTATTTTAATTAAAAATTGAGGCTACCCTCAAAAATGTTTGTAAAGTTAGTTTAAAAAACTAAAATGTAGCTTAAAACAATAGTATTAGCCACCCATATGTGTTTATAAAATCTTTTGGATATATAGACTTTTATGCAGTGATGGTCAGAAACATAAAGCCATTGCGTGCTTTTTCCAAACATTCTCAAATTATGGTCTAATGTCTTAAATCATAAGAAGTACCTCAAGTCTCTAAAGTAAGCGTCTCCATTTGGCTTGATGTATGTTTAGTCTATTCCTTCCTGGCAAAAATATTTTAGCCTAAGTGTCCGAGCATAAGGATGACAAAATGTTTTCTTTCCTACTCATTTGTGTGGTCTTGTTTAATAAAAATTATACATAAAAAAACTAAGTAGAATTTGTTCAGGGGGAATCTATATGTATATCTATATCTATCTATCTATATATATATTCACCATACATTTTTTGGTACTTGTCTCATGAGATCTGATACATATATTTAGAAAAAAATATATATGTATTCCCTTTGAATATATATATACGCACATACGCGCGCACACACACACACACACAGAGTTTACTTAGCATTAAGAACAATTCATGAAAGGAAAGATTTCTAAGTGAGGAAAAACAAGAGACCATTTCTTTTTTTCATTTACTGTTCTAGCTATTTAATACAACTTTGCCTCCTTTCATTTAGAAAAAATGAAAACCTTCCAACAAAAAGAAAATAATTTTAATTTTTGTGAGTGATTTTATATATAATACTTTAGCACTTTGTCTCTCACTATTTAATAATACATAGGTGTGGATTCGTTTCCACTCTTTTGAAACTTTTCCACTGTATGCCTATAAGGTTATTCTTATAATGCTAGTACATAGGTAGATAGGAGGAAAACTGCTTTTAATTCAGAAAGTATGTACTGAATTCTTCTCATGTGCATAATTTGTTACGGAGTATTCTAAGAACCTTGTAACATAAATACCAAGACAAGATGTGTTCATGTGGAATAATTGTATGTCCCCATAAAGCTATGTGTGACAAGCTATTCTAGTGAACAGTTGGGATTTGCTACAGAAGTTTAGAAAAAGGAATATCCCAGGAGACTAGAAGAGATGGAGTGTGCCCTATAGTTTAAACCTAATATGGATCTTGAGAAGAGTAAGTTTAGATAAAAGAAATGAAGGGGAAAGGCCATTTCCACTCAGGAAAACAGGATGAGCAAAGATTTTCAGTTGAGAGTGAGTATAGGACAGAAAACTTGAACTATGGTGAGGCTGGCCATGAAGGGTAGGTCAAATTCTGAAGGGTCTTGAGATCCAAGCTCCTGAGTTGGGATTCTAGTTTTTAGACTGTGAAAAGGAAATTTTGTAAAAAGAAAGAAAATGTTAAAATTTACTTAAATTTGGAAGCAACATATAGGATAAATGGGAATATAGAAGGAGTAAAGACAGAAAGAGTACATATGGTATATTCTAGAAGTGACAATTCTAGGATTACAGTTGTGGAAGTGGATGGAGACATATGATATGGTTTGACTGTGTCCCCACCCAAATCTCATCTTGAATTGTAATCCCCATAATCCCCACATGTTGAAGGAAGGACTCGGTGGGAGGTGATTGGATCATGGGGGCAGGTTCCCCCATGCTGATCTCGTGATAGTGAGTGAGTTCTCATGAGATCTGATTTTTTTTTTTTTTTTAATACTTTAAGTTCTAGGGTACATATGCACAACATGCAGGTTTGTTACATATGTTTACATGTGCCATGTTGGTGTGCTGCACCCATTAACTCGTCATTTACATTAGGTATATCTCCTAATGCTATCCCTCCCCTCCCCTTACAATAGGACTCAGTGTGTGATGTTCCCCTTCCTTTGTCCAAGTGATCTCATTGTTCAATTCCCACCTGTGAGTGAGAACATGCGGTATTTGGTTTTCTGTTCTTGCGATAGTTTGCTGAGAATGATGGTTTCCAGCTGCATCTATGTCCCTACAAAGGACATGAACTCCTCCTTTTTCATGGCTGCATAGTATTCCATGGTGTATATGTGCCACATTTTCTTAATCCAGTCTGTCACTGATGGACATTTGGGTTGATTCCAAGTCTTTGCTATTGTGAGTAGTGCCACAATAAACATACGTGTGCATGTGTCTTTATAGCAGCATGATTTATAATCCTTTGGGTGTATCCCCAGTAATGGTATGACTGGGTCAAATGGTATTTCTAGTTCTAGATCCTTGAGGAATCGCCACACTGTTTTCCACAATGGTTGAACTAGTTTACAGTCCCACCAACAGGGTAAAAGTGTTCCTATTTCTCCACATCCTCTCCAGCACCTGTTATTTCGTGATTTTTAAATGATTGCCATTCTAACTGGTGTGAGATGGTATCTCATTGTGGCTTTGATTTGCATTTCTCTGATGGCGAGTGATGATGAGCATTTTTTCATGTGTCTGTTGGCTGTATGAATGTCTTCTTTTGAGAAGTGTCTGTTCATATCCTTTGCCTACTTTTTGATGGGGTTGTTTTTTTTTTTCTTGTAAATTTGATTGAGTTCTTTATAGGTTTTGGATATTAGCCCTTTGTCAAATGAGTAGATTGCAAAAATTTTCTCCCATTCTGTAGGTTGCCTGTTCACTCTGATGGTAGTTTCTTTTGCTGTGCAGAAGCTCTTTAGTTTAATTAGATCCCATTTGTCAATTTTGGCTTTTGTTGTCATTGCTTTTGGTGTTTTAGACATGAAGTCCTTGCCCATGCCTATGTCTTGAATGGTATTCCCTAGGTTGTCTTCTAGGGTTTTTATGGTTTTAGGTGTAACATTTAAGTCTCTAATCGATCTTAAATTAATTTTTGTATAAGGAGTAAGGAAAGGATCCAGTTTCAGCTTTCTACTACTTATGGCTAGCCAATTTTCTCAGCACTATTTTTTAAATAGGGAATCCTTTCCCCATTTCTTGTTTTTGTCAGGTTTGTCAAAGATCAGATGGCTGTAGATGTGTGGTATGATTTCTGAGGGCTCTGTTCTGTTCCATCGGTCAATATCTCTGTTTTGATACCAGTACCATGCTGTTTTGGTTACTGTAGCCTTGTAGTATAGTTTGAAGTCAGGTAGTGTGATGCCTCCAGCTTTGTTCTTTTGGCTTAGGATTGTCTTGGCAATGCAGGGTCTTTTTTGGTTCCACATGAACTTTAAAGCAGTTTTTTCCAATTCTGTGAAGAAAGTCATTGGTAGCTGAATGGGGATGGCATTGAATCTATAAATTACCTTGGGCAGTATGGCCATTTTCACAATATTGATTCTTCCTATCCATGAGCGTGGTATGTTCTTCCATTTGTTTGTGTCCTCTTTTATTTCACTGAGCAGTCGTTTGTAGTTCTCCTTGAACAGGTCCAAGATATGATGGTTTTATAAGCATCTGACATTTCCCCTGCTTACACTCACCACTCACTCTCTCCTGCTGCCTAGTGAAGAAGGTCCCTGTTTCCCCTTCCACCATGATTGTAAGTTTCCTGAGGCCTCACCAGCCATGTGGAACAATGAGCCAGTTAAACCTCTTTCCTTTATAAATTATCCAGCCTCGGGCAATATCTTTATAGCAGTGTGAGAATAGACTAATACAGTGGCCATTCTCTATTTGGTTGTCCAAATAGAAATGCCTCTGAGATGGCTGGAGATCGAGGCTGAAATTGCTCAAGAAGACAGAACAGAGACATAGATCTGAATGGTCAGCAGAGAAGCAATGATGAAAACGAAGAGGAATTATAATGATAAAGATCTGATGCTCTAGATAGAAGACTAAAGACAGCTTTGGAGAATTTGCCCAGTCAGTTGCTTGGGGGAGGAGGAAAAAGTGGAAATGAGTGGTGGAATATAGGAGTAAAACCTAACGTCAGTCAAGTGCAGTGTCAGCAACAACAGGTGTTCCCTGCCCATGATTTTTAAGTCAAGTCTGAGGGCTATGAAAACACTTTGAATCTGCCAAAAAGAAAGCGGCTGGGCATGGTGGCTTACACCTGTAATCCCAGCACTTTGGGAGGCCAAGGTGGGTGAATCACGAAGTCAAGAGATGGAGACCATCCTGGCCAACATGGTGAAACCCATCTCTACTAAAAATACAAAAATTAGCTGGGCATGGTGACTTGCACCTGTAGTCCTAGCTACTCAGGAGGCGGAGGCAGGAGAATTGCTTGAACCAGGGAGGTGAAGACTGCAGTGAGCCAAGATCATGCCACTGTACTCCAGCCTGCTGACAGAGTGAGACTCCATGGAAACAAAGAAAGAGAAAGAGAGAGAGAAAAAGAGAGAGAGAGAGAGAGAGAAAGGGAGGACGGGAGGAAGGGAGGGATGGAGGGAGGGAGGGAGGAAGGAAGGAAGGAAAGGAAGGAAGGAAGGAAGGATGGAAGGAAGGAAGGAAGGAAGGAAGGAAGGAAGGAAGGAAGGAAGGAAGGAAGGAAGGAAAGCTATTTAGCCTTTGTGGGGAGGCACATTTGGGTAGAATAGTGTGGACAGAAGTAAGATTGCAAGGCACTGGGGAGAGAACTGGAGTAGTAGAGATGAATTAATGATTGTATGATGTTAGTTTAAGAAACATGGGAGGGAAAAGGATAGAGGCAAGGGTATAATGACGGAAAACGGAAGGGTCAAGCAAAGACATTTTCAAAATGGGTAAATAAGTGAAATGTGCAAAATATAGGAATTTAGAGGAAAAGGAGCTTTTGAAGATGGCTGGGGATGATGGAATGAGTGTAACAACTGTGCACTGATGGGAATTGAGGATGCAGGTGCGGGGTTTGTTACCTTAGAGAAGGATGAAATGTATTTCACAGCATTCAAGAACAGGACCTAAAGGAGGTTAGGTGAGGAAACTAAGGGCTTATGGCCTTATAATAATTATTATTATTATTTCAGAACAATAAGGGCAGGAATTTGCTGGCAAGAATAGAGTGGAGGAGTGAGGAATAGAAATATTTACATAGTAAAGTCTCATATATCAATCCCACATTGAATTTATGTGAATATTACCAAATATGCTTTGGGAAAAAAAAGGCAAGGTAACACATGCCTTTGGTTTCACATGGATAAATGATTGAACGTGTTTCCACGTAAAGCATGATTTAAGTTCTTCTTTGGCCATAAAATGAAATCATAGTGTATCTTGTATGGTGGACACTGCAATGTGCACCAAGGTTCTCCTTCTGCATTGAAGAACCTATTTCCCCTACTGCTAGGAATGCCGCCAGAAAACACTCTCACTGTCATTCCATTTTGGAGATTGTCTTGGCTGAAGAAGTTTGCCTCACCCAAGGTCATAGCCCTTTCTGGATGGCCCACATCCAGTGAGTGATCCCTATAGGGTGTAAAAACCTGACCCTGTGTCTCCAGCAGGGAATGAGTCTGAATGTCCAAGCTCCGGAGCTTCCCACAGGGTTTGCTGAATTCTTTATTAACATTGTATTCTGCTTTCATTCCTTCCTTTTAGCAGGTGCTGAAGAACACTTCCTGAACATCCGTTATGTTAATCTGTGTTTGAATGTCTGTTTCTGGGGAAACCATCCTGCAACAGTTGAAAGGCTTATTCCTCCACGTGCAGTAAATGCTACTAGCAGACAGCTGTCAAATGTCAGTCTCCTTTAATTTGTCTCAGCTGAAGAAAACTTTCTCTACCAAGTCAGAGCTCCTTCTAGGGACAGCCCATGTTCGATGACTGATTGATGCAGTCTCATCCTCGCTTTACCTTGGAACATTTCTGATAGGCCAATCACATTCAAATCTCCCCAGGGCATTCGCTGAAGTCCTAGTTGAGACTGCATTGCAACCCAGGTTTTCCTTCTGTCCAGTTCTCCTTCAATCCCTTCCCTTTAACAGGTGCGATTCCAAAGGCACTCAATCAACCTTCTGCATGCTAAGGTCCATCTATGAATCAGCTTCCTGTGAAACCTATCCTACAATATCTTGCTATCCCATATTATTTTTTAATATCGATTTTTACCTTAGGAAAGTATTCTAGTAAAGATTCATTGTTTTATTTGACCCTGGAAATAAATAGTTAAATATATCTTAATGCTTGGCCGGGTGCGGTGGCTCACGCCTATAATCCCAGCACTTTGGGAGGCTGAGGAGGGCGGATCACGAGGTCAGGAGATCGAGACTATCCTGGCTAACACGGTGAAACCCTGTCTCTACTAAAAATTAAAAAAAAAAAAAAAAAAAATTAGCCGGGCATGGTGGCAGGCACCTGTAGTCCCAGCTACTCGGGAAACTGAGGCAGGAGAATCGCGTGAGCCCCGAAGGTGGAGCTTGCAGTGAGCCGAGATCACTCCACTGCATTCCAGCCTGGGCGACAGAGCGAGACTCTGTCTCAAAAAAAAAAAAAAAAAAAAAAAAATCTTAATGCTTAATGCTTTCCATAAAGACGTTTTCCTCCAGTGCTTACTTTTGTTTTGTTTTTTTTTTGTTTGTTTGTTCCAGAGTCTTGCTCTCTCCCCACGCTGGAGGCTGGAGTGTAGTGGGGTGATCTTGGCTCACTTCAACCTCTGCCTCCCAGGTTCAAGTGATTCTCTTGCCTCAGCCTCCCGAGTAGCTGGGACTACAGGCACCCGCCACCATGCCCGGCTAAATTTTGTATTTTTAGTAGAGAGGAGGTTTTGCCATGTTGGCCAGGATGGTCTCTGTCTTTTGACCTCGTGATCCGCCCACCTCGGCCTCCCAAAGTGCCGGGATTACAGGCGTGAGCCACCGCGCCCGGCCTCATGGTTTAGTTTTTAAAGGTCTGCTGATAATGCCACCTGGTTTAGGATATTTGTGTATAATATTTTCCTTCGTTAATTTCAAAGATAAAAAACTCTTAACTTAAAGTTTATTTGAGCTTCTTTATATTAAATTAAATTTCTAATTGCCTGATACCTCTACAGGATATTAGTCAATACCTGTGCCTGGTTAGTCACAATATCTAGAAGATAATTTCTATTATTCTTTTACTAAATACTGAACACAAATTTCTATCACACTGATAACTTTAGCTGAGTGTGGCAGAAATTGCTGTTTTCTCCAGTATCTATTTTCCCTTTATTATTTAGTTATAGATTTTTTTTTTTTAAAGGAGAGCATAACGCTACTTTGTTAAATATTACATTTCCCATTTTCTCTTGCAGCTAGGTATGGCCATGTGACTAAATTTTGGGCATTTGGAATTTGAGTGGGAATGATGCTTGAAATTTCTAGGGAAGAACAACTATCTGTTCTTGGATGTAGTCACAATTGAAGAAGATAGAGGAGTGGGCCATGTTGAGGATGGCGGAACAAAACAGATGGAGCCTGGCTTCCAACACAGGCCACCATATTAGCCAAGACTTTTACATAGGAAAAAAATGAAACGTCTATCTTATTTAAGCCCTTATTACTGTGAGTCTCTCTAATAGGAGCCAAATCAATTCTTTAATCCTTTAAGAATATGCATATCTGCAAGATGCTTCCTAATGTTATATTCATGTAATTAGTTGGTAGTTTCTTGCCAATAGGTTGGGAAATATAAAAATTCTTCTAAAATTATGTTTATTAATATGGACTCTATGTGCTCCTATGGGTAACTGATAGCTTGACAGAGAGTCCAATTACTTACAGGATCAATATGACATATAGTCCCCAAGTATTGACTTCACTCAGAGTTTAATAAAAAAAAAATTCACAAATTCCCTAAGGTAAATAATTTTAATATTCATACAGATATATACATTACATATATTTTATATATGACTATAAATATAATTATATAGAGCTAGATGTTAAGGTATAACTCAAAATTATCATAATATTTTAGGACAGATACAAAACTTAAAAGACATTTAATGCTTGAGTTGTGCTACTTTCTACTGTGTTTACCATCCAACCAGTGGGGCTCATGTTCCCAATCCCTTTACTTTTATGGTACTTAATGGAGAAATTTTTGAAAAACACTTGCCTCTGCAGATATTCTGTATCAAAGTCAGGAGCTCTCAGGCTGAATCAAAATGATCTTTTCCTTATTTACATCAACGTTTAATTTTGTTCCACATGGGTTATAATACCATTAATTAAATTGATGCTTTGGTATTTTAGAAACATCCTATTTGGGGAATTTTAGAATGAACTTTTGTGATTTTTTTGACTTTATTATTTGAATGTTTCATCTACTCCTATTACCATTTAAAACAGAGGTCTTATTTATTCCAGCTCGGTAGTTATACATGACTGAGTCTGGCTTAGACCAGGGAGGCCAATTTATTGATTTTGGCTGTCCTTTTCCAACTTTGTTATTCAAACCCCTGGGTTTCTACATGCTAGTTTTTGGGTGTCTGATAGTGTTTGAGGCATTCCAAGAAGCAGAATGTGAGGTGAGAAGGCTGCTTGGGCTCTAGTGAGTAATATAAATTTTGGTATAAAGTTAAAAATGCAAATATAAGTAGGTTTTCTTCCTGATTAGAATTAGACTTTAGTGAAATTAGAATATTATTTGGAATATTAAATCTAAGAGCTAACAATAGGGATGAAGAGCAGAACAGATAGTTGAAGATGTTCAATATAGTTTTGAACACAGACATGTTAGGGTAGATTTGGAATGCTGAACAGAACCAATGAAGTAGCTAGCACTTACAAAAGCCAGGTAGAACTCCTTTGCTCTGTGCCTTTATGAAATGGGTTTATTTGTGAAGGGGGTGGCAGAGAGGATGGGAGAATGCTTTAGCTCCCATACTGACCATCAGCAAGGGGTCCCTTTTCCTTAGTCCAACGACTGCTGGAATTAAAAAATTGGAAAACAGGAAGCCATTATTCTATATTTGCGCTTTCAGATCAACCTCAGAGCACAGGCCTTATGCTGACCAACATGAGTTTAGAGGAGCAAACAAATGGGCGAAGTGGCTTATGAAACAGAACAATGCAAAGCTGCCAATGCTCAATTGCCAAAGGCCATGGAGGTTGCATTTGGAGCCTGCTGGTCCATTGATCACACTGCTTGGGCCAAATCAGCTGCAGCTGAGGAAAAGCCTAGAAAACTGAGGTGCTGTGAAGGCAACCTTGAAGACTCTCCAGTTATGTTTTAGCAACCCAGGAACAAAAGCTATCCCTTAGCTAGAAAAATAGAGTGGAGAAATGATCAGTCGTGGGGGCCTCATCTGCCACGGAGGAGCTTGAGCAAGTGGCTGGTCTGCTCTGGGTCTGTTTTTTGTTTTGTTTTGTTTTGTTTTCCCACTGTAGAATGTTTCTTGATGATTCAGCTAAGGTACTTGTCTTACAACCATAGACACCAATTGTGCCTATTTAAGCAGAAAAGCAGTTTACTGGAAATATGTGTTGTCGTTTACAGAATCTAGGAGAATGCTGAAGGAGCTGGGTGAACTAACATGTCCAAAAGGAAGACAGTTCCCAACATTCCCTCTTCTGGATGAATCCAGTGTTTGTACCTTTTGCTCAAGGATCAACTTTCAGTCAGACGGTCTGATTTGCCTAGTTTGGGTCACTTGGAGAAGGATGGGATGGGCTGTAGGCTTTGCTTGACAGACCCTTCAAACTGTATTCAATGAAGAAGACCCAGAAGGAGAGATGTATATTATCTTTGGTCATTTTCCAGTTAATTTACAGCACCATTCTGGCTTTGAGTGTTGGTAGTTATGTCATCCTGGGCGAATTAATTAAAATCATTTGTACCTCACTTTCCTCACCTGTAGTGATAGTACTTAATTCAAAGAATTGTTGAGAGTATATACTGATATAATTCTAAATTTTAGGCTGGTGAATGGAACATAGTAAAAATTTAATAAATGCTTTTTGCTTTCTCTTACTCTTTGGAAGGAAGGATTGCTATATGGTTTAGGAAATATCACGAATACCTGTAATTATGTTCTTCTGTGCGTGGATGGGTTAATGACTCTCTCATATCTATCTATGCTTGTCGATTTCTGAATGTTTCATTATCAATAGATGTTTATGAGTCTTTCTTTAAGTACATGGTGCTAGAGATACAAAAATGCATAATATGTTATTTCTCCTTAAGGGAAATTGTAAACTGCTAAATAAAAATAAGGTAATAAGCACATTAAATATAAAATACATGTAATATTTTCAAGTGCTCTCAAAGGTTAGAGTGGTTATATAATTTTTTAAGAATTTGTTTTTGTTGTTTTTGAGGCAGGGTCTTGCACTGTTTCCTAGGCTGGAGTGCAGTGGTGCGATTGCTGCAGCCTTGACCTCCCTAGTTCAAGTTATCCTCCCACCTAAGCCTTCTGAGTAGCTGGAACTAGAGGCATGCACCACTGTACTTGGGTAGCGTTTGTAGTTTGTGTAGAGAGAGTTTTGCCATGATGCCACTTGCCTTGCAAGCCATTTGCTATATTTTTACATTCCAAAACCTTCCCACTCAGTGTGGATTGCCTGTGTATTCTCTTAATTAATGGAATTTAATTTGGTATTAAGAAGTTAATTATTCTTAACTTTAATGTAATACAATTTATCAGTCTTATATGATTATTTTCTGTGTCATATGTAAGATATCTTTGCCTACCTCACCTTCATAAAGGTATTCATCTATCTTATTTTAAAAAGTTTTATTTGCTTGCTTTTTTATACTTTGATGTATAATCTATCAGATATTGATTTTTGTGTACAGTATTAAATAGGCGTCAAATACATTTGTTCCCCCATGACTATCCATCGATCTAGTACTATTTATTGAGAAGAGCACTTCCCATCTATACTGCAGTGTTACCTTTGTGTGAGGTGCACTCTATTTATGTAGGTTCTGTTTCTGGACTCTATATATTTCATTTATTTGTTTATCCTTAGATAGACAAATTGATTGTGTTATCTTGATTGCTGTAGCCTCATAGTAAGTCTTAAAATTAGATAATGTAAGTCCTTTAATTTTGTTCTCTTTCTATCGAGACTATTTTGTCTCCTCTAATTCATTTGCATTTCTGCAGGATTTTGGACTCAGTTTCCATTAAAAACAAGCTACTGTTGGGAATTTGTTTGGGATTTTATTTAAATCAATGCATCAGTCTGAGGAGAATTGATACCTTAATATTAAGTTCTTCAACCTACGGCGTCTTTCTATTCTATGATGTGGTATAGCTCTGCATTATGTTTAGGTTCCCTTTAATTTTTCTCAGCAATATTTTGTAATTCCTTTTCTTTTAATGGAAAGGGGTCTTGGTATGTTGCCCAGGATGACTTGAACTCTTGGCCTCCAGCTATCCTCTCACCTCAGCCTTCCAGTATTTTGTAATTCTTAGTGTAAAAGTCTGTAACATTTTTCATTAGACTTATTTCTAGGTAAGTGACATTTTTAATACCTCTGTGAATGGTATCCTTTTAAAATTTTTAATTCTGATTTTTTGTTGCTAGTATATAGAAGTTCAAATAACTTTTGAATAGTTACTTTTCATATGTCATCCTTGTAGATAAACTTATTAATTCAAGTACTTCGTAGATTCTTTTGGATTTTTCACACGTAATATTATGTTATCTAAAAATAAGGACAGTGTTTTTTCCTCTACCATTCAGAATTTTGTTTTGTTGCCTTGGCTAAAGCACAATGTGGATTATCAAATTATTTTTATCCTTTAACCTGTTCATATGAAAAATTACACTGATGTTTTTATATTGAATTTTTGATTTTTAAATCAATCTTGAATTTCTGGAATGAACTTGATTTAGTGGTAATGTATGCATCTGTTTAATTTTTTATTGTGATAGATCCATAGATCATTGAAAATTATATTACTTAATATCTAACATTAGTAATTTTTCTACCTAAATGCTTGCTTCCCATTTCTTGCTTAATTCTACAGTGTTTAGAGAACATATTCTTAATCATTTCAATTTTTTGATCTTAGTGAATCTTGCATTAGGGCCTAGCATATGGTCAATTTTGGTAAGTTTTCTGTATGCACTTGAAAAATAACGTATTCTAGAATTTCCAGGTACAATTTTCTATATATTTTCAATTTATTTAAATATTCACTAGTTTTACCAATCTTTGGTCTGTATCTTTTGACTTATCAAGAGAAGTATGTTAAAGATTTTTACTTTGCTTGTGCATTTGTTGATTTTTTAAAATCATTTTTTGCTTTATATATTTTGAGCTATGCTGCTAGAGGCATACATACTTAAAATTGTTATATATTCTTTTTTATTGACCTCATTTTCTCTAGGAAAGGCCATTCTTTTATTTTGTATGATATTAGTATAGCTACACCTGTTTGTTATAGCTAATATTTTTATGTGTTGTTAGTATTGGTATAGTATGTCTTTATCCCCTTAATTTTAACATCTCTGAGTCTTTATCTTTCAGTTGTACCTTGCAAATAGAATATGTTAATATATATATATATATTTTTTTTTTTTTTTTTTTTTTTTTTTTTTTTTGAGACGGAGTCTCGCTCTGTCGCCCAGGCTGGAGTGCAGTGGCGCGATCTGGGCTCACTGCAAGCTCCGCCTCCCGGGTTCACGCCATTCTCCTGCCTCAGCCTCCCGAGTAGCTGGGACTACAGGCGCCCACAACCGCGCCCGGCTAATTTTTTTGTATTTTTAGTAGAGACGGGGTTTCACCGTGGTCTAGATCTCGTGAGCTTGTGATCCGCCCGCCTCGGCCTCCCAAAGTGCTGGGATTACAGGCGTGAGCCACCGCGCCCGGCCCAATATATATATTTTTTAATCTCTGAAAATCTTTCTATTTTCAATATTTAACCCATTTAAAATTAATATAATGAATATATTTGGATTTATATCTACTATCTTATTATTTGTACTACTTGCTCTTTATTCCCTTTTCTCTTTGTTCTTGCTTTTTTGTTTTTTATTTTTGTATTTTATTTTTTGAGACAGTCTTACTCTGTTGCCCAGGCTGCTGCAGTATAGTGGGGCAATCTTGACTCACTGCAATCTCTGCCTCCAGGGTAGCTGGGATTCTCGTGACTCAGCTTCCCAGGTAGCTGGGACCACAGGTGTATGCTGCCACACCCAGCTAATATTTATTTATTTATTTATTTATTTATTTTTCAGTGCAGATGGGGTTTCATCATGTTGGTCAGGCTGGTCTTGAACTCCTGGTTTCAAGTAATCCACCCACCCAGGCCTCCCAAATTGCTGGGATTACAGGCATGAGACAATGTGCCTGGCCTTTTTTCAATTTTTGTTTTCAAATTCACACATAATAATTGTATATATTTATGGGATAGAGAGTGATATTTCAATAAATGTATACAATGCATAACAATCAAACCAGGATAATGGGCATATCCATCACTTTAAGTATTTATCATTTCTTTGTTTTGGGAATATTGAACATTTTTCTCTTTTAGCTATTTGAAAGTACATGATAAATTATTGTTAACTATAGTCACCCTATAGTGCTATAGAATGGTAAAACTTATTCTTCCTATCTAGCTGTAATTTTGTGTCATTTAACCAACCCCTCCCTATCTTTCCCTCCCTCCACCCCTTCCCAGACTCTTATAACCACAATTCTACTCTCTTCTATGAGCTCAACATTTTAAGCTCCCACATATTGGTGAGAACATGCAGAATTTATCTTTCTGGGCCAGACTTACTTCACCTAACATAATGTCCTCCAGGCTCATCCAAATTGCTGTGAATAACAGAATTTCATTCTTTTTTATGGCTGAATAGTGTTCTATTGTGTATATATACTACATTTTCTTTTTCCATTCACCTGTTGAAGAACATTTAGGATAATTCTATATTGTGGCTATTGTGAATAGTGCTGCAGTTAACATGTGTGGTACAGATATTTTTGATATACTGATTTCCTTTCCTTGAGATAAATACCAAGTGCTGGGGTTGCTAGATTATTTGGTAGTTTTATTTTTAGTTTTGTAGTTCTATTTTTAGTTTTTTGAGGAACCTCCATACTGTTTTGCATAAGGTTGTACTGTATTCCCATCAAAAGTGAATAAGAGTTCCCTTTTCTTCTCATCTTCACCAGCATCTGCTATTTGTTGCCTTTTTGATAATAACCATTCCAGCTGGGTTGAGATGGTATCTCACTGTGGTTTTAATTTTGATTTCCCTGATGATTAGTGGTGTTGAGCATTTTTTTTTCATGTACTTGTTGGCCATTTGTATGTCGTTTTTTGAAACATGTCTATTCAGATTATTTACTCATTTTAAAATCAAATTATTATTATTTGTTGTTGTTGTTGTTGAATTGAGTTCCTTGTACATTCTAGATATCAATCTCTTATCAGGTAAATAACTTGCAAATGTTTTCTCCCATTCTACAGTCTTCACTCTGTTGATTGTTTCCTTTCCTGTGCATAAGTTTTTAGATTGATATAATTCCATCTCTCTACTTTTACTTCTGTTGCCTGTGAAGTCTTTGAAGTCTTACCCATAAAACCCTGTGCCAGACCAATGGCCTAAAGCATTTCCCTTCTAATTTTTTCTAGTACTTTTACAGTTTTGGCTCTTATATTTAAGTCTTTAATCCATTTTGAGTTGTTTTTTATATGTGGTGAGATATAAGGGTCTCCTCTTCAGCATGTAGCTATCCAGTTTCTCCAGCACCATTTATTAAAGAGGCTGTCCTTTACTTAGTGTATGTTCTTGGTGCCTTTGTTAAAAACCAGTTGACTATAAATACATTGATTTATTTCTGGGCTCTGTATTCTGTTCCATTGTCCTATGTATCTGTATTTATATCAGTACCAGGCTGTTTTGGTTATCGTAGCTTTGTAGTACATTTTGAAGTCAAATAGTGTGATGCCACCAGCTTTGTTCTTATTGCTCAGGATTATTTTGGCTATTCATGGTCCTTTGTGGTTTCATATGAATTTTAGGATTTTTTTGCTGATTTCTGTGAAGAATGTCATTGATATTTTGATAGGGATTACATTGAACTGCAGATTTCTTTGGTTAGTAAGATTATTTAAATAATATTCATTATTCTAATCCATGAACATAGGATGTCTTTTCATTTGTTTGTGTCCTCTTCAATTTATTTCATCAGTGTCTTATAGTTTTTCTTGTAGAGATCTTTCACCTTGGTTAAATTTATTTCTAAGAATTTTATTTTTATAGCTGTTATGAATGAGATTTCTTTTTCAACTAGTTTGTTATTGGTGTATAGAAATGCCCCTGATGTTTTCATTTGATTTTTTATCCTGAAATTTTACTAAATCTAGTGGAGTCTTATATACTGTTCGTGGAAGTGTAAATTAATTCAACCATTGTGGAAAGCAGTATGGTGATTCCTCAAAGAGCTAAAAGCAGAACTACCATTCAACACAGCAATCCCATTAATGAGTGTATACCCAGAGGAAAATAAGTCATTCTACCATAAAGACACATGCACATAAATGTTCATTGCAGCATTGTTCACACTAGCAAAGACATGGAATCAACCTAAATGTCCATTAATGACAAACTGGATTAAGAAACTGTGGTACATATACATCATGGAATATTATGCAGTCATAAAAAAGAAGGAGATTATGTCATTTGCAGGGACATGGATGGAGTTGGAGGCTCTTATTCTCAGTAAACTAATGCAGGAACAAAAACAAATACTACATGTACTCACTTATAAGTGGGAGCTAAACAGTGAGAACACATGGACACATAAAGGGGAACGACACATACTCGGGTCTACTTGAGTGTAGAGGGTGGGAGGAGGAAGAGGAGCAGAAAAGATCACTACTGGGTACTGAGCTTAATACCTGGGTAATGTAATAATGTATACAACAAACCCTGTGACATGTGTTTGTCTATGTAACAAAACTTTACATGTACACCCAAACCTAAAGTTAAAAAATTTTTAAATTTTTTTACCTCATTTGTACCTCATTGGCAAAGAGGTACAATTGAACTTCTTTTCCAATTTGGATGCCCTTTATTTCTATTTCTTGCCTAGTTGCTCTGGCTAGAACTTCCAGTATCATGTTGAATAAGAGTAGTTGAAAGTGAGTATCCTTGTTTTGTTCCAGTTCTTATGTCAGTAACATCAGTGTATCAGCTGTGGTGTTTTCCTAAAAGGCCTTTATGGTGTTAAGGTATGTTTCTAACTTGCTGAGTTTTTACCATGAACGAGTGTTGCATTTTACCAAATGATTGTTGTGTCTATTGAAGTGATCACATGGTTTTTGTCCTCCATTCTGTTGATGTGATATATCACATTTCTTGATTTGCATATCTTGAACCATCCTTGCATCACTGGGATAAATTCCACATGATCATGGTGTATAATTTTTTTGATGTGCTGTTGGATTTGGTTTGTCAGTATTTTGTTGAGAACTTTTTCATCTATATTCATCGGGGATATTGGCCTGTACTTGTCTTTTTTTTTTTTTTTTTTTTTTTTCTGTGTCCTTGTCTGGTTTTGGCATCCAGAAAAGGCTGGCCTTGTAGAATGCATTATGAAGAATTCCTTCCTCTTAATATTTTTTTTGGGATATTTTGAGAAGAATTGGTGTTCTTTTAAAAGTTTGATATAATTTAGCAGTGTTGCCATCTAATTCTAGAATTTTCTTCGTTGGGAGACTTTTTATCCAATCTTGTTACCTCTTATTTATCTGTTCAGGTTTTATGTTTCTTCTTGGTTCAGTCTTTGTTGGTTGTATGTGTCTAGGAATTTATTCATTTCCTCTAGGCTTTCCAATTTGTTGGTATATTGTTGTTCATCATAGTCTCTAATGATCTTTTGTATTTCTATGGTATCAGTTGTAGTATCTTCTTTTTCATCATTTGATTTTATTTATTTGGATTTTCTATTTTTCTTTAGCTAATGATTTGTTGATTTTTAAAAATCTTTACAACAAAACAACTTTTCATTTTTTGTTGATCGAGGCGGCTCGACCACCTGAGGTCAGGATTTGAGACCAGCCTGGCCAACATGGTGAAACCCTGTCTCTACTAAAAATACAAAAAATTAGCTGGCCATGGTGATGGGAGCCTGTAATCCCAGCTACTCAGGAGGCTGAGGAAGGAGAATTGCTTGAACCCAGGAGGCAGAGGTTGCAGTGAGCTGAGATAGCGCCACTGCACTCCAGCCTGGTGACAGAGCGAGACTCTCTCTAAAAAAAAAAAAAAAAAAAAAAAAAAGAACCATAAAGGAGGTATTGATATTACTCATAAGGTGGTTCCACATGTACATTCAGAATTTTGGTCTTACAATTGATAAAGAGAAAATATTAAGACAACCTCTCTCTTATAACAAGGTCTTGGTTTTTTTTTGTTTTTTGTGTTTTGTTTTGGTAAAAATCACATTATACATTTGAAGTAAGTTTACCACTTTTCATGAAGAAGAGTTTAAATATAGCAATGAGAGAGTGGATTCCTATGAAAGGCATTGGACTGATTAGAAAGTGGGTGCCAATAGCTGGTTCTGAAGCTCATTAAAACAAATGAAAGACTTGGAATGTTTTCTTTTTTTGGCAGAAATTATACAACCACATTGCAAGTTTAATGATTTTATGCTTGTGATTAAAACTTGAGTAATTTTTTCCTTTGAAGAACATAATAAATGCATGTGGCACCCATAATATTCAGTACTTCTCTGTCATATAGTAGGATTTCTGGGTGCTTAAACATATTAACTTCTTTGCATAATACTGCTGGGGAATAATTTCTGCTTTATAACTCCCATTATATCAAGGAGAAAATGAAAATAGAAGGATTTTTTGTCAGGTCAGCGGCAGAATCCCAATAAAAATTAAATCACCTGTGAAACCCAAACCCAGGGTTAGGTTCCCCTCTGGGGAGTTGAAAACCTTTATTGGATCATCTGGACGACGGGCTCATGGAGTCAGAATCATAGCACCTTGCCTCCCTTTCCTTCTTCCTGTCATTTGGGACTTCTATGGGCGATATTAATTTATAAGAATCTTCATGCGATTCCACTTACATTTAATCTACACAAAATTAAAATCACAAATATTGTTCTCCATGAGCATCATAGAATACACTGTTGCTGAATAACTTGTCTCCTTCCTGCTTTCCTGAACATACCAGTTTATTAACTCAGTTGTGTGTTTTCCCCATACCAGTCACCCTCCTTTTCTCCCAAATCGGAAGCAAACCTAAACACAAGAGAAGCAAACAGCCGGTCCCTACGTTACACAGAGGCAAAATCAAAGTGAAACCCCTCACAGGAAACCCTCACCTTTTCTCATCAGTGGACCTGCCTCCCCATCCTGGCAGGGATCCTCAGAGCGGGGAGTCTGGTCCTCTGCTGGCCCAGGAGCTGGCCAGGCTCTGGGCAGCTGACATCGAGGATGACCCTGGTTGTCTGTCTCCTGAAGCCACAGAACATTTGCTTTTGGTTTTGCTCAGTTGCCTGGCCAATCAAATAGATTTCTGTTTTAAATAGCTTTTTTTTCTTTTTTTTTCAACCTTGGCCTCTAAAGTCTTCCAGAATATTGGAAACCTGTTAAAGCATAAACATATGTCATGCAGAGCGAGAGGTAGTCAAAGAAATCAGGATGGCAAAGTCAAAGATGCAAATTAAAACCCAGGAAGAATCAATTAAATAGGCACCAAAGGTCTGTTTAAATGATTAAATGAGACAGAAGTGCATCTTGAGATGAATAAATTACAGCAATGTGTGAGAAAAGAAGGGCTGGGAGGCTTGGAGGGGGAGGATGAATGAATAGATATGAATGAAGAGATTTAATAGAGGTGATATGCACACAGTGTCAGGTTTTGGTTATTAGATTGATTAAATATGCAAAAATGTCACCATAGCCTCTGGGTAATTGTACAAAACACCAATACAACAGTAAACTCCCACAGCTAGAAGAATAACAAGAGGAAAGCTGTGGCATTCCTCATGGTTCTGCCTAGGAGTGCCTCTCACCGTGTGGCTGTTTGTCTTTGTACCAAATGCGGTGTGTCCTAAAGCTCAGTCACGCTGCACTGAGCCTCCCAGTCCCCTTCCTCCCTCCCGGCTGGGTGCAGAGACTTGGGTTAGGCTGCTCTGTAATAATTTCTGTCACCCTGTATGTTTCCCAAAATGCTTTTACATATGTATATCATGTCATCTTTAAAACCAGGTGAGAATGGCAAGTATGCTTGCAATTGTAGCTTTCTGAGGGGAGAAACCAGAAAGTGGAGAAACGTAGGTGCTCAAGATCACCCCAAAGCCAGAGCTGCGTTAGGACTGCACGCCCAGTTGGGTAAGTGGGGCAGGTCTTGCAGCTCTCAGGGTTACTGGCTAAAAGGACAAACAGGCCAAAATGCAAACCTTGTCAGGTTCACCAAACTGTGCAGCTTGTCATGGGGCTTGTTTACCTGGAAGCAGTGGTGTCATTTCCTAGTTTGCAAAGAGAAATTTACAGGTGGCCCCGAAATGAACTTGGGTCTCTTGACACTCTTCCTGTTTTGGTATCCTGCCCTAAGAGAGTTCTCTTCTTTCTCTTCTCCTATCCAAGTCATAGTCTTCTTTTCATTTCAAACCCACCAGCCTAAAAACACCAAAGTGTTCATTTACCTCTCTTTTTTTAAATTTAAACTTTTTAAAAATTTTATTTGTCCGTAAGTTATTGGGGTACAGCTAGTATTTGGTTACATGAGTAAGTTCTTGTGAGTGATTTGTGAGAGTTTGGTGCACCCATCACCTGAGAGTATACACTGCACCCTGTTGGTAGTCTTTTATCCGTCTCCCCAGTCCCGCTCTTCCCCCCAGGTTCCCAAAGACCATTGTATCTTTATTCTGCTTTTACGTCCTCATAGCTTAGCTCTCACATATCGGTGAGAACGTACAATGTTTGGTTTTTCATTCCTGAGTTACTTTTATCCTATGTAACCTGCAGTTCTGGTGACTGATAGTCTATCCCCACTACCTTAGGGTGGGTATGCAGTAGAAATAAATAGTAGGGAGGGAAAGCAAGCTGGATGGCACAGATAGTATGAACTATTGGTACTGTCCTACCAGGGAGCCCTGCTGGAGGTAAAGATGAAGGGGGAAAGAAGGGCAAGTCAGATATAGGTGGTCGGGGGACAGTTAACAGACAGTCAACACAAGGGCATTGGGGTAGGAGCTCTGCTGAGAATGCTTTCTATGTGACTACTTGGGCTACTCAATACCTCAGGTGATCTGCCTGCCTTGGCCTCCCAAAGTGCTAGGATTATAGGCGTGAGACACTGTGCCTGGCCAATCCTTTTTATTTCTACAAGGTCAATAGTAATGTATTTCTCTCATTTCTGGTTTTAGTAATCTGAGTCTTCTGTCTTTTATCCTTGGTTAGTTAAGATAAAGATTCATTACTTTTACTGATATTTTCAAGAATCAACAGTGGTTTTGACTTTTCTGCTTTGTATATTCTCTAGTTCAGTTATTGCCACTCTAATTTATATTATTTTCTTTCTAACTGCTTTAGTTTTAGTTTCCTTTTCATCTTCTAGTTTCTTACGGTAGAGGATTAGTTTATTAAGTTGAGATTTTTCCTTTTTTAAAAAATATGGGCCTTTACAGTTATAAGTAAGAAGTAAAAAAGAAAATGAACTGGTTTTCTAGGAGGTGGAAGTCCTATGCTAATGAGGCTTGCTTCCTGAGCTCATTCAGCTTTGCATTCCCACTTGCTAGATTCCTGTTGGGGCAAAGGGAGACCAGGGGTGTCTTTTTCGAAAGGCAAGCTCTTCTGCACTAGTAGGGAAACCAAAGTTATTTACTTATGGCCAAGGAGAAGCATCATTTTCACATGTAGGACTGCACCTTATGATTTTCAGATTAACTACTAATTGAATAACAGTAACCATTTTACCAGCAGAAATCAGGCAGTTTTATTCTTTCTTGACAGTCTGCCTCACTCACTAATGATGCTCACTCTTCATTCCTGTCCTTGGTGCTGTATGTACGTCAGAAGAGAAATAACAGAGAGTCTCCTACAGACTAATCTGATGCGGCTATTTGCAGAGGAAGCCACATAGAATTACTTAAACGGTTGGCTTGGCTGGGCAAGGAGGCCAGGCCCCAAGATCTGAGTTTCATAGCACCTTCCCTTCACAGTACTATACTTCCTGGCTGTCTCTATCCCACCTTCCAAGAAGTTAGTACCTCAACTTCTTTTTCATCTTTTCATATCTTATCAGTGGAATAATAGGGTAGTCGGAGGGCCAAGATATGCAGACACCTGGAGTATTGTGAAGTGAGTACGTGAGAGATTGGGGTTAATGGGTCTTGAACATAACTGACAAAATTATCTATCTCTTTTAATCATTTTCTAGTTTTTTTTTCCCCCTACAAGATAATCCTTTTCATGATTCTTCACAGTTTTCTAAGGGCTTCCCCATGCACTGTCATGAAAACAACGGCATGCAGAAACTATTATTACAGAAAAACAGCTGGGAGAGCATTTCTAAGGTCACAGTGCAAATAGGAGGCAGAGCCTGGATTAGAAGCCAGGTGTAGCTCCCTGGATCTGGGCTCTGTCCACCATGCTAAATTGCCTGAAGCCCAGCTTCCCTCCCCATCTCCAGTAACAATCCCTTGTGGCTTCTCTCCAAATACCTGCAGCAATTTTTACCTCCTCCGTGAGTCTAACAGCTTAATCCAAGTAGGCCCAATAATACTCTGTTTCTTCCCTGCTGAAATTTGATGAAATGTCCACTTAGTCTTGGCCCAAGGCAAATAAGACCAACACTTTGGTCTTGGCTTCAATTTCTTTTGTTAACATTCCAATTCAATGCTGATTTTCCCTGGGATCTGTCACTCTACTCTCTTCACACAAGCCTCTGAGGAGGCTAATTGATCCCATCTCCACGTTTTCCCCCACCAGACTCTGACCCAATTTAGAAATAGTCTCTGAGGGTCAGGAGAGAGTTATAAATTTTATTAATGGGTATAAGAATGATGCAACTAGGACCCAATGCTACAGTGTCATTCTGACCACCTACCTGCCCAGTTGTAGGCTGTAGAGCTGGGTAGCTGGGGGAAGGGAGCCCTTCTCAAGGCAGATGGAGAGACAGAAGGAAGAAAGCACCTGTAGGACAGGTTGTTTCCAAGAGAGATCCACGAGCAAACATGCGTGGTCCCATCAACTCTCCCAAGAGAGGTTCTTGTCATCTTCCTCTTTACTGTGGATGGGAGAATGGGTAAGAGGGGGAGAAGAAAGATTTCTTCCTGGATCCTTTCTTGGGAAGGCAAAGGAGTAGCAGAAGAGCCAGTTTTATGGGCCAGGGCGGGATTTGATTCATTAGAATAAAAGGTCGCAAGATGGCCTTCATGCGAGTCCCTTTTCTCAGAACACCTCTAAGCTTTCCTTGCTGTTCCCATAGGAAAGCTATTCAGAGTGTCCTGCCTCTTCCCCAAGACCGTGCCACTAAGAAAGACTTCTGGAATATAATGCAGTTGACAGAGCAACCTTCTGCCCACTCTGTGTAATGGGCACCCCCATTCTGTGGGTTCACAGGGTAGGAGAAAAAGTGCTTCATTTTTCTGTGTAAGCTATTGATGGTTTTGCCAGACTATTCTCTGAAGTGGACTTTTATCCTATGTTGTAGCAAAATGATGAATATACCCATTCTGAAATTATTTAGATGTTACATGTTACCGGATTCCTTCAAAACCAGCAACAGTAGCCAAAGACTTAGGGCTGTTATTTTGATATTGGCACTAATCATCTGTGGTATGTTGGATATGTCTTTTAAGCACTTTGGATATCAGTTTGTTTTATGTATATAACAAAAAGGTAATATCAGGTGGATTGTTCCAGACTCAATGTCTCCCACTTAATGATCTCTGGGATCTTAAGAGCAGTAAGAAAACTCTTGGTTAACTTGGTATCAACTACTGACTCACTCGTCTGCAAAACAATGGTTTTTAGAGAAGTAGGAAGGAGTTGAATTTGACAGAAATGAATGATATATCTCTATGTTTCACTGTCTTAGCAAGTGCAAGACAGCTTTCCTACCTGATTTACTAGTGGAAATATTTTGTTTGCAAACACTGTTTAATCAGGAAAGACAAAATGCACCACCGAGCAAAGTGATGGTAACAGGTTCGAAAGACTGCTGGGTAGTATTTCACAGGCAAACTATCTCCATGAATATAATCTTGTTGCTACTAAGAATGGGTTATTTCAAATCTCTGAAGCATTAAGAAAGACATTGATTTCCCACAGATATAAATCAGCAGAGTGTAAATATACATTTTATAGGAAATTCTATATAGGAGGAAATAAGGGAAAAATAAATGTGGTAAAGATTAAGTATGTGAAATGCTATATTGTTGTAGACGCTTGCTCTTCCTTTCTCTGGGATAGTAAATGATGGTGGCCCTGTCCACAAGAAAAATCATGTTAATTGGACAATGTCTCTTTTTAGAGAAATGTTAAATGTTAAGGTAAGGGGAAAAAGTGAGACAGCACTAAGCAGGGTTCCAGGAATATATAGGGCAAGGATATTTTTCTTTAAAGTTCAAAATTGGTATTCTGCCCTTTTCTTTTTTTCTTTTAAAGGAAATATTTTGAAAACGGAAACTTGCTCTGAGAACTAGTAACCAGTCATACATCTCTTCTACTCTGGAAACTTGGTTGAGATCCAGTTTGAATAGATTAAGTGTTATTCCTCTTACAGTCCAGCTTGATTTTCATTTTTGGAATTGGGAAGCTTTATACAATTAATTCACATTAACTTCACCTAAAATAAAATATTATACCTTCTGTCAGATTTCTGAATTTTGTTTTCAGCTTATGAATTTTTGTTAAGTCTTGACAGAAGTGTATAGCTTATTTTCACTATTGAATCCACTTAGGATAGTCTGTATATTTTGAGCCTACTAAGTAGACCTTCACCAACTAATAAATTATAACTTATTTAAAATTAAATATGCAATTTTAAAATTAAAGTAAGATTCAGAAGTGTAAGTGCCTTGCTTAGGTTCATGTATTTGGTTCCTGACATGTGAAGTACAACCTGTTCTCCTGATTTATGGAAAAGAACTTTGTTTACGGTTGCCATGGTTTTGAAATAAATGGATATTTTGGTTACTCTTTCTCTCACAGACACGTGCACGCACACACACATGCAAGCACACACACACAGACACTCAAAAGTCTTAATATTAAGTATATGATAATATAGGAAGAAAGGAACAAAATGAATTTCCTAAATACATTTATGGACAAGGCATACATGGCTAAATAATTCATGTATAATTTATAGTTCCTTGAAAGTAGAGTGGCAATGGGGGATATGAATGGCTTGAAGGTAGCTTCCACATTACAAACTCATTGGGAAATCCCAAGTCAGTTGGTTATCTGTTGAGTAGAGGAAGAGGTTTTTTCTGAAAGACCAAATCTAGTTTGAGCTATGGATACAGACAGGTACAGATGTAGGTATCGGAAGTGTGTGCATCCACAAGCACACATACATAAACACACTACATTTTAAGAGAATGATTCATGCGCTGGATCACTTCATTGTCCATCTCCAGGAAGTACCACTTACACTAAGTTCAGCACGAATGACACTCCCTCTGGACTTGTGCAATGTGTAGAGCTGGGCGTTTATATTTGAATATGTCGGAGCTGTCATCACATAAATGTGTAATTTCATCAGCCATGTTTTTAAGATTCTTTGAAAACTTCTTAATCATATATGAGTTCTCATGTTTAATTTTTTTATGAGTGAAATAATCATGCCAAAAAAACTAACTGTATTTAGAAAATCAGTCTAATTTGAATGAGGCTGGTGGATACGACCAAGACTTTTTTCAGAGGTTGTTACATTAGTAGAAGTAGATTTAATGCAGGTGAAACTCATTCTACTTATTGGCAAGATAAATAGTGGAATCAGGAAGTCCCCAAATAGAGTACAAGCTGACAGTTTCCCCTCTTGCATCTACCATGGTGTGTGAAATTCCTGATGTTAGTCATTCCTTTGAGTCATAGTGCTGTCTCCAGATTGGCTTCTGCAGGCCCTTGTTAAAATTATGACATTCTACCCAAGTGTGGCGCATTTACCCTTTTAGCCATCATTATTAATTCAACTTATAAGATGTTTATGGCCAGGCACGGTGGCTCACGTCTGTAATCCCAGCACTTTGGGAGGCCAAGGCGCGCGGATCACGAGGTCAGGAGATCGAGATCATCCTGGCTAACACGGTGAAACCCCATCTCTACTAAAAATACAAAAAAACTAGCTGGGCATGGTGGTGGGCGCCTGTAGTCCCAGCTACTCGGGAGGCTGAGGCAGGAGAATGGCAAGAACCCAGGAGGTGGAGCTTGTAGTGAGTCGAGATCGTGCCACAGCACTCCAGCCTGGGCGACAGAGTGAGACTCGTTTCAAAAAAAAAAAAAAAAAGACATTTATTAAGGACCTGCTATTTTCTGTTTTCCTGACAACAATAATTGGGGTTCATGTATAACACCACTTACTTCCAAAGAGAATGTGAAGCAAATTAAGATGCTTTTGCAAAAAATTTTGTACTGGAAATATAATGATAATCATCTGAAAAGACAGATGATGGGAAAAATATGTTTTGGTGGCGTGTTTGAGTGTGTTTAATAGTTGTGATTGCAGAATGTTGGTCTTGGTTTACTATTATGTGAGCAAAAGGCATGATCTGCCCTGGAACAAATTCATTAATATGCATTTACGATCCTTCCTCCTTTCCTACATTTCTGGCACAGAACAGTACTCTCAGAGCCATTGTACATTTTCTGCAGTTGAACAGACAGTCTCTGCAGTAAGAAATTGCCTTGAGAATAGAGCAGGACTGGTAGACAAGCACCCAATGTGTAGTCTGGTTGTTTCCTACTTCTGCATATATTCTCCTGTTTAGCTTCAATGTGTTGACAAGGTGGAGGGATGCCGTTTCTCCCAATTTCTCAACACGTGTTTTATTGAAGAGAATCAGCATGTATTTTCTTTTCAGAGACCCTTTCTATCAATGCAAGGTAAGCCGCATGAAGGGCAGCAGATTGCATCATTGAGCTCAGCGGGAGCAATTCTAGAGTTCACATCAGAGAAGACCAAGGTTTCAAGGGACTGCAGAACTCTTCGTTGAAAGTCAACCTCAGATTTAAGAATCAATTATTTAGATCGAGGCTTTGGTTCAAAAACCACACAATAATATAAATATAATATAATATGTATAATATAATATAAATATAAAGCCACAAAAATAATGTATTTTTGCTTTTGTTAATTTCTCATTGACTCTGCTTCATACATAAATAGAATATAAGATCCATGTATATATGATCTCCCTTAGGAGAATGAAATACGTGCAGAGGCTATTTGTTTGAAACACTCAGCATCAGATGCACTTCCTTCTCTTTGAGGGATCATCTTCTTCTACTCTTTGTCCATCTGGTTCTGGTAGAGTGTCATATTTGACACTAGGAATGAAATCTGTGATTCAAGCTTGATCATTTAGTGCATCAAAGCCCCTTAACCACAATGATCGTTGCAGAGATGGGAAAGAGTGAATCCAAGAAAGATGGAAGGGCTCCTGGGAAAAAACACTTTCTCTTCTCCACTAGACTGAGCATGGGAGAACGAGCCTAGAGTTGACAGGAGTCACAACATGGAGACTGAAAATGAAGTTAACACAATAGGAGGCAGAGTACAGAGATGGAGACATTTTTGTTCAAGTCTTTATTTGAGCCTCTGAATCAAACCATACCTGAAACTAGCTCTCTTTTTGACAAGTGTTACAAGTGTGGGCATTACTAAGTGTGGACAAACTCACACCCTCTAAAAAGGCTCTGGCTAAGTCCATTAGCTACTTAAACATCTGATACACAAGAAAATGCTTAGGTTTTCAGACATAAAGGATATTTAATATTATATTTTTTAAAATTTGAGAACTGTTATGAATTTGACTTTTCATTTTTTAAAAAAACTTTTCTTATCTTTAGCTTAAATTAAAAGAAAAACTGTGTCTGAATTCCTTCAACCAAATATGATCTTTTGTACCTATCTTTCTCTCATGATAACTTGCATACCTTTTGTGGCAAAGTTATTTATATACCTGTCTCATTACCATAACCAATTATAAAGTCCTTTTGAGAAAGGAGAGGCCTAAGTGTGTATTATAATATAGCACCTAGTCCTCTCTTATACCACACTTCTATACATTAATTAAAGTTACTTGAAGATATGTCTGAAGTCAGGTTGTGGGTGCCTAAAATTCAGGGATTGAGCCAAAAATTAGGTAAAAAAACTAACTGTGTAGTCAAGATTTATTGATACTTAAAAGTAACCACATTTAAGAGTTGACCACTAACGCTTCTGTGGGAATAGACATATGTAGAACCCCCAAACAGTAGTTAATCCCTACATAAGATAGGTTATTTTGTTCAAATCTGTTTAAAAAATTATGCATATCTAAATAAAACACAGTCATTCACAGAAAAGGCTTACTGATGGTGAATGTTCTATACTCTGTCATTTGTCTATCTCTTGCATTAGACTGGCAGTTCCTTAACTTATATCCATAAGTATTGATACACTATATTTGTTGAATAAATGATTACCGTATGGAATGAATTAAGGATTTTTCCCTCTTTCATTTTCATTATTCCTTTGAAGCACTTACTAATAATTTTGTCTACTGCTGTATGGCTGCTTTTGTCTGCTGTTTTGATGGCACTTGTCAGGTGTGTTTGTGTGTGTGTGTGTGTGTGTGAATGGCAGCAGTTGTGAGGGGTTGGGTTGGGGGTACTGTGAACTTTGGATCTTTCTAGAGCTCTTTAATATCAAAAAGTTTCTGCCTCTTGCCTCAGGTCCCTGTTATGACAGGGTTTATATATTGTATTTGCATTTTATTTCAGGTCTCAGGTGGAGTATTGGAACACAAATGACATGTCTTGGATCGTCAGTGTTTGGGGTCATTGGCTGGAAAACCTGTGAAGCATCCACTCAGGAGATGTCTTCTGCATTGCTGTAGGGCTGGCCTTGCTGAGTTTGTCTGTGTGAAAGGAATAGCCAGACTGTGAAACAGTTTGCTTGTGTTGGCCCTTTACATTTTTGGAGCCTTCCATAACCCAATCAATTGTGTAGCAATTGGCACTCAACTTGCCCAGAGATACTCAGCTGAATACATTTTCACACTTAGACACATGCACGCCTCATCCCCACTGTGCCTGGCCTGAACATCTGATGGATGAGGCCAAGCTCTCAGCGTACAGAACATGCATGGGCATCGTGCAGGAGATAGTAGACATTAACAGCACAAGTTCTGAAGGTGGATTTTCTGCGTTCAAGTTTGGGTTCTGTCACCTACCAGTGTGTGGCCTCGAGTGTGATATTTAATATTTACCTAACACCTCAGTGCTTCAGTTTCTCCACCTGCTAAATGGGGATATAGCTCTTGGCTCATGGAGCTGTTTGGAAGACTGACTGAGATAATCCACGAAACATGCTTAGCTTCATGCCTGCCAAATGGTAACTCTCAGTAGTTTTTGGTTTTCATCATTGCTATTGCCATTACTATCACCACGACCATCACATCATTTTCATCATCATCACCATCTCCATTATTATCAGCATCAGCATCTCCATCATCTTATGAAGAATAGCTGTTCTGATATTTAAGCCAGAATTTGGGGGTGAGATAAGAGGAGATTTCACATCCGTGCACATGAGCTCTAAAAATTGAGGATCACATGCAAATAAGTTAGTGTTGACGTCTAAACTCCTGCAGATGTATTTGCTGCTTCTTGATGAATGGCTACCTAGATACAGTCTTCAGGAACAAGACCAAAAGTTAGGTCATGATTTGGTCATTGAAAATCCATGGTAGTCTTTAGGTAACTTTTTGTGTAATGTTTTGATGGTGAGTCATAAATATCGCCTTTGTGTGAAAAGACATATGCACACAAAAATAGCCACAGGGCGTTAAAAAGGTGAGATGTGGAAGCATTATATATACATATATTTATAAAATATATGTGAACTATTTCAAAGGAGTGAAAAAACACCCGGCAGATGGGATGACATGGGGAAACATTTGCGTGTGTTGGCCCCTTACATTTTTGGAGCCTTCCATAGCCCAATCAATTGTGTAGCAATTGGCACTGAACTTGCCAGTTGTTTGGGAAGTTTAGATGGGGAAACAAGCAAAATGTTTCCCCATGTCACTCTATCTGCTGGGTGTTTTTTCACTCCTTTGAAATAGTTTATATATATTTTATATATATATACACACGCATATATATGTATTTTTGTATGTGTGTGTGTATATATATGTTTATACATATATATGTTACAGAGAATGATGTTAAAGGAAATGATCGTTCATAAATTCACTCATGAACTGCAGTTCTGCTGGGTGTTTTTTCACGCCTTTGAAATATTTTATATATATTATATATATGTTACAGGAAAGGGGTCCCGATCCAGACCCCAAGAGAAAGGTCTTGGATCTCACATAAGAAAGAATTCAGGGCGAGTCCACAGTGCAAAGCAAAAACAAGTTTACTAAAAGAGGAAAGGAATGAAAGAATGGCTGCTCCATAGACAGAGCAGCCCTGGGGGCCGCTGGCTGCCCACTTTTATGGTTATTTTTTGATGATATGCTAAACAAGGGGTGGATTATACATGCCTCCCCTTTTTACACCATATAGGGTAATGTCCTGACGTTGCCATGGCATTTGTAAATTGTGATGGCTCTAATGAGAGAGCAGCAGTGAGGACGACCAGAGGTCACTCTTGTGGCCATCTTGATTTTGGTGGGTTTTAGCCGGCTTCTTTACTGCAGCCTGTTTTATCAGCAAGGTCTTTGTGACCTGTATCCTGTGCTGACCTCCTGTCTCATCCTGTGACTTAGAATGCCTTAACCATCTGGGAATGAAGCCCAATAGGTCTCAGCCTCATTTCACCCAGCCCCTATTCAAGATGGAGTAGCTCTGGTTCACACACCTCTGACATACACATTGTTGATCTTCTTCTAGATCTATCTATCTAATCTACCTATCTATACCTATTTATGTTTTTATTTATCTCCATCTCTCTGTCTCTCTCTCTCTCACACACACATACATACACACACACACACACACACACACACACACACACACACATAAAAGCAGCTAAGTCTGGTTTCTGGTTTCTCTTTTCTAATATAAGATTTGGGGATCTCTGCCATATCTATACTTAATTCCTTTCTACTCTAGAAACTCCAGCAAAACAGCTCTTGGGGAAGAATGCATTCCTCTGTGAGTTACCTCATGAATGCATAATACGGGAGGGGTGCAGCTGGGATATTTGCTGCACAAGGCAGGATTTGAGAAATTCTGGGAGGTGGCTGCTTCTCTTGCCCCAGAGTCTGAAATGGATGGAAGGAACACATAGTAATAAGTTCCGTATCTAAGTGAAATGCTAGAAGTTCATAGTGCCTCTTTGTGACTCTATCAGTTTTTTTTTTTTTAACCTAAATGGGAACCCTAAGCTGCAATGATCTCTGAGGACATCAGCTCCATTATTCGTGTGTCCAGGCTCTCTCGCTTTCCCTTCTGCAAACAACAGCTCTGCCTCAGCCTCATGCTGCTGGGCTGCTTGGAATTCCTGACGTGGTTCTTCTACATTCCTCACCCCGAAGGGATAATAGTCATTTATAGAGGGGCCACTTTCTATTCACCTCCTGAGAAGGAGGGAGGTTTGAAAAACAAAACAAAACAAAACTACCAAATGAAGAAAAATGTGAGATATGGTGAGAAAAACATGGAAACAGCCAAGACACTAGAGAGAGATAGGAGAAGCTGATCCATGTGTTCCACCTTTGGGCTTGAAAGGAAATGATCGTTCATAAATTCACTCATGAACTGCAGTTCTGCTGGGTGTTTTTTCACTCCTTTGAAATATTTTCCTTTTTACAGTGCTCAAATATTTTGTTTTCCCTTTTCTGGGATTCTTATCCTGGGTTGTGTTCCGTTTTAACATTTGTTTCTCCTTTTTAAAGCTTTGTCTTCCTTTCCCTTGCTTTTGCTTCTCTACAGGGTCTTTTTGGTTTTGCCTGGCTTTCTTCAAATTGTGTGTGTGTGTGTATGTGTGTGTGTGCATGCACATGCATCTGTTTCAATACGAGGATAATGGAGAGGAAATTTATAATATATAAACTGGTAAACCAATTGAGTTTGCAAAAAGCTGTGTTCTCTGAGGCACATTCTTTTCACCATGTGCTTAGAGAGACATGTCCTCTGTTGTGTGGTATACCCCAAATCCCGCAGCGAGTGCAAACAGTGGAAAAAAGGTCTCCCTTTCCTGCTTTCATATAAGCTACATGAACAGAGGCCATGGTCTCTAGGACAGAGTGAAGTCTTTTCTGCTTTCCAGTGAAAAGTCAGTCAAGAGGTAGCATGCTGTGCCTAGTGTCAGAGGCTACAACAGGACGAAGAAGTTATTTTACATGTTGCACGATGAAAGAATGTTGTTTGTGCAAGATCTGATGAGCAGAAGTGCCTATTAGGTGTACCTTGTTAAACCAGCGCCTCATTTAATCATAATGATTGTCTTCTGTGGTGGAGATTAAATTACAGAGCTTCTCCTATATAAACAGGTAGACAATTGAAGTCTCGCTGAAAAGAAAAGCATCCATCCTGGTGCTCCTGGAAATGTCTGATTCCTCCAAGGTAGAGAAGAATTCGAAAAATCTGACGTTAGAGCACTCAGACAGTTGGGGAAAGAAGCTGCAGCTTTTCCTCCAAGATATATGTATTTTTGGTTTAATGTTCACTCCCGCAGGATGAAAATCAAATCCAAACACAAACTCACTCATGATCACTTTTTTAATTCTGGAAAACCCTTGAGAACCGCTTTAAAAAGTTACGATACTTTTGGGTTTGTTTGGCTTTTAAGTCCTTCGTAGAGTCTGCAATTATGATTACTGTGCTTCTTTCTCCTAAGACCTGAAAAATTTAATAGGTACCTGAGCAGGACAGTTTAATTTTTGTTTTGAAACTGTGTTATGGCAAAGCTTAGAAATATTATTATTTATTTTCTCATTTCAAATCAAAGTCATTATTCTCAAAAGACAAAAAATAAAAGTCACTTTTGGGGAATAAGATTACATTTCAAGTCCATGTCAAAATCTTTACGGAGTCAATTCTCATGGAATTTTCAAAATCTAAAATACAAGGGTCATTTTCACTCTTTGAGATTGTTTGAAAAGTAATTAAAATAGTTTTCCCATCACAAAGAAAGAATGCTCATTCACGTGTTACCTTTAGAATAATTACTAAGATTATTTACCTAGTCTGCAATAATATATTGCTGATTTCTTTTTCGTTATTACCTTGCTTAGTATATAAAGTTCTGTTAGATCTTGCTATATCATTTAGCGCCTGAGGGTTGAAACGCTATTGTAAAAGCTCTTCTGTGAGGAATCATGGAAAAGGAAAGAAAGCAGAATGATTTGAAATAAATAACAAATATAGTCACACTCAATGTAAATAATACCAAGAAAAAAATTAATGAAAAGTTTTATTTTGAATTAGTACTTTCAATTCTGTAATTTCATGCTTATCAATGTTGCCTAAAATTGGCTCTAAAGCCTTTTATGATTATTCATGACACACATACCTGATGTTCTGGGCCTCAATTTCTACCCCCCACCCCTACCATGTAATGTAAATGTTGTAAGTGTGAAATTAAGTTAAATGATCTATGTCCAATAACAGTTATAACAAAGCATGACCTAATTTTCTTGATTCTCTTATAACATACAATGATTTTGTTTTCTAATAAATATTTGTTTTGTTCAAACCAGCAAAAGAAAGGAGTTTGAGCCTTACATGACTTCTTGCTAAACCCTGTTGTAGTGCAAATGACTTTTGTTTTCTTCCCTAGGAAGTCTAACATTTGACCCATTTGAGATGAACTCTTCCATTTGAAAAACTTTGCTCTTAAAAGCAATGGATGGCTTTGGCCCGGTGCAGTGGCTCAAGCCTGTAATCCCAGCACTTTGGGAGGCTGAGACGGGAGGATCACGAGGTCAGGAGATCAAGACCATCCTGGCTAACACGGTGAAACCCCGTCTCTACCAAAAAATAAAAAATAAAAAATAAAAAAAAATACATAAAACTAGCCGGGCGAGGTGGTGGGCGTCTGTAGTCCCAGCTACTCGGGAGGCTGAGGCAGGAGAATGGCGTGAACCCGGGAGGCGGAGCTTGTAGTGAGCTGAGATCCGGCCACTGCACTCCAGCCTGGGCGACAGAGGAAGACTCCGTCTCAAAAAAAAAAAAAAAAAAAAAAGCGATGGTTTTAAGATCTGAATCAAACACCAGCATATTACTAACAATTCAAACATAATGAAAATAAACTATCTCTATTTTCACTACACCTGTAAGTTTGAAGGCTATATTAAGTGATTAAAATGTGCAGTAAGATTTAGAGTACCACTCCCGACGCCAGGCATAGTACAAGTCACATCTCAACCTTTATAAAAGATGTTGTGTTTTCTTGGAATGCCTTTCTCTTGTCTCTCCAGGTCACTTTTCAAGGATGACATCAAATGCCACTCTCTGTGAAGTATTTCTCGTGTCTTCTCTCTGCATTCTGTCACCTGCAGAAGTAGAGGCTGCCTCTGCCATGTTTCTAACATACCTCTTCATGTCTATTATAGTGCTCATTGTGTTATAATTATTTGTGTCTATATGTTGTTAGTTGGTAAATTATTTGAAGGAAGTAACGATGTATTCACCTTATAACTGAATTCAATAGCAGGCATAGAACAGATGTTTGATAAATATTTGTTACCTAGAACAATGAAAAAACAATTTGTTACCTAGAACAACAGCAAGAAACTTCAGGTCCTGTCATTTGGTAATCAGTGGCTTTTAAGCTCTTGGTAAAGTAATGCTCTGTAAAAAATACTTATTTTACATCACAACTTAGAACACACTGACACAAACACAACTGATAGTTTTATAATACAGCATTTTCTACCTTTAATATGTGTGAGGTACACTGATATTTTCTATTCTGTTCCAGTTTTAAAATTTGATCTGACTCACTAAATTGATTTCATAACCTAACTGGTTGTGGCCCACGGTTTGAAAAGCACTATTTCATCTTTGTGGCTTTAGGAAGATCTATTTCTTTCATCTGGTTTTGGAGCAATCTGTTCTGTTTTTAAATGTTTTCAAAGATTCATATTATTGTAGCCATCTTCAAAACACTTGTTCTACTAGATATAATCAATGTGTAAATTAAATGTCATTTCTATAGTCTCTCATTGCTATAATTTCTTTCAATGCTTCACTTTGATATTTTGTTGGAGAGATAAGTAAGTAAAAAGTGATCTAATCCTGGTTTTACTTAGTCCATAAGAGATTTTTTACCATATTCTGTAATGGAACATAGGGAGTGAAGTACCAAAAAGGTTAGGTATCCTGAGAGCTGGCCAGTAGCCACCACATATAATGTATTTGAATTCATACAACAATGAATCAGTTTCCAAGAAAACTGCAAAAGGATGTTATTGAAATAACTACCTGGAGAATTCAAAGTCTTAGCAGCTGATTATAATTCTTGACTCCAAACCTACAGAAGAAAAAATATTGAGCAAAACCATTTCTATGATCTGGAAAGTTAACACCACAAATCAACTTACAAAAACACTTAACGACACACCATAGCCATTCTGCTGTGCTTAGGTTATAATGGGGCAATGACTCACTGGGAAACTTTCATTGGAAAATAGATAGTCGAAGGCAGTTCCTTCTCTCCGTGAAGTCAGAGAGAACTAATCAACCTCTTCCTGACCTCCGTGATCTTATTGCTCCCTGATAGGCTATCCTGAGTAGACCGGAGATAAGATGGCCCTTCTGGACAACTCAGAGGAATCCCTTTTGAAAGTGAAAATGATTTGAAGTTTTTTCATGCCTGAGCTAAATACAGGCACTGCATCTTATTATATGATAACATGGGGCTTTTGATAGGTAGACACCATCTTCTAAATCCAGCAACACCACTGAAGTCTGATGGCTGGTAGAAGCATAATGTAAATTTTTCCAAAATGCTTTGAATCTCTTCGTTCAGTCAATATAATTTTATTCTTTAGAGCTACATGGTCCAATATGATAGCATTAGCCACATAGGGCTATGTCAACTGAAAGTAATTAAAATTAAACAAAATGAAAAATTCGGTTGTTCAGTCGGAGTGATTCCACATCAAGTGCTTAGTATCCACTACTGTAGAAGGTTCTATTGGTTCTGTACAGTGCTGTCTATAGCCACTTCATTTTATTAACATCTGATGTCTTTGGTCACTTGCTTGATTGCTAAAAAAGGAAAAGTGGCAGGACAGTGGAGCTTTGCTTATCCATGTTAGAAAAACATTTATTTCAGCCTCTGCAGGGCTTCTTATCTAAAAATCTTCTATGCTGACTCTTACTGGGTCCTCGACATGGGTCCATTCCAGCTCCTGCCTTGATCCTGTCTAATCAATCCTTCTCATTGCTTCCAGGATTAGCATTCTTAACCACAGGGTAGTAGAAGTTACTTTTTTCCTAGGAAAACTTCAACTCTTCCCCATTACCCACAGAGTAACTTTTACTTTTCTTGATTTGGATTTGATCTGGCCCGAACCAACCCTTCCAACTCTTTTTCTGTTTCTCTAACTATCCTCTGCCCTGGCCACACTCACATTCGAACACCCTTGGCTGCATATCCAAATATCTTTAGTGTCCACGCATCCTGGTTCAGTTTACGTGCCAGAACCTTTGTGAAAACTTCACAATCTTGCTGAACCAGAACATGTCACTACTTTGTCTAAGCGCTCACAGCACTTGCAGCTCTGTTACAACATTTTTTTGCCACTGAAATTTGTACGTGTCTAACTCTCCTACTGGGTGATAAGCTTTTAGATGCACAAGATCTTGCACCTCTGTATCCTGCATAGCTTTCTGCACATAGCTGTTTAACAAGAAATATACAGAGAGAGTTGAATTTAATTTGGGGTGAGGATAGAAAAAATGGTTAACTGGAGTCAGGGAGGGTGTGCTTAGGGAACTATTGCTGGGGGTTGTGTAGGATTGTAAAGGATGCAGACTGGAGGAGGACTGAGGTTAAGATGAGAAACCTACCCTTGGCAGTGCTGAAAAACATAACAGAATTGTGCGGCAGCACTGCAGGCTGCCAATGTTTCATAGGTCACAAAACACCACGAGGCATTCCTCCTGATGGAGGTCAACCTCCAGCAGAGTGAGTCACTCTCTCCCTGTGCTCATGAGGCCCTTAATCCACGGCTCTGCGATATTCCAAGGCCTCAGGCTGAGCACTTCTTGGTGTCGGGGCCACCCTCTTACTCTATCCTGCCTCCTTACCATGCACACTGGCCCATCCGTCCTAGGGCCCAGTTTCATGCATCCCATAAGGAGGTTTGCAGTAAATTCTGACTGAATCAATTCAGCCGTGAGCTAAGACCTGAGTGAAAGGTAACCACAGGCAGAATGCAAAGCATGTAAATTGCCGAGTACAAACAGGAATGCGGAACATGTTGCTGGAGTAATTTTATTTATTTTCAAACAGCACAGGGTCTTTGGGTCATCTCCACCATTTAACCCAGCGATATCATGGCATCCCTGGAATTCTGAATGCTGTTTGATCAATCATCACGTCTCCTTTCCACAAAAGGGCCTGTTTTTACTAAAGATAAAACTCTCTTTCCTCATCTTCAAAAGGAAGCTCAGAACATTAAAAAAAAAAAAAATTCCCCCTTTGACTTTTCTCACTCTAAGTTTCCCAGGGGTCCATGTGAAGTGAAGGAGAATGTGGAGAATTGGAGCTGGAAGTGTTAGGAACCTAGAGCTCTTTTCCACGAATGGGAGGGAAGTTCATCAAAGCACACGTGTGGTCAAAGAAGCTTAAAAATAAAGCTGATTTCTAACAGAGAAAAAAAAAATTCATTAAGCTTTCAATAAGCTGCTTTTTTCAAGGAATAAAAAAATAAAAAAGGAAAAAAAAAGAAAGAAATGTCTGCCAACAGAGGAAAAGGCAATACACTCTTCCAAAAGGATCTTTTGAGTAAAAGGAACATGTAAATTCCAAGAAAAGTTAGTTAGAAAGAACAGTTTATTCTCACTGGTTCCTTCTCATCACATCAGTATTTATTTCCCCAAATGCCCTTTATTTATTCATTTTAAAGTATCATAGGTGTCTACATGTTGGTCAGGGTATAAAGAACTTTTCTTACCGCAAAGACCCTTTGGGACACCAAGCAGAGACCTCAGCTATCCTTTTAAATTCTCAGGACTCTGAAACCTAATGTCTGCATAGACAAACAGGAGGGCTGCTGGAAGAAGGCAGGAGCCCAAGTAGTTAGCACATAGGCCGCTTACCAAGAAAATCACCAGGGTGTTCCAGCATGAGCTGGTTTGACATCAATCCATACGATGGGGTTAGCGTGTGCCAGCTTCAGACTGTGTAACTTCTATTTACCGAAACTGTAACACATATTCATTGTGAGCTACAATTATCCACAGTTTAGTATGTTTATGAAACTATTTTGTGGTTATTTATTAAAAATAAAATTTATGTGTGCTTATTGAAGCTATATTTTGGCAGCAAAGGAGGTTGGCAGAAATGTCTGAGTCAACAGCGGGTACTAGCCACTCTTTATGTCGTCATATAAAAACTTGTCAAATAATATTTAGTTTTTAATCTTCAGTTGCAAACATAAGGTTAGTCATGAAAAATATTCTGTGAGTTGGTCTCCTTGAAACAAGAGACTGGGTGTTTGGATTCAACTAAAGGCGATAATTAAGTTTCTGGCTGGTTTAAGGGTGATCTGTTATCCCTTTTCTCCCACCAACTTCTACTACCTGTTTTTTAATCCATGTTCCTCTTCCTCATGTCTTCAAGAACTGTTTAAGAATGATTTTTTATAATATGAGCTGTTTATCTATCAAGACAAAAATGCAAAGACAAATGTATTACTCATGATCAAGGATAAATTATCCTGCCTGTATGGTCATGGTACTATTCTCTTGGAGATCTTTTGGGAGCAAATGGATTATTTATTTTCTCTGAAATTTTTAGTTAATTATTTTATTTATTTATTGAGACAGGGTCTTGCTCTGTTTCCAGGCTGGAGTGCAGTGGTACAATCACAGCTCACTGCAGCCTCAAATTCCTAGGCTTGAGTGATCCTCCCACCTTAGCCTTCCAAATAGCTGGGAGCACAGGTGCCTGCCACCACACCTGGTTAATTTTTTATTTTTTGTAGATATGGTGTCTCCCTATGTTTCCCAGGTTGGTCTCAAACTCCTGGGCTCTAGTGATCTTCCCACTTCAGTTGCCTTAGTAGCTGGGAACACAGGCACTTGCCACCACACCTGGCTAATTTTTCATTTATTGTAGAGATAGGGTCTCCCTATGTTGCCCAGGCTGGCCTTGAACTCCTAGATTCTAGCAATTCTCCCACTTCAGCCTCCCAAAATGCTGGGATTACAGGTATGAGCCACCACACCCAGCTAGTTATTTAAATCACTATACTTACTTTCCAAGGGGGCCTTTTAAGAAGGAGCTTCTTCTTCTTCCTCTTCTTCTTCTTCTTCTTTTTCTTCCTCTTCCTCTTCCCCTTCCTCTTCCTCTCCTTCTCCTTCTCCTTCTCCTTCTTTTTTTTTTTTTTTTTTTTTGTAGGAGGTTCTTCTTAAAGTGGCCACAGTTAGCTTCAGGAATGTATAGTCCATCATAATTAACTATGTGTACTTACACACAAACTGGAATCATGAGAGTTTGTTCATAAGGATCCTGAATGGATAGAAAAATAGCATTAAGTAAGGGGCCTTGGGATTAGAAAGGATATACTATGAATAGGTGGAAAAAGGAATTCTTTGTCTTTGAATCTACTTGCACAAAGATTCAACAGGAGAAGAGGAAAGATTTAGTATGGAATTGTTCAAGAAGAAATCTTTCCTAAAGGGGAGATTCTGAGATGTGATAAACTGGAGTTGAAAAAAGACAGCCCAATGTGCTTCTTGCTACTTCCTTAAATACCTTGAGTATGACTCACTGCTGGGGTTGTGTTTTAGTCTGCCTTGAAAGAATTTCTGATCTCAACCGTAGAAGACAGTTGTCAATTTTAGATGTCAATTGTCTCCCATCTCTCTGTAGTTTTGCTTTGGTTCTAGTAGAACAGCTGTTTTGAGCATGCCGTTGTTGACAGTGACTTGGTGCTGCAATAGAGTATTTGCTGCCAAGTAACCTAATCCATACACATTTTATTTATTTATTGAGTAACTTTTGTGAGCAAAGCTCTGTACCAGGTGCTACAGAGTATGTCAAACTTTCTAAGAGTCATTCCTCTAAGAAGCATGTAAAGTGAAAAAATGTGTTATCTATGAGTGGTCTCTATAGCATAGTCTACAGTAGTTTAGATGCCATCATCAGGATGAAACCTTATTTTGGATCCACCAAACACATTAATTCTGAGACCTGCAGGAATTTGGTGTATTTGAAAACAAACATGCAGCAGAATAGGGCAAGAGAGTGGAAGGGAGGAATCTGTCTGGGTAAGTAGGACCCAAATAAACCCATCACATGGTTTCAAAAGTCTTGTAGATAGTGTTCCCGAGGATGCAGTCTGAGTCAGAGTCTGGTAAGAAGAATGTTCACTAAGGACTAGTCTTGGATTAACACATGTGGAAACAAGAAGGAAGAAGGATTGGGCAGAGAGATAAGGGGTTCTGGGGTTTGGGCCCAGTGACAGCCTTGGTTGACCCCATGAGGAGCAGTGGAACTATAATGGTTCTCCAAGGGTTCCCCAGTTGGGTTAAGATATTTGGGCTTTTATACCTTCACATTGACCAGTCATTGGATGAGGGCCTCCCCAGGATCGAGTGTGACCTCCTGGGGCAAGGCAGTTCTTTGCAGCTAGAACAACCCTGAAGGGGCTGGCAACACTCTCAGCCAATGGACAATAAGTCTTTATTGAACAGGGATCTGAGTGGTGCACCTTGGTGTCTGCCTCAAAAATCTTATTTGCATTAAAAAAATCATGTTTTCAGTTTCAGGAGAATAGTTTAGTGAGGAACAGAGTAGGAGTGGAAACCAATTAGAATGCTCTTGGAATTCTTCAGTGGAAAATGATCGTATGGTTTGAACTACAGAGTGACTGTAAAATGGCAAAGAAGTAAATGGAACCCAAAAGCATTTTTGACATAGCTTTTATAGGAATAGGAAATGGATTAGATGGGGTACACAAGGGATAGAAATATACCTAAGATAAATCTGAGTCTTGCCAGGAGCAAGTGGGAAAATAGAGATACCATTTATAGAGGAGGGACTTCTTGAGAAGAATTGTGAGCAGGGGCAAGAATGGGACTGAAGACTATTGGTGATTCAGCCAAGTGGGGTACAGCCATGCAGAAAGTTGGATACATAATTCTGGAGCTTAGGAAGAAGGTCTGGAATGTTGTTTTATAATATACTGCTGTGTTGCTGAAGAACCTCAGCAGGTGATAACTCCTAGGGAGGGAATGTGATAAAATGGGAAAGAGGTTCACAGGAAGCCTAAGGCATGGCCATCTCTAGAAATAAAGGAATGAACAAAGGACACAGAGGAGCTATCAGAGAGGCCTGAAGAAAACCAGCACCATGTGATGTCCTTGAAGCTTAGGGAGGAGACCATTGAAGAAGCATTGTTAGCATTCTTTGAATACTAATGAGGAAGAACATCTATTTTAATTTTTATTGGTCATTTATTAACAACTTGATGGAGGCATATTTAACATATCATATAATTCACCCATTTCTAGTGTACAATTCAATGATCGTCTTTTTTTTCCCATAAATTTACCAAGTTATATAATCATCATCCTAAACCAGTTTTAGAATATTTTTATCACCCAACTAAGATTCTTCATGCAGATTCATTTGTTTTAGTCTTTATTTTGAGAAGCGCCTTTTAAATTAGCTATTGCCTTTTTACTTTTAAAATTTTTTATTTTCAGGAACTTTTTAAAAAAAATGGTATTTTGTTTTTTTGGATCTATATTTGAAAAATTGCTCTTCCATGTTGTCATTTATCCTTCAACCTAGTTTGTGAGAATGTTTTTCTCTGCAGAAACTTTACAGTTTTATGGAGTTAAATGTAATGATCATTTCTTATATAAATAACTGCTTTGTTTTTTATTTTTGATATTATTAGAAAGCATTTTTTTCCCAAGATTATAAAAGTATTTTTCTATATATTCTCCTATTATTCTTCTGGTTTTAATTTTTGGATTTTGATTTCTGATTCCTTTGGAATTTGTTTTGTTTTAAGGAAATAAGTGGTGATCCAGTTTTACCTTGTTTTCCAAACTGCTGGCCAATTGTTCCAAAACCAATTGTTCATGAATAAATATTGTCTCCCTTGATTTGGTTAAATTACCATATTCTGCCTGTGTTTGATCTATCCCTGCCTTAGTGCCACACTGTTTTATTTACTATTCCTTAACAATACATTTTAGTGTCTAATAGCATGAAACTGTAATAGAACTTGGTTAAGTGTCCATGTGACTGAGTGTATTAAAAAATTTCATTACTACCCCTCTTTCTCTAGCAACTCCCTTGGCCTTTTCTCTCTCTTTGGCTGCAATTAAACCCTCATTCCAAGTATATCCTGCTAACCCTATGGCTTTGAGTTCGTTTGTTTTAGTTGCCAAACTCAAAACAATTCTGATTTTTCAGCCAGACTGTAATTTGGAAGTTTGATTGTTTTGTTTGTTGGCTGCTTGTTAATCTGAGGGAAGTTCATCATCATCTGCAGTCCATTTTCTGGGCAATGTAAGGTAAACACCCTCTTGTGATGCCTGAAAGGAAGAGTTAACTATTATAATTCTATTGGTCAATTGTCATATTTAATTGAAATCTCTATAACTAACAGACTTTTGTGACAGTTTTGTGTTATATTTCACTCTGTCTTTCTGGTAGGCTTCAAAGGAATCTGAAGTTGAGGGTTATTTTTCCACTGGCTGTTGACTGACACTGGCTATCTTTATTCATTGCATCAGCTCAAAATATTGCCTCAATTGTGCAAAGCCGTTTTTCTGCATGATCTTTGTTTTTGTTTGTTTGTTTGTTTGTTTGTTTTTATAAATTGTTTTCTTGCACACAAGAAGGCTTCTACATATCAGCACATAGAGTCTGGAATTTTGATGTTGTCTGTGACTTATAAAGTCAAAAGGATAGAAAGTGGATGGAAAGTGATTTTACAGCTTCTATGCCTCTTATTATTGTTTGGGATTAAAAGGTGATTTAGAGTAAGATTCTTATATATGCTGTTTCTCTACATTGTTGAGTAAAAGGTTGTCAGTTCCCACCAAAGTTGTACAGGTAGTTTTCAGACCTTAGTTGAAATGTGGGGTAGTGAGACTTTTATTCAGAGCAAAAGCCTGAGAGTAATCATAGTGGGTAGTCAGATGAGCAGCAGCTGGTACCAGAAGGTCTCATTAGGCCGCTGCCTCTGTCAGCCAGTGGTCTTGTGCGCGAGAGCTCACTTCTCTGAACCCTGGATGTCTCATCTGTGAAAGGAAGGGATAATAAACATCTATCACTTAGGATTGACACGAATGGAAAGAACATATAGAAATGTGTTAGATAGGATAAGAAGCTATGGAAATATTGAGTAGGGTTGAGGTTAAATGTCTTGCCTTTCCTTGGCTTGGAAGTGTTCACATTAATTGGAGGCAAATTAATGATGTGGTTCATCCAATCTAAACCACTATAGATTTTCAGATATATCTTTCTTTCATTTACCACTGGAGAAAAACGCTCCCAATTTCATCATTGAGTATAAGACATCTAGATTTCTGAGATGTCAAACTCTGAAAGAAATGGATGTGAAAGACACATCCATTTTGTGTCTTATGGATGAAATATAGTAAGTAGAGAAAATATAAAAGATGTGGACTGATTGGGGAGAAGGTCAGTCTGAATTAGGGATAATCAGACATATAGGATCTTTTAAAAAGGCATATAATTTCTAGCTTTTGAATTGATAATAGATGAAATAGGGTAAATTAACAGACCACTAGAGAAATTGCCTTAATGAATAGATAACTGAGTCTGTGGCATCTGGCCCCCACTGGGCCCTGAGCAGGTCATCTGATTTAGCTCTTTGGGGACCCTGCTGAGTTTTCCACAGGAGACATTTCAAGCTGTTTCCACACTTTCCAGGCTCCTGCCCCGTGTTCACTGGCCAGTTGTTAATTTCTCCACTTCTATTTGGGTGAGAGCAACTGTAGTTTTCCTGATCTTCATCTCAGCCTATCTTTCCTTCTATTTCAGTTCAGAATGTCTCCTTTCTCTTCCAAGATTAAAATTAAAATTGCATCTGAATATGTCTTCCTGGAAATTTTGCTTTATCTACTTACTTAACTTTCTCTACTAGGTTTTAACATTTTGTTTTCTGGTGGGCTAACATTTTCCTAATTAAAAATGTCCTTTTAACCTGTTAACTGTTGACAGGCAGTATAGGTAAGTCAATAAAAGCATAAGCTACAGAACCATATACTGTAAGTTTAAATATCAGCTTGTCTCTAACTAGCAGGACACATTGGGAAATTATTTAACATAGCTGTTCTCCAATTGTTTCATTTGGAAACCTGGAACATTGGACAATTGGGACTTTATGTTTGTCTCATAGAGATGTTGAGGAATTAAATGGATATATATATGTGTGTAATATATATATTTAAGTGAATGAATATATATATTCATTTAAGTAAATGACTATATTCATTTAAGTGAATGACTATATATATAGTCATTTAAGTGAATGACTATATATATATATTCATTTAAGTGAATGAATATATATATGGCACTTGGGGCACTGCCTGGAACATGGTAAATTTACCAGTCTGTTTCTTCACTTTTATTCTCTTACCACCAACAAAAAAAGTTACTTCCTGAAACCATTGCATTGGACTCACAAAATGTTTCTCATGTCAGGCTCTCCTATATTTTCTTTCATGCCACTTTCTGTCATACCACATATCCTGGTGAAAATTAAAGGGGCAAAGGTCAGTGGGCGTAAAAGCGTTACATAGTCCCCAAATCTATTTTAACTCATCTTTACTTCTGATGATGAAGGCTACTTTTACTGCTCCTATCTACCTGGGACAGTGACTTCCTACAACTTTTCTAATGGCTACAAATTTGATTTTTGTGTTTTAACTGCCAGGTCTCTATGATTATATTCACAGAAAATTAGAGGAAGATGTAAAACACATTTCTGAACACTCTACAAATTCAAAGTACCCACTTTACGTAAATATGGATATCTGTTTGTAGAAGTGGGCTCATTGCATTTTCCTTTTAAGAACATTCCATAGAATTCTTTCAGCTTTCCCGTTTGCTATCTCCAACATTCTTCAGCACTTTCTCTGGGAAGGCAAGTTAAATGATTTGAGCACAACTCAGAACTCATAAACTCTGAAACAATGTCATTATAATTGCCCACAAATTGCTCTGAATACAAAATGTGTAGATAGCTTTATTTACTCAAGAAGCAGTGTTGACCCTTGAAATAATGATTGGATGGATGGGGGAGATGCAGGGTGGGAGCAGGCAAACAACAACGCAGCAGCTTGATTTGGCATGCACCTGTTTTTATAAACAAAGCTGTACTGGAATGTAAGTATACTCATTCATTTACATATTGTGTATGGTTGTTTTTGCTTTACGGTAGGTAGCAGAGTTAAGTAGTTGAGGCAGAGAACATATGGTCCACAAAACCTAAACTATTTACTATCTGGTCCATTACAAAATGTTTGAAGATACCTTATGCACAGTATCAAATAAATCTTCTTTTTGTCCTAGTTCTGCTTTCTTATATATATGGTTTTGGATTCATGACCTTAATACCTGTGTCATTTTTGTGAAATAGTTTCATTTTTTTGTGTGTCATGTGATGATAAAATGGAAAAGAAAAGTTAAATTTGGGGGGATAAATTTTAGGAACCTGAAGTTATAAAGAGTAAGGAGATTGATATTAATATTGAGGGTAGGGGAGAGCCATCTCAGATGCCAAGACTTAGGGATAAATGGTGAAACTTTGAGAAATCATTAAACTAGCTTGCCCTGTTGAGACCCTCATAGTACTATGTAGGGAAAAACATTTTGTATTTTATCTATTAAAAATGATCTATTCTGTATATTTTCTATAACTGCAAAACTGGCTCAGGTGAGAGGACACTTACAAAAACATTTTCCCCATGCAAAAGCAACACTTTGTATAATTTTGTATAATTTTTGCAGGCATGAGTCTAGATGCATGACAGCCCAGCTTTTGTAACCCATTCTGGTCTACAGCAAATGCAGTATCTGTCTTATTGTTTATCTTTAGAGACCTGACTCATTTATTCATCCATTCATTCAAAAACCACTTACTGATGACTAGTCTATTCCAGCACTCTATTCTACATAATTGGTATTCAACAATAAAACAAATGAACAAATAAAGTAGACTATTCTGCCTTTAGGGAACTCATAACCTTGTAAATTACATAGCCTGTTAGAAGGAAATAGGGATTATGAAGAGGAATAAAGAAAAGGAGGGGTAAGCACTGCTAGAAAAGGGATGGGAAGGTAAGCCTCACAGAGAAGAGGACATTTTGAGAGAAACTTAGACGAGGTGAGGAAACAAGCCATTCCTTCCAATAAGTGCAAAGGCCCTGAGGTAAGGAAATGCCTGGCATGCTCTGTGAACAGCAAGGAGACAAACATGGCTGGGGCAGGATAATCGAAGGGGATAATTGTAGGTAATCAGTTAGTAACATAATGGGAAGCAGGTCAGATCATGCAGGGCATTGCAGGTCACTTCAAGTACTTTGGAATTTTGACTAGATAAGACAGGAAGACACCGAGATTTCTGAGCAGAGGGGTGCCATAATCTGATGTATGTTCTTATAGGATTACTCTGGCTTGTTAATATTAGACTAAAAGGGAAATGATAATGTTGGGAAGCTGTCTCAATAATCCAGGAGAGAGGTAATATGGTTTGGGCTTTGTGGTATCAGATTTGAGTCAACAGGATTGCTGATGAATTTAGATGGGAGACGTGAGAGATCAAAAACAGGTCAAGAATGATTTGAAAGTTTTTAGCCTTAGCAGCTAGAAGTGTGAGGCTACCCCAAACAGAGGTGAGAAGCTCTAGAGCACATTTGTTGAGGAAGAAGAGTAATTCAATTTTGATCGTACTGAGTTTCCAATGTCTGTTAGTGAAGATGTTGAGTATACGGTTGACTATACCTGTGGGGAGTTTGTGAAGCAGCTGGGGCCACAGCTATAAATATTGAGGTCATCAGGATAAAGGGTATTTAAAACCTCTAATGAAATCACCCAAAAAGTGAGCAAAGAATGAAATAAAATGGAAGCAAAGACTGAGAACTGGGGAATTCCAGTATACAAGTGCTATAGAGATGAGAATGGAGACAGAGAAGGAAGAGTCGCAGTGAGGTGTGAGGAATACTGGGAGAGCCAAGGGCAGGAAGTGCTGGCAGGGAAGAAAGAGCTGTGTCAAGTATGTTAGACAGGTCAAGCAAGTGGAAGACTGAAGATCGCCCCTTGGATAATCAGCAGGAGTGTCAGTGATGACCTTTTCAGGAACATTCTGATGGAGCAGTGGGAGTGAAACTCTAATGAGTGGGTTTAAGAGAAAATGAGAGAGGACAAATTATAAAAGACAAACATAGATAATAACTCTTTGGAGGAAGTGTGCTATAAATAGGAGAAACAGGGCAGTGACTGGAAGGGGAAGATTTTTTTTTAGGATGGGAGGAATAACAGCATGCTTTATGTAGTCAGAAGGATCTGGCAGAGTGTGGGCAGAATGAGGAAGCAAAAGAGAGTGGATAGGTACTAGGACAACATTCCTGAGTAGGCAAGAGGGCATGATATCTGGTATACAAGTAGAAGAGGTTGACCTAGATAGAAGTACACACAATCCGGAGGAACAGGTGGGAAGGCAGAATGTAAGAGAACATGTGCAGGTAGGCGGGTGGAAGTGAGGGAAGAAGTTCTGATAGTTATTATTTCTCAATAACATAGGATGATTGCCTGGCAGCAGGAAGGGCCCATGAGAGTTTGTCCATACATTTAAAGTGATACTAGACCTTCTTTAGTCATACATATTTAGCTCTTTTCATATCAGTTGGTGACAATGGAAAGCAGGTCAGACCATGTAGGGCACTGCAGGTCACTGTAAGGACTGCGTATAGGCCAGAAATGAGATGAAGTTTTGTCTTAACAAGGAAGGGTTGAATTTTTGCCAAATGAGTAAAATGAAAATAATATAAATATGAATAATATTAAAGAGAAAGTGAGTTCAAGGCATATTTATGGGTAGGGTAAGCGTTGTTAGCATTAGGGTACTATAATCAAATTGAGGTCAAAATGTGGGAGTCCTGGAATTGAGATTATAGAGGTGTTGCATTTTTTGGTAATAACAAGGTCAAACTTGGGTACCATAATCACGTAGAAAGGTTATTTAATAGAGATTACTGGGCCATATCCCAGATTTCCTGGTTCAGCAGGACTGAGGTGAGGACGAGAGTTTTAATTTTTAGTAATTTCTCCAGTGATAGCAAAATGGAACTTTGAGAACCATTGGTTTGGTGTATGAGCATGGTGAAGAAATGGCTGAGATAGGTTGAAGAACATGGTCATTAGGATAAATGGGTTCAAGGATCTAAGAAACCAGATTATTGAAAGAATCATCTATTTTGACATGGGAAACACCAAAGAAGGAATAACTGTTGGCCCAGGAGCTAGAGCCATTGAGAAATGAGAGATGGTTGCAACAGGGAGGGGAGCCAGGTGGGATAGTCTGACAAACTGAGATTCAAATTTGGATGCTTTAATGAAGGAAGAAGGAGCTCCTGGTCTCCACGGAAGATTATGTAGGTTGTACCCTGCATACCCTAGAAAGTGCTGTCTGCATCATGGTTTCTGGGAAAGAGAATGGGCTGTAAGCTTCATTGAGACATAAGGGACAAACTTCTTCAATCCCAAGCCCACAGATACGTAGGCTGTACCTATGTTTTAATTATTTCTGCCCTAAAAGGAGAATGCTTTGGCCTGCTTAAAATTGTGTGGCTTTACTTTCCCTTGAAGGAACCAATTCAGGAAAGAAAATGCAGATGATCACCACACATGCACACACCTGTGTCCAAATGGCAATTAGTTCTTCTAACTTTTAAATTCATTAAAGTAGGGTCCTCAGGTGTCAAAGAATATCACAAAATCCTGCCAGTGAAGAAACACAAGCAAGTGCCACAGTTTTTGCTGTGTGCTATTTAATCTAAAAAGTCCAGTGAACAATCCTGTGTGGTAGGTATGTTCTCCACCTTTTAGAAACTTGAGTAACAGCAGATTATTCACCTACACCATAGGTGTTGGGTCTGCTCACCTGTCCCCAATGCTTTCTTTATTTTTTTCTTTAAATCCTTCCTTTCCTTTTTTTTTTTGGTCCCTCCTAATTGTATACCTTTTAGCCAACACCATCATCCATTGAAATGAATTCATAAATGTCCAGGTTTTACTCATTTTCATTGTAGCGCTGATGGTGGGAAAGAGAAGTGAAGTCAGGTGTACCTTGTGTGGGTTCAGCAGCCTGAAGTGAAATGGCTTCTGGCTAGGGGTGTGCTCTCCTCTGCTGGATGGCATGGTTCTCTGAAGATTCTAAGTTGTGTTAGATGATAACCCAGAGTTGGTAAGTAAAACCAGACTTTCATTTTCATAATTTAAAACTCTTGCCTTTACTTTCAGACTTGTTTTATAACAACAACAACAAACATACAGAAACGATCTTAAGAAGGTGATTTAAATTGGCTGGGATGGGACTATTGTTAAAACCCTGAGAATACAGGTTTTGAATATTTATTTTCAAATGACCATGAAAATAAATATTAATGCATAATATTCTTAGATAAACTGAAATTAGGAAAATTATCTGAGAGTGAAGAAAACATGGGGTTTAAACTAAGCTTGGAGAAGGTTTTTGGTCTAGAAAATCGCTTTGGATTTTTTCTCTGCTTTTCCTGGAATTGCATTTGAGGGTTTTTTGGAAAAAAGAAGTTTGTTTTTTTCTCTGTAGTATTTGATATATCTTAATTATGTATGGAGCTTGTTTTTGTGAATATGGAAAATATGCTCAATCTTCAATAACAATGTGTAAAAAACTAAGAAAATGACATGAAGGATGGTAAAAAGAGTGATTTACTTTTTCAGGATTCATCTTTAAAAATACTGAGGCATTACTTACATATAATACAATGCATGGATCTTCGGTGTTCAGGCTGCGGAAGTTTGACACTTGTATTCATGTAAATAACCACTACCAAAACCAAGATTCCATTACTCCAGAAAGATCAATTGTGCTCCTTTCTTGTCCATTCTCACCTTTCTTGTCCAAATGGCAACTACTTCCTGACTAAATAGTAATTTTACCTGTTCTTGGAAGTCAAATAAAGGGGACCATAGGTATGTATTAGGTTGGCACAAAAGTTATCTATGCATAATTATTTTGAAATTTTTCCATGTTGTTACTTGTATTAATAGTTCATTTCTTTTTTATTATTGAGTAATATTCCATTGTATAAAAACACTGCAACTTGTTTATCCATTCACCTGTTGATGGCATTTTGATTATTTTCAAATTTGGGCTATTATAAATTAAACAGCTATGAATATTCATGTACAAATCTTTGCATACATATAGGCCTTAATTTCTTCTGGGTAAATGTCTAGGAATCTAATGGCTGAATCATGTTTTAATTTAATATTTAACCTTTCAAGGAACTGCCAAATTGTTGTCCAAAGTCAGTATACCATTTTACATCCCCACTAGCAGTGTAGGAGTGTCCCAGTTCCTCCACATCCTTGCCAACACTTGGTATGGTCAGTTTTTAAATTTTAGTCATTCCAGTAAGTGAGTGGTGGTAGCTTATTGTGGTTTTAACTTTGGATTTCCTTAAAGAATAATGATGTTGAACATGTTTTCACATACTTATTTGTGAAATATTTGTTCAAATCTACTACCTATTTTTATAATGGGGTTGCTCGTTTTCTTACTGAATTTTGAGAGTTCTCTTGATACCAGTCCTTTTTCAGATATATGATTTGCAAATTTATTTTCCTAGTATGTAAACTGCCTTTTTATTTTTTTCAAGAATATTTTCTGAAGTGCAGAAGTTTGGTGTTGAATTCCAATTTGTCAATTTGTACTTTTACACATTTTGCTTTTGCTTTTGTGTCTAAAACATCTTTGCTCAATCCAAGGTCATATGTATAAGGCATATACATAAAACTTTAACTTTGTTTTCTCACAACTCTATAATGTTCTGTTCATTTTTTTAAGCTTCTTTTTAAATGTGCTTTATTTTGGATACTTTCTGTTGCTCTGACTTCAAGTTCACTGATCTTTTTGTCTACAATTGCTTATTTGCTGCTAATTTCATTTAGTGTATTTTAAATCTCATACATTGTAGTCTCTTTTCTAATAGTTTAATTTGGAGTCTTCTTTTATACCTTTTATGCATCTACTTTTCAATACATGACACACTTTTATAATAAATGTCTTAATGTCTTTTTCTACTAATTCTAATATCTGTGTCAGCTCTTGGTTGGTTGTGGATGCTTATTTATTTCCTCCTTATGGGTCATACTTCTCTCCTTCTTTGAATGTCTGGTAATTATTAATCAGATATCAGACATTGTGATTTCACTTTGTGGGTGCTGGTTACTTTTGTATTCCTATGAATATTCTAGAGCTTTCTTCTGGGATGCAGTTAAGTTACTTAGAAACAATTTGGTACTTTTTGATCTTGCTTTTAAGATTAATTTAGGGGAAACTGGAGCAGTGCTCAGTCAAGACCTAATGATTCCCCATTACTGAGGCAAGAGCTTTCAAACTCTCTCTCCAATGCCTCATAAATCACGAGGTTTTCCAATATGGGGGGAAAGGGCTCTATTGCCAGCCCTCTGTGAATGTGAATAATTGTTCTTTCTAATCCTTTTGGGTGATTCTGTTTCCAGCTTGGGTAGTTCCCCTATAAACATGTGCTTATCAGTAATCAGCTGAATATTTGTGGGAGACCGTTGAGGACTCCCCCTTCCCCTGGGATCTTTCTCTGGACAAGTCTCTTCTTTTCCAGTCCTCTGTCCAGAGGACTTACAGTTCGTGCTGGTCTCCCTGAATTCTCAGCTCTTTCTCTGCAACTCAGAAAGCCTACTGGCCTCCACCAGGCCCTGCTTGGGTTTCTCCTCCCTATGCTGCAACCGGACGGCAGTAAGCGTGGCGCAATTTTGGAACTCAACTCGTTTGTTTCCTGTCTTTCAGAGATCGTGAAACTTGAATGCATTTTTACGGTTTTTTAAATAAATCATTGCTTTATATATTTTGTTAAAAATGTTATCTTACATGGGAGGGTAAACCTAGTCCCTATTAATTCTTGGCCTGAAGCAAGAGTTGTCTTTTACTCTCATCAGTTTTCGCTTTGTGTATTTTGAAGCTCTGTGTTGGGTGCTTGTGCATTTAGGATTGCTATGTCTACTTGATTTATTGATCACTTTATTGTTATGAAATGTTTCTCTTTATCGTCTACAATACTGCTTGCTTTAAATCCACTTTCTCAGGCCGGGCGCGGTGGCTCAAGCCTGTAATCCCAGCACTTTGGGAGGCCGAGACGGGCGGATCACGAGGTCAGGAGATCGAGACCATCCTGGCTAACACGGTGAAACCCCGTCTCTACTAAAATACAAAAAAAAAATTAGCCGGGCGAGGTGGTGGGCGCCTGTACTCCCAGCTACTCGGGAGGCTGAGGCAGGAGAATGGCGTAAACCCGGGAGGCGGAGCTTGCAGTGAGCTGAAATCCGGCCACTGCACTCCAGCCTGGGCGACAGAGCCAGACTCCATCTCAAAAAATAAAAATAAATAAAAATAAATGAATAAATAAATAAATCCACTTTCTCTTATGTTTATATAGCATACCAGATTTCTCATGCTTAGTGTTGTTCACTATACCATTTTTATCTTTTATTTTTTCTTGCCTTTTATAGTTAAAGTCTCTTTTGTGAAGAGCATGCAGTGGGTCTTGCTTCTGTTACCTTTGACTGATAGTCTTTTGCTTTTAACTAGAGTGTTTAATCCTGTTCCATTTAATATATTTATTGATATGGTTGTGTTTAATCTACCATTTTGGTCTTTAAATTTTATTTTGACTTATTAATCTCTTTTGTTTCTATCCCTCCCTTCTCCTTTTTTATATTATTTTAAAATAGATCACATACTTTATGTGTAACTTTTTGAGTTGTTTTCTTACTAGTTATTCCAGTTGTTACAATATGTATCTGACAGGGTTTGGCTGTGTCCCTACCCAAATCTCATCTTGAATTCCCATTTGTTGAGGGAGGGATGCAGTGGGAGGTAATTGAATCATTAGGGCAGGTCTTTCCCATGATGTTCTCATGATAGTGAATAAGTCTCATGAGATCTGATGGTTTTAAAAACAGGAGTTTCCCTACACAAGCTCTCTTCTCTTGTTTTACCATGTGAGATGTGCCTTTCACCTTCCACCATGATTGAAAGGCCTCCTCAGCCATGTGGAAGTGTAAGTCCATTAAACCTTTTTTTCTGTCTAAATTACCCAGTCTTTGGGATGTCTTTATCAGCGGAGTGAAAACAGATTAATACAGGATCTTTACGTTTTCACAGTTAACTTGCAAATAAAATGGACACTATAACAACTTTAACAAAGAATCATTTACTTTTAAATTTCTTTCTCTTGTCATTTTTATTTTATATTTTACTTCACTACATATGTAATATACCTCTAATACATAGATGTTATTTTTATCTTAAAGAGTCAATAGTATTTTATTTATTTATTTATTTTTATGCCCGGCTAATTTTTTTCTTTTTTAATTTTTGTAGAGATGAGGTCTCACCAAGTTTCTCAGGCTTTTTCCAACTCCTGGGCTCAGGCAATCCTCCTGGCTTGTCCTCTCAAAGTGTACAGAAGGTCCGTTTATTTTTTATTTTTTATTTTTATTGTACTTCAAGTTCTGAGATACATGTGCAGAACGTGCAGGTTTGTTACATAGGTATACATGTGCCATGGTGGTTTGCCGCACCCATAAACCCATAATCTGCATTAGGTATTTCTCCCAGTGCTACCCCTCCCCTTACCCCCACCTCCTGACAGGCCCCAGTGTGTGATGTTCCACTCCCTGTGTCCATGTGTTCTCGTTATTCAACTCCCACTTATGAGTGAGAACATGTGGTATTTGGTTTTCTGTTCCTGTGTTAGTGTGCTGAGAATGATGGTTTCTAGTTTCATTCATATCCCTGCAAAGGACACGAATTCATTCTTTTTTATGGCTGCATAGTATTCCATGGTGTGTATGTGCCACATTTTCTTTATCCAGTCTATCATTGATGGGCATTTGGCTTGGTTCCAAGTCTTTGCTGTTATGAATGGTGCTGCAATAAACATACATGTGCATGTGTCTTTATAGTAGAATGATTTACAATCCTTTGGGTGTATACCCAGAAATGGAATTGCTGGGTCAAATGGTATTTCTTATTCCAGATCCTTGAGGAATTGCCAAACTGTCTTCCACAATGGTTGAACTAATTTACATTCCCACCAACAGTATAAAAGTGTTCCTATTTCTCCACATCCTTGCCAGCAACTGTTGTTTCCTGACTTTTTAATGATTGCCATTCTAACTGACATGAGATGATATCTTGTGTTTTCGATTTGCATTTCTCTAAAGAGCAGTAATGATGAGCTTTTCTTCATATGTTTGTTGGCCGCATAAATGTCTTCTTATGAGAGGTGTTTGTTCATATTCTTTGCTGGCTTTTTGATTTTTTTTTTTCTTGCAAATTTGTTTAAGTTCCGTGTAGATTTTGGTTATTAATCCTTTGTCAGATGGATAGATTGCAAAATTTTTCTCCCATTCTATAGGTTGCCTGTTCACTCTAATGGTAGTTTCTTTTGCCATGCAGAAGTTCTTTAGTTTAATTAGATCCCATTTGTCAATTTTTTCTTTTGTTGCAATTGCTTTTGCTATTTTAGTCATGAAGTCTTTGCCAATACCTATGTCCTCAATGGTTTTGACTAGGTTTTCTTCTAGGGTTTTTATGGTTTTAGGTATTACATTTAAGTATTTTATGTTTGTTTGTTTTCTTTTTGAGACAGAGTCTCACTCTGTCACCCAACCTGGAGTGCAGTGGTGCAATTTGGCTCCCTGCAACCTCCACCTCTTGGGTTCAAGCTGTTCTCCTGCTCCAGTCTCCCAAGTAGCTGGGACTACAGGTGTGCACCTCCTTGTCTGGCTAATTTTTGTATTTTTAGAAAAGATGGGATTTCACCATGTTGGGCAGGCTGGTCTTGAACTCCTGACCACCTCGGCCTCCCAGAGTGCTGGGATTACAGGCATGAACCACCATGCCTGGCCATGTTTAAGTCTTTGATCCGTTTTGAGTTAATTTTTGTATAAGGTATAAGGAAGGGGTCCAGTTTCAGTTTTCCACATATAACTATCCACTTTTCCCAACACCATTTATTAACTAGAGAATCCTTTCTCCATTGCTTGTTTTTGTCAGGTTTGTCAAAGATCAGATGGTTGTAGATGTGTGGTGTTATTTCTAAGGCCTCTTTTCTGTTTCGTTGGTCTATATATCTGTTTTGGTACCAGTACCATGCTGTTTGGTTACTGAAGCTTTGTAGTATGCTTTGAAGTCAGATAGTGTGATGCCTCCAGCTTTGTTCTTTTTGCTTAGAATTGTCTTGGCTATATGGGCTCTTTTTTGGTTCCATGTGAAATTTAAAGTAGTTTTTCTAATTTGGTGAAGAAAGTCAATGGTAGATTGATGGGAATAGCATGGAATCTATAAATTACTTTGGGCAGTATGGCCATTTTTACGATATTGATTCTTCCTATCCATCAGCAAGGAATGTTTTTCCATCTGTTTGTGTCCTCTCTCATTTCCTTGAGCAATGGTTTACGATTCTCCTTGAAGAGGTCTTTCACATCCATTATAAGTTGTATTCCTAGGCATTTTATTCTTTGTAGCAATTGTGAATGGGAGTTCACTCATGATTTGGTGCTTGTCTATTACTGGTTTGTATGAATGCTTGCAATTTTTCCACATTGATTTTGTATTCTGAGTCTTTGCTGAAGTTGCTTATCAGCTTAACGAGGTTTCGAGCTGAGACAATGGGGTTTTCCAAATATACAGTCACGTCAATTGCAGACAGAGACAACTTGACTTCCTCTCTTCCTATTTGAATATGCCTTGTTTCTTTCTCTTGCCTGATTGCCCTGGCCAGAACTTCCAATACTATGTTGAATAAGAGTGGTGAGAGAGGGCATCCTTGTCTTGTGCCGGTTTTCAAAGGGAATGCTTCCAGCTTTTGCCCATTCTGTGTGATAGTGGCTGTGGGTTTGTCATAAATAGCTCTTATTATACCTAGTTTATTGAGAGTTTTTAGCATGAGGGGTGTTGAATTTTGTCAAAGGCCTTTTCGACATCTATTGAGATAATCATGTGGTTTTTGTCATTGGTTACTTTTAGTCGATGGATTACATTCATTGATTTGAATATGTTGAACCAGCCTTGCATCCCAGGGATGAAGCCAGCTTGATCGTGGTGGATAAGCTTTTTGGTGTGCTGCTGGATTCGGTTTGCCAGTATTTTATTGAGGATTTTTGCACCGATGTTCATCAGGGATATTGGTCTGAAATATTCTTTTTTTGTTGTGTCTCTGCCAGGTTTTGGTATCAGGATGATGCTGCCATCATAAAATGAGTTAGGGAGGATTCCCTCTTTTTCTATTGATTGGAATAGTTTCAGAAGGAATGATAACAACTCCTCTTTGTACCTCTAGTAGAATTCGGCTGTGAATCCGTCTGATCCTGGGCTTTTTTTGGTTGGTAGGCTATTAATTACTGCCTCAATTTCAGAACTTGTTATTGGTCTGGTGAGGGATTTAACTTCTTCCTAGTTTAGTCTTGGGAGGGTGTGTCCAGGAATTTGTCAATTTCTTCTAGATTTTCTAGCTTATTTGCATAGAGGTATTTATAGTATTCTCTGATGGTAAGTTGATATTTCTGTGGGATCAGTGGTGATATCCCCTTTATCACTTTTATTTTGTCTATTTGATTCTTCTCTCCTTTCTTCTTATTAATCTGGCTAGTGGTCTATGTATTTTGTTAATCTTTTCAAAAAACCAGCTCCTGGATTCATTGATTGTTTGAAGGATATTTTGTGTCTCTGTCTCCTTCAGTTCTGCTCTGATCTTAATCTTAGTTATTTCTTGTCTTTTGCTAGCTTTTGAATTTGTTTGCTCTTGCTTCTCTAGTTCTTTTAATTGTGACGTTAAGGTGTCGATTTTAGATCTTTCCTGCTTTCTCTTGTGGGCATTTAGTGTTATAAGTTTCTCTCTAAACACTGCTTTAGCTGTGTCCCAGAGATTCTGGTATGTTGTGTCTGTTCTCATTGGTTTCAAATAACTTATTTATTTCTGCCTTATTTCGTTATTTACCCAGTACTCATTCAGGAGCTGGTCGTTCAGTTTCCATGTAGTTAAGCAGTTTCGAGTGAGTTTTTTTTTTTTTTTTTTTTTTGAGACTGAGTCTGGCTCTGTCGCCCAGGCTGGAGTGCAGTGGCCGGATCTCAGCTCACTGCAAGCTCCGCCTCCCGGGTTCCCGCCATTCTCCTGCCTCAGCCTCCGGAGTAGCTGGGACCACAGGCGCCCGCCACCTCGCCCGGCTAGTTTTTTGTATTTTTTAGTAGAGACGGAGTTTCACCGTGTTAGCCAGGATGGTCTCGATCTCCTGACCTTGTGATCCGCCCGTCTCGGCCTCCCAAAGTGCTGGGATTACAGGCTTGAGCCACCGCGCCCGGCTCGAGTGAGTTTCTTAATCCTGAGTTCTAATTTGACTGCACTGTGGTCTGAGAGACTGTTTGTTATGATCTCCGTTATTTTGTATTTTCTGAGGAGTGTTTTACTTCCCATTATGTGGTCAATTTTAGAATAAGTGCTACGGAGTGTTGAGAAGAATGTATATTCTGTTGATTTGGGGTGAAGAGTTCTGTAGATGTCTATTAGGTCTGCTTGGTTCAGAGCTGAGCTCAAGTCCTGAATATCCCTGTTAATTTTCTATCTCATTGATCTGTCTAATATTGACAGTGAGGTGTTAAAGTATCCCAGTATTATTGTGTGGGCGTCTAAGTCTCTTCGTAGGTCTCTAAGAACTTGCTTTATGAATCTGGATGCTCCTGTATTGGGTGCATGTATATTTAAGACAGTTAGCTCTTCTTGTTGCATTGATCCCTTTACCATTACATAATGCCCTTCTTTGTCTCTTTTGATCTTTGTTGATTTAAAAACTGTTTTATCAGAGACTAGTATTGCAACCCCTGCTTTTTTTGCTTTCCATTTTCTTGGTGAATATTTCCCCATTCCTTTATTTTGAGCCTATATGCGTCTTTGCACGTGAGTTGGGTCTCCTGAATACAGCACACTGATGGGTCTTGACTCCAGTTTGTCTGTCTGTGTCTTTTTATTGAGACATTTAGCCCATTTATATTTAAGGTTAATATGGTTATGTGTGAATTTGATCCTGTCATTATGATGCTAGTAGATCATTTTGCACATTAGTTGATGCAGTTTCTTCATGGTGTCCATGGTCTTTATATTTAGGTATGTTTTTCCAGTGGCTGGTACTGGTTTTCTTTTCCATAATTTGTGCTTCCTTCAGGAGCTTTTGTAAGGCAGGCCTGATGGTGACAAAATCCCTTAGCATTTGCTTGTCTGTAAAGGATTTTATTTCTCCTTTCTTTATGAAGCTTAGTTTGGCTGGATATGAAATTCTGAGTCGAAAATTCTTTTCTTTAAGAATGTTGAATGTTGGTCCCCACTCTCATATGGCTTGTAGGATTTCTGCAGAGAGATCTGCTGTTAGCCTGATGGGCTTCTGTTTGTAGGTAACCTGATCTTTCTCTCTGGCTGCCCTGAACATATCTTTCTTCATTTCAGCCTTGGTGAATCTGAGATTATGTATCTTGGGGTTGCTCTTATTGAGGTGTATCTTAGTGGTGTTCTCTGTATTTCCCAAATTTGAATGTTGACCTGCCTTGATAGGTTGGGAAAGTTCTTCTGGATAATATACTGAAGTGTGTTTTCCAACTTGATTCCATTCTCCTTGTCACTTTCAGGTACACCAATCAAATGTAGGTTTGGTTTTTCATATAGTGCCATATGTCTTGGAAGCTTTGTTCGTTCCTTTTCAGTCTTTTTTCTTTAATCTTGTCTTCACACATTATTTCATTAAATTGATCTTCAATCTCGGATATCCTTTCTTCTACTTGATCAATTCAGTGATACTTGTATATGCGTCACAATTTCTCGTGCTATGTTTTTTAGTTCCATCAGGTCATTTATGTTCTTCTCTAAACTGACTATTTTAGTTAGCAGTTCCTGTTACCTTTTATCAAGGTTCTTAGCTTCTTTGAATTGGGTTAGAACATGCTCCTTTAGCTTGGAGGAGTTTGTTATTATCCACCTTCTGAAGCCTATTTCTGTAAATTCATCAAACTCATTCTCCATCCAGTTTTATTCCCTTGCTGGTGAAGAGTTGTGATCCTTTGGAGGAAAAGAGGCATTCTGGTTTTGGGAATTTTCAGCCTTTTGGCGCTGGTTTTTCCTCATCTTTGTTGATTTATCTACCTTTGATCTTTGATGTTGATGACCTTTGGATGTGGTTTTTGCATGGCTTCCCTTTTGCTGATGTTGATGTTATTGCTTTCTGTATGTCAGTTTTCCTTCTAATAGTCATGCCCCTCTTCTGCAGGTCTGGGGAGTTTGCTGGAGGTCCACTCCAGACACTGTTTGCCTGGGTATCACCAGTGGAGGCTGCAGAACAGCAAAGATTGCTGCCTGCTCCTTCCTCTGGAAGCTTTGTCCCAGTGGGGCACCCACCAGATGCCAGCCAGAGCTCTCCTGTATGAGGTGTCTCCCTGTCAGGAGGCATGGGGGTCAGTGACCCACTTGAGGAGGCAGTCTGTCCCTTAGCAGAGCTGGAGTGCTGTGAATGGAGATCTGCTGGTCTCTTCAGAGCTGGCAGGCAGGAACATTTAAGTCTGCTGAAGCTGCACCCACAGCTGCCCCTTCCCCCAGGTACTCTGTCCCAGGGAGATGGGACTTTTATCTGTGAGCCCCTGACTGGGGCTGCTGCCTTTCTTTTAGAGATGCCCTGCACAGAGAGGAGGAATCTAGAGAGGCAGTCTGGCTACAGTGGCTTTGCTGCACTGTGGTGGGTTCCATCCAGTTTGAACATCCCAATGGCTTTGTTTACACTGTGAGGGGAAAAACTGCCTACTCAAGCCTCAATGGCAGACGCCCCTCCTCGCACCAAACTCTAGTGTCCCAGGTTGACTTCAGACTGCTGTGCTGGCAGCGAGAATTTCAAGCCAGTGGATCTTAGCTTGCTGGGCGCCATGGGGGCAGGATCTGCTGAGCAAGACTACCTGACTCCCCGACTTCAGCCCCCTTTCCAAAGGAGTGAACGGTTCTGTCTTGCTGTCTTGCTGGTGTTCCAGGTGCCACTGGGGTACAAAAAAGCAAAAAAACAAAACAAAAAAAACCCAACAACAAAAAAACACCTCCTGCAGCTAGCTCGGTATCTGCCCCAAATGGCCTCCTAGTTTTGTGCTTGAAACCCAGGTCCCTGGTGGTGTAGGCACCAGAGGGAATCTCCTGGTCTGTGGGTTGCAAATACCATGGGAAAAGCATAGAATCTGGGCTGGATAGCACTGTCCCTCATGGCACAGTCTCTCACAGCTTCCCTTGGCTAGGGGAAGGAGTTCCCAGACCCCTTGCACTTCTCAGGTGAGGCAATGCCCCACCCTGCTTCTGCTCACCCTCCATGGGCTGAACCCACTGTCTAGCCAGTCCCATGAGACGAGCTGTGTAATTCAGTTGGAAATGCAGAAATCACCCACTTCCTGCACTGGTCTCACTGGGAGCTGCAGACTGGATATGTTCCTATTCAATCATCTTGCCAGATCTCCCCCCGTCAATAGTATTTTAAATTAAGAATGAGATATATATAAATATATATATAAAAATATATATCTTTTAAATTAAAAATGAGAGAGATATATTATATATATATATATAAAATAATGGCAAAACTTACTAGTTTATATTTACCCAGCTTTATTCTTCTTTATGCTCTTCTTTTCTTGTACAACTCTGAGTTCTGGTATCATTTTCTTTCAGATTAAAGAATTTCTTTTATCATTTGTAATGAATATCTGCTGGAAATGAATGATCTGTTTCAATCTGAAAACATCTTCATTTTAATGTAATATTTTTACTGGATATAGAATTTGAGGTTTACTATCATTTTTCTTTGGCATCTTATCAATGTTATTCCATTGTCATTTTCTTTCCATTGTTTCTGGTGATAAGTCAGTCTTTCATTATATTATTGTTTCTCTAGGTAGCATATATAATTTTTTCCTGGTTTCTTTTAAGATTCATTTTTGCAATCTTCAGTTTTCAGGAGTTTAACTACAATGTGTCCGGGTTTGGTTTGCTTTGTGTTTATTCTACTTAGGGTTCATGGAACCTCTTGGATGTTGAATTATTTTTTATTAGCTTTGGAAAGATCTCAGACATTATGTTTCCAAATATTTTTCTGTTTAATCTCTCTCTTCCCTCCTCTGGGACTCTAATTACTATAGTAATCTTAGATCATTTAATATTGTACCATAAATCTTGAACACTCTTCCTCTTCCTCTCCTCCTTCTGTTTCTTTCTTCCCATCTTTGTTCTCCTTCTCCTTCTCATTTTTATACTTCTCTCTCTTTCTCACTTTCTCTTCCCTTCCCCCTTATTCTCTCCTCCCCTCTACCTTCTTTTCTCCTTCTTCTCCTTCTCTTTTCTCCTCCTCTTTCTTCTTATCTTTTTCTTTGTGTTTCAATTGGCATACTTTCTAATGACTTGGTTTTAGTTTCACTGATTTTTTCCTCTGGTGAATCCAGTTTGCTGTTAGCCAATTGAATCCTTCATTTTTTATATATTGTTTTCACATCTAACATTTCAATTTAAATCTTTTTCATAGTTTCCATGCATATGCTCAAATTCCCCAGCTGTTCATACTTGTGGTACACCTTTCCTATTAGATCTTTTATAGTTTATATTATAATTATTTTAAAGTCTGATTTGTAACATCTAGGCCATATTTCAGCCTGTCTTTATTTTGCTGTTTCTTTTCTTCACCATGGGTCATGTGTTAATTGGTTATTTTTGTGCTTTATAATGTTTTTATTTTATAGCAAACATTTTGCATATCATAACAGTGAAGTGCAAAGTAAATTATATCTTTCCCTAGAAATTGTCATCATACCCCTTCATGTATAAATGGATAGATTTGGGATCTGTGTAAATCTCATCTGTAGCCAAGTTGATCTGGGCTTGACTGCAGCTTTAGTTGAATAGAACTTACTACTCCCTTCAAATATTTTGAACACAGTATCAGAAATTTCCTTTCTGCAGGGCTGAATACTGGTAAGATTCCTCTTCGTGCTTTACATACCAATCTGCTACCAGACTTCCAAACTGCACCTAGAGAGATATCTTTTTGCTCAGAGTCCATCAGGGAGATTTCTCTTAGCTCTTCTGCCTTGCCCCTAGCCTTTGAGTTCCTGAGTCCTTAATGACAGAGAATTGTAAAAACAAAGCAAAAAAAAGCTTGACATGTGTCTGTAAACTTGCCCTGTGGCCGAGGTTCCTTGGGATTCTAACATGCCTTGCTAGCTCACATACACTTGTAAGTTTCTTAAAATTTTAACTGATTTCTCCTTATCTGCATAAATGATGGTCTTATTTATTGCCTGCCTATCAGGGTTGAGAACAGCTATAGTTCTCTTATAATATACTAATCACTTTCTGGAATTTAGTTCTCTTTGTATCCTCAGATCAGCAGTAGGTTCAGAATACTGTGATTTTATAATTGATATGGCTTGGTTTTGGTTGTTAGGGTAAAAGCAATCATCTCTTGCAGCTTTCTATGTCCTAACCAAAAATAAAACTCCTCTATTTAGGTGCTTCTTAAAACAATAAATTTGAGTAATATTTTAAGATTCAAGCCTCACATTTACTAACATAGGGCTTCTTTTTATCCTTCTACATTTTAAGTGGAGTTATTTTGGAGTTGTTCATGCATAATCAATTCAAACAGATATGTAATTTTATAAAACTTAACCTGATCAACTTGATACTGTTTTGCTGTTGTAGTTAATGCTGAAAAAGGAAAGAGGGTAATATATAGTTTATATAGTCATGTACCAAATCTTTACTAAAAATAGAATAAAGGCAGTTTTATTTTGCCTTTCTAGGATAAACAATTTCTGACTAAAAGGTATGTTAATTTCACTTTAGTAAAAATTAAGAAGATAAAGAACAAAGTTTGTTATGATGGTGTGGGGATATTTTGTAAGTCCTTATACTTATTTGTCATTTTATGATAGAATTGAAATTATTGTTTTGAATTCTAATATATGGAATTTATGAATTGATCAAGGTTGCCTTTACCATAGCTAAAGATAAATTTAATCTAAAATGGTAGAGATCCTTTGTGTAGCAAGTTAAGTTTTTATTGCACAGGGAAAGGGGTGAGAATTTCAGAAACTAAGGCATGAACGCTTTAATATCTGACCATAGGTTCTATTTATAGAAGGTAACAAGGCCAGAACATCATCGTTAAAATGTTATTAAAAGTATATCTAAATATAATACATTATCTTCTAGTTATGAGATCCCATTGGCACGAAGGAGATGAACACATATGAATGAAATTGAAGCCCATTTGAATTATTTGCCTTATACCTGAAACTTATTTAGAGTTTGTTTCATTTGGTTGTGGTAGAGACTGTGTTATTGCGCCCACTTATTTGTTGTTTACTTTGTAAGAGGATTGTCTATTCCTACCCATTGTTATAAGAGCCACAGTGTCTTTCTGGTGAGGCTGGGCATTATATATTCCAACCCCACTGAGTCAGGCTTCCTCAATGACTTAAACTAATGGAATGTGAGTAGAAGTAACTGTATGTGGTATCTGAGTAGGTCCTTCAGGAGCCATTATATGATTTAACCATTGTTGCTTCGTGTTGGCCAAGATTAGAGTAATTGCTATTATGTGAATTTGCTTACTGAATTTTTATTTAGCAATGTAGCACCTGAAATTTTATTTAAATACAATTTGAATATTTGGAAACTATGGTTGACACTATTTAAAACATAATTTTAATATATGTGTGGAAACTGATAGAGAAACTTACAATTGTTTGGCAGAATAAGGCTATTGTATTATTTAGAGCAACTTTTAGGATATTTTCACAAAGAGACTCCAAGATATGGTGGTCTGAATATGAAAGTAGTCTTTGATTCCTCATGAAACCATCTGCTTGGTCTAGCGGGGTGAGGAAGCTCTGCTCCCTGGGACCATTAAGAGACCTGGCTTCCACTGACATTTTCTTCTACCCATTAGGCCACTGACCAACTCTGCATGATCAAAGTGGGACATTGATTTTTCTTTATTTATAGCTCATGGTGAAGGAAAAGGGAGAATGTATTTTATTTTAAATAAACAACTTGGAAGTTATGCAGAAATTATTTCTACTCATATTTCTTTGCAAAGGAAGCTGAAAATGCAGTTTCTAGCAGGTTGCCCGTGACTCCAGCCAAAACTAAAGGAAGAAACTCTCTAACCATGAGGAAGAAGAAATTTGAGAAAGGACATGATTGGTAATCTTCACCTCACTATTGAAACTGGCAATTCAGATTATTTAGTCTCCATGTAGACTATACTTCCCAGAATTCTTGAGCATTCTAGAAGCCATTTCACTCAGGCCTCTGAGAGAGACAAATGTTTCTACTTCATCTTTGCCTTTTTGAGAACAGAAAATTTAGATCTCCTCTTAGCTATCTCCTTTGGTATCCTGAGACACTAAGTCATGAAGTTCTTTACAATGCCTGGTACATAGAAGACATATGATTTTAAAAAATAGTAAGTTAATACATAACATATTTATTAGACTTTTAGGACACTGGCTATTAGAATATATTCAATAAGTGGTTTTTGAATACAGAATGAATGGGTAAGTGAATTCTCAATTATTAAATATAAACAGGCTTTCTATTGAAAATGGTGAACTGCACACACAGGTTTATTTCTTTTGCATCCAGAGATGGAATGAAAATGACAGTAACAGAGTAAAGACCCAGTATGAGCCTAGAAAAAAACATAGCTGGGGGCAAACTTAACCAAACAACATATTTCAAAAATTTTTTTTGGTTGTGGAATATAGAATATAGAATATCAGAATAACCATAGACTTGAGTACTCTGAGAGAAAGATGTAGCCTACAAAGAATTCAGGTGTTAAAGACTACAGAAATGATGAAAGATTGGAATAAGAAAGGGGTGAAAAATGGAGGATCTAATTTAAAATTTGTCAAATAGGTAGATATAGGTCAAATATCTACCCAAACTCCTTTCTTTCCTACCCCAAAGAGAAAAGTGAATCAGTTTTTTTCCAACTGTACCATCCACTCCCTCAAATCTCAGAACTAACAGTTTCTAAGATTGCTTTTCTCTTACTTTTTTATGAGGGACTTTGGCAGAAAAAAATCTTTGGAAAGCTAGAAATGATTGGAGAAGAGGATTGTTTTTTTCTCCATTAGGTAAGGATTTAAGTTGGATAAAGTACCTCCTACTATTGGTTTTGGTTATTTGAAAACTGTCCTTAACTTTCTCCCTGTTCTGACAAGTAGTTAGTTTCACATGTCCATATATTTCTCCTTGGATCTATTAAAGAGGCCTTCAGAAAATAGATTGAGATTTCTAGAAGATTTTAATATTCTAACTCTTGGTATTCCCCTAATTGATCTCACACCCTATTTGCTAGCTCTTGAACTCAGTATAGGCTATTGGTCAAATAAATAAAATGGATTTAACCTTATATAAAATTTTTCTTTTCTAGTGCTAATTTAGATACTTTTTCCTATTTTACATTACAAAAATCCTTTAAAGTGAAAGCAGTTGTAACATTTATATAAAAAGATCAAGTAAGTAACATTTTGTGTGAGAATGAACACCAGTCACTCTTAACTATTTGCTGATTCAGGGTAACAGCTGTCCAGACAAGCATCTTCAATTGTCATAGAAAATGCTTGTAATTTTTTGGGCCTGTGTCATTGTTTCATCTCTTGAAACATGTAGAAGTGGCTGACATAATAGGGAATGGCCAATGTCCCATGCTCAGCTAACTTTGTGAATCCACCAATCCGCCAGTTGCATGATTCATACCCCCTTCTGCACACCTGTTTTCTCTGAGCATGCCCCAGACTGTGCTTTTCTGTGGTGCTGGCTTGTGCCAACCTTCATGAGCCAAACAATTTTCTGATTTAAGATCTCATATAGTCATCCCCACATATGCCCTTGGATTTAAATTAATTTATGTGGTTGATCTCATTTCTGAAACTAAGAAACAAAAAGCAAGAAAAATTAAAGTTTATAGTAAAGGTAATTACTTCCTTATTGCTCCCATAGACTTGGCATTTTTCTACTGGTTCTCATAGTTATCAACATGCAAAACATATTGGCTTTGGAACATAGGGCGATATTTAAGAACAAGAAATCCAGGTGTCAGATTGTATGACCTTGGGTACATAAAGTTCTTTAAACATCAAGCATTAGCTACCTTATTTGTGACATTTAGATAGCACAGTCATACTGTGTAAGGTAGTTGCAAAGAGAGAAGGAATAATGGAATCAGAGTGCCTAGTGTTTGGCTTGACTCAGAGTGAGCAGTCAGGGCACGCCAGATATTATCAGTATAGGTCTTGTGCTTAAGAGAATGTCTAAAAATGTATATTTGTGAGATAAGAATGAATGCTGCCCAGAAGAATCCTGTTTAACCTTATTTGTGGGACTTCTTTAATAAGATATTAACTGAAATGCTTAATATACTTCTTTGTAGAAACCAATACTAAATTTATTTCACAAACAGTTGAGATTCCACTATGTGTAGAGAGCTGACAAAGTAGATACAAATGAAGCTTTTGCTTTCCAGGAGTTCACAATCTATTAGAAAAGACTGATGGATAAAGAAATTATAAAGGATTAAATAAACTCAAATAAATTAAATTACAAAGCAAAATTTATGTTGGTGCTGAATTTGCATATTGCACAATTACTGTATCACTAGTACATGACAGAAATTGAGAAAGTCGAAGTCATCAAGCACATCATGTGAATGTGAGCTTCATTTTAGTTTCAAGTGGAATAACCCAATAAATTGGAACTGACTCCTCAACTCATCTTAAATTCTTTGTCTGAAGAAGCTCTTGTATTTTCCTTTTTTGGATACAAGACAGAAAACCACTGCATGTATTAAATTGCGTTGCCTTACATGGTTTGGGGAAATGAGACCAAAAAACATCTACCAGATATTCTACTAAATGTTGTTTATGTGAGCCAACAGAAAGAATTAGTTTGCACATCCATATCAAATGCCCACTCTCTCAACTCCCCAATTCTTTATATAGCTGTCATGAAACAAAGATAGGCCTAATTGGCTTTGCCAGCAGTAAGGGATAAGCTATCTTTTTTTTTTTTTTTTCATCTTCATTGGCTGCCACTCTCATTCCTGATTTGATACAGAGCACTTAGCTTCCTCTAAAAAAGGATTCATGTTAAAATGAGTCCATATACAGATGCCTTTTTACACATAGTCTCCAAAGAGCAATGACATGCTGGAAGTCTCTAGTGTTGTGGAAACGTCTGATTTGGGACACGTGACTGGCATTTCCTTTAGGGGTGCAAGTGGTTAAAGTGGCTCAAGATAGAATGCTACCCTATGCCTGGTATTACATTATGCACTGTCAGAAACCCTGACACTGACTTATTGCTGTTACTTATGTGTTTTACATGACTTAATGTCTTACGTGAAATAGACTCCAACTTAATTGCTAACATGGTTTTACTAATAAGAAATGACCCAGACATCTTAACACATGTCATAGAATAATTATAGTCACCATTATAAAATTCTGCTTCCAACATGTTGGAAAATACCACTGACTTATCTTCCTTTTTTTCTTCTCTTCTCACAGCTTTCCCTATAGAGGTTAGATTTCACTAATCGGACAAGATAGCCATGAGTGTGTACTCCAACCTCTATTGCTTTTTGTATAATAAGATTAAATTGTGCTTAATCTGTAAAATATACATAATAAGTAGTTTAATTGTACATTTGGAAATCCTGTGATTTTTTTACTCGTGATAGATAATGTTATCACTACCTTAAATAAATGGGAACAACAGAGAGCTTATGATTACAAGTTAATTTTTATATTTTGTTTACTAAAGAGCTTATTTTAGTTTATTTCTGCCATATACATTTATTTACAGAAATCTGTATGTAGTAGAAAAGGAAGAAAGTAAGAAAGTTTAGTCTTCACAAGACAACTCTTACACCACGTTAAACTAAGAGCTAAGATCACTGTATTTACCATTTCTTTACGTTAATTCATTCAGCCAGCTTTTTCTTTTCCTCCTAGGATATTTGTTTGAGAGTAGATGTGTCTGTCAGGATTCATTTGGTTCCACGAGATGCATAACTGAACCCAAGCATTTTTAGGTAAAGGAGCCATCTATTGACTCATGCAATGAACAATGCATAGGGCTGGCTTCCGGTGAGGTCTGAGTCAGATACTCAAAGGGGGCATTAGGTCCTTTTTCTTCTTTTCAATCACTATAGTCAGGTTCCACTTGGATTCATTCTAATAGAATATTCTCTCCTTGTAGCATCAAAATGGCTGGCACAATTCCTTGCTTTATGGCTTCAAGTCCAACTAAATAGAACAAGGGTATCTTTCTTAGAAGTCCCAGCCGAAGTCCATGTTTCTGTTTTGTTTTAATTGACTAATATGCAATTCTCTGAACCAATCACAGTCACCAGGCTAATGGCTAGCATTTACCATCTTTTCCACTCTTGAGTGGAAGAAGCACCCTACCTGATGTGAGACAGTCTGGAAGGTAAATCCCCAGATACAATTCTAGAGGTAATATTGGAAAAAAAGAGGAGGTGCATGCTGGCCCTGAAAACAAGCGAACACACACAAATATCCACTGCAGAAGGAACACTGGTATTTCTGCCAGTGACAAACCAGGCTGGGGTACAAATGACTGTGCCGAAGAATGGTTCAACATGGGGATCAGTTGGAGGCACTCTGACCTTTCCAACACATGTCTCTAATATTCCAAGAATTTGGTTTTCTAGAGTGGCTACTATCGTTCTTTGTAGGATGTGATTCGGAACCACAATGGCTTTCTAAGTCCAGAATAGGAGCCTGTGTATCCTGCTGTGTGGAACCTTGGGTTTTCTTTCTTCTCTCTTCCTTCACTTCTGCTGTTTCTCTTTCTTTCCACTTTAAGTTCCCAGGGAGGTCCCCTTTCTCACCCCTTCCTTATCACATTCAGTGCTCAGGTAAATGATATTGTTTCCACTAGCCTAGTGCAAACATTATATACTTTTTTATTCACGGGGATATGCTTTTGAAATTTTATCTCTAATTATGAAAAGAGTTGGCAAACTAATTTCAACATCAGTAAGAAGGTTAGGGGAACTATCAGGTGCAGTAAAGAGGCCTCTCCCTAGCATCAGCAAAAATCTTTTAAGGAATATACTTGCAAAGTTTAGATGTGAATCCAGTTCTAATGGAAAGGAAAGGGGGTCTCAGATGAGTGAGGCTGAATGCAGATCACATTTAAGAGGACTCCGGAGGACTGAATTCTGGAGGCATTCCTTTATCTTGGTGTCTTTCTGGGAAGATTGCTGGAGTAATATTGTAATCTCTAGTTTCTCTATTGAACACATGACCTCTGAGATTTTATTCTCCTGAAGACTCGGAAGCTAATCAGCCTCCTCATCAAGAAATATTTCAGAGCAGTATCTCACAAATTGTGATGTGTAAGTAAATCACCTGGGAATCTTGGTAAAATGTAGATTCTGTTTGTACATTCATGATTTCTCATTTCTAACAGAAATGCAGCAGGTGATGTGAAAGCTGCTGGTCCCCAGACCACACTTTGTGTAGCAAACTTTTAGTATTGTGTTGTCTGATATAGTAGCCACCAGCCACATGTGGCTATTTAAATTAATAAAGATGTAAAATTCAGTTCCTCAGTCTCACTAGCTACATCTCAAGTGCCCAGTAGCCCCTCATGACTAGTGGCTACTGTTTGGGGCTGTTAGAATAGAACATTTCTATCATCTCAGAAACATCTTTTGGAAAACCCTGTTCTAGAAGATGGAGAGTTCAACTCTAGATGGAGTACAAAGCTGTAAACAGAACATGTTTTATTTATTTTTCCTGGAAATATCAAGGTAGCACTATTTGCCAGAGAAGTGGTCTGTATTTCCAGAAGGTGCATAAACAGAAGGTCTAGCATTTCCTAAGCCATGGTATAATCCAAGCTACAAGAGATTTCTCTTGAGACCTTCTCTTTCTTTTTACACACATCGTGGCCCCTGTCCATCAGCACACCAGAGAAAGACACACATACACAATTTAGTCCTTCATGGAGTTGATGGCTACAGTTCTCATTTGGGTACTCCTGATGACATATTGTTGATTTAGGAATTAAAAAAAGACTATGGAATAGTTCTTCATCTATCTTGAACTCTTATGTGGCAATTATATATATGATAACAAAAGTACAAACGAAGAATTTGCAAAAGTTGTTAATAGCCAAACTACAACAAGAATGACAACAAACCACAGAGACTTTGCAATCAGTTAAACAACTAAACATGTGTCTATAAAACATCCAATGCATATGGCAATATGCAGGTCTTGGTGACACGTGAATACTGTCTGCCTTCATGGTGGGCATATGTAGTTTTAACTTTACACACAATTAGCTCTTGTTTAATTGGAACCTATTGATTTCAATGTCTTGGAGGGCAGAGTATACCAATGTCCCAAGTGATGCTCAGCTGCTTTCATTTGAGCTCTGGAGCCCCTTTTCAGTGTGTTAATGTCACTGTCTTTTGCATGGCACTGCAGAATGCTTCCAGAGCACAGGAGGACTTGTGCAATTCAGGCAATTCTATCCTTTGGATTTGCTTCAATATGGACAGGACCTTTGTGGTGAGAAGTATGTGTCACACTTCTCAATGCCTTTCTGTGACCAAGACACGGTTTAGATTTTGGTGTCACATGATCTCCAGTGTCATTCCTCAGGAGTCACATGAGTCTTTAATATTTTTGTCTCCTGAAAGCTGGCATGACAAGTATACACTTGGCCTTAGCATGTGGTTATGTGAGATCACTGGCCTGGATAAGGACATGAGGTAAATTCTCTCAAGTTTCTGTAAGGATATGTGCAGAGCATATTGGCTACAGGTTGAGGTTAATATCCTCAGCAAGATTCTGCCCCACATTGGGTAAATGCATAGTCAGAGAAGTGACTTAGAGATCAACCAGTGGTTCAGTTCCACGGAGAGGTTACCCAGCTGGGAATTGAATAATTTCAGTGATGGGTGTTGGTTACTTGAAGAGCCTGATAACTAGCATCCTTCTTCCCCTCCTGATATTGTAACCAGTAGAGAAAGGAGCACTGGAGTCAGACTTTGGGGATAAAAGTATAACATGTATGTTTTTTGATAAAGCTGATAAACAATGGGTCATAAGGGCTGTAGAAGGCAGCTTCTGACCTGGTCCCCATGATACCTACCTCCTGGTATTCACACTCACATGAAATCCTCTCCCCTTGAGTGTGGGCAAGACCTGGTAATTTGCTTCTAACCAGGAGATTATGACAGTGATTATGGGATGTCCATTCTGTTACTATGTTCTGTATGAGTGTAACTTCCATTTTGCTGACAGACTCTGCCTGTTGACTCCCTTACTGGCTTTGCTGAAGCAAGCTGCCACGTGGAGACATTCCAATGGCAAGAAATTGAGAGCAGCTTCTGGCCAACAGCCAGTAAAGGACCAAGGTTCTCCATCCAATATCCTGCAAGGATCTGATTCTGTCAATATGTCAATAAAAATGTGAGCTTAGAGGCAGATCTTTCTCCAATTTGAGCCTTCAAATGAAATCTCAGCACTATCTGACACTTTGATTGTGGCTTTATGTGGGACCCTGAAAAGCAGAACACCAGCTAGGCCACGCCAAGATTCCTGATCCACAGAAACTGAGAAATATTAAATGTGTGTTATGTTAAGTTGCTAAGTTTTGGGCAATTTGTTCTTAAGCAATAGATAACTGATACAAATGTGTTTGCCAAGAAAATGATAATAGATAATGGATACAGATGTGTTTGCCATTCTGCCCTGCAAATAGACAGATGTATCTTTCTAGTTTCTGGTGATGCTGAGCAAACACATGCCCGCTGCTTGGGAACCTGCTGCTGGAAAGCTCACAGCATGTGGGGGCAGAGAAGAGAATATGCCTTTGTTAGGCAGGTAGATTCCAAATCAATTAAGGAAAAGATAGGATCAAACTATAATGACTATTCTTTTTTTTTCTGAACTTACCTGCTGATAAGTCAGTTTCTTGTCCACTGAGGAAGAGGATCTTCACTACAGGTCTCTCCACATCTGCAAATGCAATGGATGAGCACCCTTGAGTCATGGGGTTGCCTAGTGAGCAGGTAGGTAACTCATCTCTACGGGGAGGATTGAGGTTGGAGCAATAAGCCAGGAGTGTTTAGGAAAAATCTTTTCTTATAGAAGCCAGAAGAGTAGAAAATACTTATTTTTCTTTTACAAAGAGCAACTCTCCATGTGAAAGAGTCTTACATAAAAGAATCTTCCTTGTGTTGCTTCAAAACCTAGTTTTGAATTTTCTTAGTTTTGATTTCTTAATTTGTATAAGAAATATACAAATGTGTCAGTTCTTAGCAATGCAAAGATGCTTTAAGATCCATCTCTACCCTCAGGAAATGTATGGCTTGAAAGACAGATGTATTTATAAGCAAACAACTAGAACAGCCATTGCAGGCTTGATTCCCCTGGAAGCTAACTCTCCTGTGAAGTTTAATATGTATAATGTTTACTAGGGAGAGTTCTTGCGACCAATACCTGTTGAAGGAAAGAGAATGATGCAGAAATGGGCAGAGGAAGGAGTTGAACTGTGTGGTAGGCTTGAGAGAGCCTAGCTGACTGCACTAGAAACTCTAACACTAAAATGGCCCCTCAGGATTGACCTGATGGGCTGAAATGGCTTGGCCTTACACACCACTGGCTTCTTCACTGGACGTGACCACTTCATGTGCAGTGATGTTCACACTGGCCTTTTTCCTCATCTGAAGGAATCTCTACAAGGCTAGCAGCTGAAGGTGAAGTGCTGTCAGCACTCGCTGGAACAACAAATCCTTCCTTGATAGGGCAATTTAGAAAGTGGGACCCCCCCGACCCCACCCCCAAAAGGCAGGCATTAAGACTTGGCTAAGTAATAGCCCTCTCCAAAATACAAATATTCCCCAAATCCCCTCCCTTCTTATTCAGGCCCATTTCTATTGTTCAAAGTGGAATAGTGGTTCAAGAAGCTTAGGCTGATTATTTACCTTGAATCCACATCAGCTATCCACATCAGCCATGTACTCACTTTTGAATCTGATGTCTATTGATGTGGGAGCAGATCTCACTGGAACATCTCCTTGCACCCAAGTCAGTGTTATTTAAAGACAGAGATGTGGTCCTTAGAGAAATGTATCCTTAGGGGATTTCATTGTTTTGTGAACATCATAGTGTACCCCCACAAAGCTGGATGGCACAACCTACTACACACCTAGGCTGCGTGTTACAGCCTATTGCTCATGGCTACAGACCTGTTTAGCATGTTACTGTCCTGAATATTGTACAACACAACACAATTACAACACAATAGTAAGTATTTGTGTATCTAAACAAGTCTGAACACAGAATGATAGAATAGAATACGGTGTTAAAATCTCATGGGGCCACCATGGTATATGCTGTCCCTGGTTGATGGAAACATCGTTAAGCAGGGTGTGACTGTACTCAGGTGCAAAATGGCAGTGAGGAGGGAATGTCTGGCTGTGAGACTGTGAGGTTGCCTGGGGCCTGGTTGTGAAACAAGCTGCACTTTGCAATAAGAAATTTGAACTTTTTGGTTAATGAGACACCATTGGACACCACTGGAAATTTGTTCTCCTTGGCATCCATGGGGTGGCTCACTGTTTTAACCTAGTAACAGGTGGCAGTGTAGACAGTGGATTGAAGAGGAAGAGACTGGAGGCGTGGACACAAATGAAGAGATCAAGAAGCTGTAGAAGAGAGAGGTGATGAGGTGCAGGGCAGAGCAGAGTCAGCACAGACAGCAGGGTTGGGAGCTCTGAAGGAGGGTTCTAAGGTTGGACAGACAGGGTTTAAAGACTGATCAGACAAGTGAGGTGAGAATAAAGTTAGTTACAATGAATTTGTTTTCCAACTTGAGCCAATGTAAACTGGCTGGTTAGCTCATTGGTTAGAGTGTGGTGCTAGTGAGGGAGTGGAGTGAAATTCTTTCCTATTGCAAAAATACATTTATTCTAAAACAAACATACCAATATACTATTAGGAACGTAATGTTTTATTTTTCACACGTTCACTTCTTTCATACTAATAGTTTTTCAGGTGTTGAAAATTTGGGTGGACATTAAAATATTCCAGAACATCAGCTCACAGTTGATTATAAGAATAATAGCAACCACTGATTGTTTTCCTTTAAAAAAAATTTCATGGGAATAATTTTTTATTTTTAATTTTAATAGTTTTGGTGATACATGTGGTTTTTTGTTAGATGGATAAGTTATTTAGTGGCTATTTCTGAGATTTTAGTGCACTTGTCACCTGATCAGTGTACACTTTAGCCAATATGTAGTCTTTAATCTCTCACCCCTCCCCCAACCTTCCCTCCATAGTCCCCAAAGTCCATTGCATCATTCTTATGCGTTTGTGTCCTCATATCTTAGCTCACATTTATAAGTGAGAACATACAATGTTTGGTTTGCCATTCCTGTGTTACTTTACTTAGAATAATGGCCTCCAGCTCCAGTCAAGTTGCTGCAAAAGACATTATTTCTTTCCTTTTTATGGCTGAGTAGTATCCCATGGTGTATATATACCACATTTTCTTTATCCACTCATTGATTGATGGGCATTTAAGTTGGTTCCATATCTTTGCAATTGTGAATTGTGCTGCTATAAACATGCATGTGCAAGTGTCTTTTTCATATAACGACTTCCTTTCCTCTGTGTAGATACCCAGTAGTAGGATTGCTGGATTGAATGGTAGTTCTACTTTTAGTTCTTTAAGGAACCACCATACTGTTTTCTAGAGTAGTTTTAGTAATTTACATTCCTACCAGCAGTGTTAAAGTGTTCCCTTTTTCCTACATCTACACCAATATCTATTGTTTTTTGACTTTTTGATTATGGTCATTCTTGGAGGAGTAAGATGGTATCTCATTGTGGTTTTAATTTGCACTTCCTTGATTAGTGATGTTGAGGATTTTTACATATGTTTGTTGGCTAGTCAATAAATGGTGCTGGGAAAACTAGCAAGCTACATGTAGAAAAACAAAACTGGATCCTCGACTCTCACCTTATACGAAAATCAAGATGAATCAAAGACTTAAATTTAAACCTGAAACCATAAAAATTCTAGGAGATAACATTAGAAAAACTGTTCCGCACATTGGCTCAGGCAAAGAGTTCATGACCAAAAACCTGAAAGCATATGCAACAAGAACAAAAATAAATAGATGAGACCTAATTAAACTAAAAAGCTCTTGCACAGCAACAGAAACAATTATCAGAATAAACAGACAACCCATAGAGTGGGAGAAAATATTTGCAAACTACGCATCTGACAAAGGACTATATCCTGATTGGGCTTTTCTTTCTCTTTATCTCTTTCTCTCTTTCTTTCTGATGGAGTCTGGCTCTGTCGCCCAGGCTAGAGTGCAGTGGCATGACCCCGGCTCACTGCAACCTCTTCCTCCTGGGTTCAAGCAATTCTCTGGCCTCAGCGTCCTGAGTAGCTGGGATTATAGGCACCCACCGCCATGCCCGACTAATTTTTGTGTTTTTAGTAGAGATAGGGTTTCACCATCTTTGCCAGGCTGGTCTCAAACTCCTGACCTCATGATCCACCCACCTCTGCCTCCCAAAGTGCTGGGATGAGCCAGCATGAGCCACCACGCCCGGTCTGATTGGGTATTTTCTATGTGCTAAGGACTGGGACACTTTCCTTAAATAATCCTGTTAAACCTCATAGCTACATGATTATTTTGTGGTGTGATTATGCCAGTCAACAGTGAGAAAAGGAAAAATGGTAGATCCAAGATTGGAGTCACAACAGTCTGACTTCAAAGATCATGCTTTGTTTTTACAACCAAGACAAAGCCTCACTGAAGTGCTATTAGTTTTCCCCTGTGCCTGTCCCCAGGTCATTCCATCACTGCTGATGACCTGTGCTTCCTGTCATTGACCACCGAAGGGCTGAGGGTAAGGTACCTGGCCCTATAGGCAGCAGTTGATGGCAGTAATTTGTAGTTTGTAATGTTGAAGTGTTGAGAAAAAAGATGTTCATGTTGCCAGAGTTCTTGCGTAGAAACATAACTTCCATTAGCATTCTGTTGAGTTTTCAGAAGCTAATTAAATGTAGGACCAAAAAACGCAGATGAACACTGAGGAAGTTTAGGAATAAGATTTTCAGTCTTTTTTATTTCCTCCTTTAAGAATTATGTATTCAATGTTAAACTTTGATTGAAATACTACCTACAGGCTATTGTGTCCTCTTTTCATTTTCTAGTATAATATGTTACATTTGAATAACACTTTGTCTGTTATCAGCTTTTTTGCATGGAACCCTATTTGATCTTGCAACAATGTGAGATTGAGTGACTCAGAGGGTTGAGTGAGTCGTCAGATCTCACCCAGCTACTGAGTCAGGACCAGCTTTCAAACTTGGCACTTCTAACTTCACGTTCAGTACTTTAAAACTTTTTTTCACCATATTTAGGAATTTTGTAAGCCAAATGCAATCTAAAGCACATGGTGCCAATAGTTATTTTTTTGCTTATTTGCTTGTTACTGATCAATATATAAAAATTACTTTAACTCTTTTACTGTTAAAAATAGAGTTTGAGTCAAGTGAGTGAAGTTTTTTTTTTTTCCTTTTTTCTTGACCTAGAAACATAGCACAAAACAAAATAAAACAGGAGACAGATTCATTTTTTATAGTGACGTGAGACTGATGACATCAGTTTACCAAGGATTTGCATAGAGTTTTCATTGTTTTTGTGAAATCTTGTGGACTGCTATGCTGTTGAACTGAATAATGACATTAGAATTTGGACTTTGAAATAAAGACGAACAGATAAGTCTTGGTGATGTACAAAGGCTGGCCTCTTTTGCCTTTGATTTTCAGACAGGGATTTCTGTGTCATTCAGTGATTAAGGTTGCCAAATGTAGCCAGGAACTGTTTCAGCAATCATAGATGTTGATTTTCCAATTGGGCCAATCTGCCAGACTGGCAGACAGAAAACTAACAGAAATATTAAATATAGACAGCTTCTATAGTTGAATCTTGTTTTTCCCTCTCTCTGCTGGAAGCCACTATAAAATAGTAGCCTGTATGTAGGTCATTAAAAACATACACAGATACACACAGCAAGTTGTGTATTTGCACTGTTAAATTAAACCTTTGTGGACTCAATAACTGGGTGCCAAAACAGTTGTTGCAGATGTATTAGGTGATTGAAACAGTCTTTCATTGACGATGTCATACCCAGATACTGTCTGCTGGCTCCCTGTCCCACTGTGAAGGATTCCATTCTCTGTTGACCCACACACCTTTGGGAATCATTTTAGGGGAAGCACAATTTTTTAGTTTCCAAATTCACACTCTTGAGGTCTCATAAATTTGATAGATGTGTGCTGGGAGAACTTGATAGAATAGTTGGTTTTGTTTTTAGGATTCGCTTCCATGCATGGCCAGCAAAGATGTATAATTGTGTGCAGTTCTTCTCCTGGCCACAAACACAGCAGAAGTGAACTTAGTTTCTGTGACCACAATTTATGTAGAGTGAAACCCTCCCCTCAGATTCAAAGAAATGATGCAATTACATTGCAACACACATATGTGGCTTCCCCAGATGCCCCTGGGATATAAAAGGGCCTTATGTAGGCTGTGTGGCACCGTGATCCTCCTTTTCTATGAATATTCTTCGACAATTTTCCTAGCTTTTTCTGAAATATATTTCTATCCACTTTGTTCTGTATTTCTTTAGAGGAAAAAAGTTGAGTAATATAATGCAAAGTGAATTTTTGCTGGGTAGGATTGATTAATGTCCACTTAGGAAAAATGTCTTTCAAATATAGTTTGTTTGTTTGTTTTTTCCTTCCTTCCTTCCTTCCTTCCTTCCTTCTTTCCTTCCTTCCTTCCTTCCTTCCTTCCTTCCTTCCTTCCTTCCTTCCTTCCTTCCTTCCTTCCTTCCTTCCTTCCTTCCTTCCTTCCTTCCTTCGTCTTGCTCTGTCACCTGTCGCCCAGACTGGAGTGCAGTGGCGTGATCTAGGCTCACTGCAAGCTCCGCCTCCTGGGTTCAGGCTATTCTCCTGCCTCAGCCTCCTGAGTGGCTGGGACTACAGGTGCCCACCACCACGCCGGGCTAATTTTTTTTTTTTTTTTTTTTGTATTTTTAGTAGAGACGGGGTTTCACCATGTCAGCCAGGATGGTCTCAATCTCCCGACCTCGTGATCCACCCACCTCGGCCTCCCAAAATGCTGGGATTACAGGCATGAGCCACTGCACCCAGCCCAAATATATTGTTTTCTAATAGGTGGGAAATGTACAGAGAGAATTGGTTTTCATCATAGCTCATTTGGATTGATCATTCCCACTTCCTTTTTCCCTTTCAGCAGCAAAACTGGCAAAGGAAACTGTGATGTATTTGGACACCTGTGTTCTTTATACATGGCTTGAGAAGACTCTTTAATATTAAAAATAGCATTTAATAAACATATTTCTGTATGAGTTGGGAATTATGAATTTTCTCTCTGTTTTGGAAGGTTTGGGTTACTTGACCCTTTGACCAAACAACGAGTGAATTTAAGGACTAGATGACATCTTCCATCTAGAACTCTGTGTCTTGACAGATTTAGAGATGTGATCCTAAGTTTAGGTGAGGAAGGTCGATTTTCCCTCTTCTTATTTGTGAGAGGTAGAAAACAAGAATGAAGAGGGAGAAAAGTTGCATTCCTCAAACAACCCACACCCCAGAATAGAGAGCATAGATAATCTTTTCTTGATAATTATACATGGCCAGTGCTTGCTAACTAGTTTTTGTCTGACTTCTCAACCTAGACTCTTCATTTTTGTGTCCCATAGCCGCTTGCCACTCACTTTTTTTTTTTTTGAGACAAATTTCACTCTTGCTGCCCAGGCTGGAGTGCAATGGTGCTATCTTGGCTCACTGCAACCTCTACCTCCCAGGTTCAAGCGATTCTTCTGCCTCAGCCTCCCGAGTAGCTGGGATTACAGGTGCACACCACCACGCCCAGCTAATTTTGTATTTTTAGTAGAGATGGGGTTTCTCCATGTTGGTCAGGCTGGTCTTGAGCTCCTGACCTCAGGTGATCCTCCCACCTTGGGCTCCTGAAGTGCTAGGATTACAGGCGTGAGCCATTGTGCCCAGCCTGCCACTTTTCATACACAAAGGGACAGCCCTAGCCTAGTCACCTTACAAATGTGCGAAGACAGCAATTGCAATCCTTCTTTTCAATGTAGTAAACTCCCTCTACACAGCTGACCTCCCTTGTCCTGCATATTCATGTGTGGTTGATGGCTCAGAATTTGTTGGAAACTCCTTGTATTAGTTTTCTATAGAAGCTTAATAAATTACCACATATTGAGTGGCTTAAAACAGCATAACTTTATTATCCTATAATTCTTCAGGCTAGAAGTCCATAATGGGTCTCACTGGACTAAAACCAAGGTGTTGGCAGATACGCGTTTCTTTCTGGAGGCTGTAGGGGAGAATTTGTTTCCTCGCTTACCCTTGCTTCTAGAGCCTGCAGCATTCTTTGCTCCGTGCCTCTCTTCCATTTTCAAAGTCAGCAATGGGTTGAATTCTTCTCATATTGTATCATTCCAGTCTTTGCATCCATTATGACATTGCTTTCTCTGACTTTGGCTCCTTTTCTGCCTCTTTCTTCTACTTTTAAAAGACCCTTGTGATTGCATTGGGCCTACCCAGATCATCCAGAAAAATCTCTCTATCTCAGCATCAGCTGATTAGCAAACTTAATTCCATCTGTAACCTTAATTCTACCTTGCCATATAACATAACAAGTCCTGGAAATTAGGCCGTAGACATCTTGGGAGGCCATTATTTTGCTTACTACACCCTCCCCTGTCTCAGATTCAGCTAACGAAGGATGGAAGTTATGTTCTTGAACTGATGATATGGTTTGGATCTGTATCCTCACTCAAATCTGACATTGAATTGTAATCCTAAATGTTGGAGGTGGGGCCTGGTGAGAGATGATAGGATCATGGGAATGGATTTTTCCTGAATGATTTAGCACCATCTTCCCTGGTACTGTCCTCGTGATAAATAGTGAGTGGGTTCTCATGAGATGTAGTTGGTTTGTAAGTGTGTAGCACCTTCCTTCATCTCTCTCTCTTGCTCCTGCTCTGGCCATGTGACAGGTATGTTCTCCTTTTACTTTCCATCATAATTGTAAGTTTTCTGAGGCCTCCCCGGAAGCTGAGAAGATGCCAGCATCATGCTTCCTGTACAGCAGGCAGAACTGTGAGTCAATTAAACCTCTTTTCCTTATAAATTACCCAGTCTCAGAAATTTCTTTACAGTAGTGTGAGAATGAGATAATATAACTGAATTAGCAAAGGTTAGCTGATCTCAGCAGAGGTGAAATGGTATTTCTTGGATAAGTGCTCACTCCAAGCCTGAGCATCTTTTTTCAGAGTAGGTATGCATGAGGGCTCTCTGCAGAATCAGATTAGAGCCAAAGTATTTGATCTACAGGATTTGCAGAAGACTGTCGCAAGTGAACACTGCTCTTTTAAAATACAAGCTTAGTAGTCCTAAAAGGAAATTTTAACATGTACTGTCTACAAACTCTTTGGTCCTAGTCAATGAATACATTATTATTATTTTGACAAACGACGCTGCATGGACACTGGAAATTTGTCAGCATATTTGCTTTTGAGAAGATTACATCGTTCATGAGAGGAGGCTACGGGGCCCTGGTCCTTGAGAGAAGCCTCTGGGCCTCTGGTTCATGAGAGGATGCTCTAGGCCTCTGGTCCATGAGAGAAGGCTCTGGGCCTCTAGTCCATGAGAGGAAGCTCTGGGCCCCTGGTCCATAGGAGGATGCTCCAGGCCTCTGATCCATGACAGGGTCCTCCAGGCCTCTGCGTCGCTACTTTTGCTCAAGTGCCTTCCAAGCCCTGCCTATCTGCAGGAGAAGCATCTCCTGTTAACCCTGATTGCACTGTTTCAGATCTGGCTGTTCATTGTCTGAGCACAACATGCTCATTCCTGCTTTTGGGATGTGCTTTCAGGTTTTCTGAAATGTTCAATTTCCCACTTTTTCACATGAATCTTAGAATTCTAGCTGTATACTCAGGCTTTGAATGTGACCTCTTCCCCTCTGGCCAGCCTGGAGGTCTGGACTTGGGCCCTGAACTCAGCTCCTTGAGGTCTGCCTATCATTGTTGCTTGATCAGTTACCCTGAATTGGATTTTCAATACTCTTCTTTTCTTTCTTTATTGTAACCCTTCCTTCTACTTTTACTCCTACATGTGATACCTCTTAAAGCATGTGGAACTCTCCTAGGTCTCACTGACCTGGTCAGGTTCTCATCCAGTCCTTTCAGGTCTTTCTTTGCTCATTTCCCTTAACTTTGGGCACTTAGACAATGGCAAGGCTCATTAATGTAAAGGTAGGTGCTTTAAAAGAAGAAGCAAGGAAACTTCTGATAGAGACACTGCTAGTAATTTCTCGGCATCACTTTATAAGGAACAGGGAGTACAGGGAGCCACTGTCTCGTATTTTGGTGTTTATAGCAGCTAGAGCAGAGCCGCAAAAGAAAGGGAATCCTAAATACCTTTCACCGAAGGGACATTGTCATGATTAGAAAAGAAGAATTGGCCATATAAATTTGGTCTCTGTGTAAAAAGAAAATTGTTCCCACTCAATTGACAGGTTATTTTTTACAAAATAAATTTATTTTTGGCTTTGGATAGAAACCTTTCCCAGCTTTCTAATTACCCAGAAATAGCTTTTTCTAGGACCTTTTGAGAATAAAATGTGCCATTCAGAGAGGAGGAAGAAAGTATCTGAAAGCCAAAAAAAAAAAGAAAAAAAAAAGCTAAAGTAGAGTACTGGGTTTCCTTGGGGTCTTTTTCTCAACTATCAACAGTGTTTGGGATAGTTGGGCGCCACTGTGGGAGTCGTGGGGACTGTGTCTTCCACAGCAGAAGGAGGAAGACTGTACCTGCTCAGCTAGGCCTGCTAGACATTCACTGGACAGAGTTACACTGAAACCAGTCATCCTCCTCAGGGGGAAAAGGTATTCTCCTTCTTTACCTATATGACAAGAACAAGGATGAGAGAGGACAGTGGGCATATAGTCTGGGGGACTCCAGTGTAATATAACTCCATAGAAACACCCTTAACCACATATCATATGGTTTGACTGTGTCCCCACCCAAATCTCATCTAGAATTGTAGCTCTCATAATTCCCACATGTTGTGGGAGGGACCCAGTGGGAGATAACTGAATCATGGGGCAGTTTCCCCCATACTGTTCTCATAGCAGTGAAAAAGTCTCACGAGTTCTGATGGTTTTATAAGGGGAAATCCCTTTCAATTGTCTCTCATTGTGTCTTGCCTGCTGCCATACAAGGAGTGCCTTTCACCTTCCACCATGTTTGTGTGACCTCTCCGGCCACGTGCAACTGGGAGTCCATGAAACCTCTTTTTCTTTATAAATCATCCAGTCTCAGGTATGTCTTTATCAGCAGCATGAAAACCGACTAATACCACATGAACGGGACCTGGCTGAGGGTATGATGGATTTCAATGAGAATTTTACAGAGAAGACACAAGGAGAGAATCATTCGCAACCTGCACATTCCAATAAAAATCTTAGCTCCAGCTCCAGAGTCATGGAATGTTGAAAGGTGAATGGTCTCAGAGTCAGATGAGTGAGGAAAGTACTGTATCTGCAGCATGTCACTGGCTGTCTTCTAGTCGCCAACCAGATCTCTTTGCCCTTTGTAGTGGTTTGTGCTCCATGGGGTCTGATGGGATGAGTCTAGACCCTGGCTTCCCTGATTACTCTCTGAGTGACCCCCAAACAATGTAGTTAGCCTCTGTTTACCTTCCATGTGATACAGAAATTGCAACAGACTCTCCCTCATTGTGTAGTTTTGAGGCATATGTGAGATAACACATGTTAAACACAACACACAGACGGCTACGTGGTAGAGATTATTAAAAGTTAGCTGCCATAATTGTCGTCATTCATATGATTTTGATTAGTTGGACTCAGTAACTTGGGAGACGTGCATAGAGTAATAGCTGGAGTTCTGTTGCCTGACTGTGCCCTATCAAAGGGTTAATTTGTAGATTGTAAACAAGCTCCGTTTTCCACATTCCACTTTCCACTTTCCAGGGGCTTGACTTCAAAGTTTAGGCTCTCTGTACCCTACAATTTGAATTTGTACTGCTTTTGGTTCAACTGTGAAATTGTGGTATGCTAGAGCTTAACTCAGCCAGGCTTACTATTTAAAATCTTCTCTTGCAGCCCATTTGGCGTTACATAGATCTTAAAGCTGGTTTCACACTCCATTGTATCAAAGGTTAGAGGTCAATTTACAACATAGCAGGAGTGGACAGTAATAGCATTTGGCACCTAGATCTCCTTTTCATACAGTGGGAAGCATTTTAGAAATACTAACCTCAGTGGGTTTCTCAGATTAGCTCTGTTTTGAATTAGTCCCTCCAATCTGGGTGGTAAAATGCAAGCGGCGAGGTTAAATGACCTTTTTCAAGTTCAGAAACAGAGAGCCTTTCGAAACATTCATATTTAAAACTTCAACCTTTGTTGCCTGTTCTGCTTTGTTTTGTTTCTCCTTCCTTCTTGGCCTTCCCTGGAAGCAAATGCATTCTCTGACATTTGTAAGTCTTCTACATTGAGAAGGAAACGACATTAGTTTATAATATTTGTCTAATTTCATCTTTTTAGTTGGTGGAGGTTTTGTTACTGAACACAGGGCATCAGGAAGGGAGGAGGGGGAGAATCATGCTGTGGGTCTATTGCTGCCAGTTACCATGATCGCTTATAAAGTCATTGGAATGATGGGAGCTGCAAAGACTTCCTTGGGAATCAGCCACCAGCGCTAGTTGTTCAGTAGAGAGATTCTGAAAGCTCGGGGTGTGTGTGTGTGTGTGTGTATGTGTACATGTGTGTGTGGAGGGATGTAAGTTCACAACTGTCATGAATACTCACTTTTATTTTCCCAAAGTAGAAAGTTTCAGCAGATCCTCCCTCTCCAACCCTTTAGAAAGGTTGTAGGGCTGCTATTGCTGGCTCTGACAATTTGTCGAAGTGAAAATGAAGTAGCAACAGAAGATGAAGTGGAGAAGGAAGAGAGGGAGGAGGAGAAGGTGGAGAAAGAGGAGAAAAGAATATTTTATTTTCTAAATTGCTGAACAAGGCACCTCAGCAAAATGGAAATATCACATTCTTTATTTCTATTATTATTTTCCTTCTAGGATGAGAAGATACATTAAATACTTCAGGTTCAACCATAATTGCATTTGAACAACAGGCTAACTCATTAATGGGAGGTGGCTTGCTTTGGTTTGGGGTTATCTCCAGTATTAGTGGAGAGATGGTTGGATAATCTAATCAGACATGTCTTCTTTTCAATCAGTGTCACTGAACAACAAAGTATCACTGACCTGTTGAATTTGGCATAATGGGTTTTGGCCTTACTGATGTTTAAATTATCGACCCATATGTAAAGTTAAATACCTTTTGCTTTTCCTCTCACTAGTTTCCTGACTGGTAAAAGTTGTTGTAAATTGTTTAGCAGGGACTCTGACTTTTTCTATCACTTGGTAGGGAATAGCAATCTTACTTGTTTGCTATTTTAGGCTTTATGAATGTGTCCAGTTTATGAAGCTAACAAATGCCTTTTTAGTATTCTGGACACTGTGCCCTCATTTCATTATGTGGCTCTTTCCATTCAGCATTGGACACATTTATAGACAAAGACGAGCAAGAGAAATAGAGTTTTATATTCTTAGCTTCACGGCACGTTGAGGAGGAACCCCACTATCCTACCCTTCATAGCTCATGCTAGAACACACATCAGTGTTCAGTCTAGGCTCTCAGTCAAACATCAAAAATTGACAGTAAATTCTGAAATGCTATTTTGGGTGCCGTTAAAGGTATGTCTGTGGCAAATTCAGTAGAGTGCTATTCAAATCCCTGCTGAGGACCTAACAGGAATGCTGAAACTCAGAGTGTTTCACCAAGTTCTACCTTGGTGGGAAGTAGCAGAATACAAAATATTTCTCTTATAGTCCCCAGCAGCATATTTACGGAAACCTTAAGTATACATCGAAATACAGTAATTAAAATACAGCTCACTCATTGACTTCCTACTCTCTAAAATAGAAAGTCAAAATTCAAGGTATTTAGTTCCATTAGTTTTGATGTCTCCAGACAACAAGGACCAATAAGGCTGAGCAGGTTTGAAGAGACAGAGCATCCTCTTCCTTTTCAGGAGTTTAAGACTGTCTTGGGTGTCAGCTTAACATTCCATAGATGGAGGGTTAGTCCTATAATACAAAGCGTATTAAATGGCATTATGGAGTCAGTCCTGTATTTAATGTCTTGAACATTTTAAATTACTTCTATTCTCATGTTGTTTTTTAGTCGAATTGTTTCCTAAAGAAAACCACTCTTTGATCATGGCTCTCCCTGTCAGAATTGTGTGCACTCTGTAACATCTTTGGTTCCAGTAGGCCTATTTTCCTAATAACTTTGTTATTGTGCTGTGAAAGATTACAAATTTGAATATGTAGTGTACATGCTATTCAGTTTGTGAACTAGTGGGCCATATGTAACAGCTGACCAACATGTGAAGATACTGGTACTTGATAGCCTCTTCAGGAAAATTTGCTTCCAAATTTTAAGCTGGAACGTCACTGGAATAACTTTAAAAAATGATTACAATACATGGTTTTTAGAATTTTGTTACATATGTTAAGAATTGTGTACAAATTGAAATGTCTGTACTGATCCTCAACCAATAAAATCTCAATTATGGAGAAAAAAAAAAGAATATGATGGAGGACCTTAAGCATCAAGATGTTCACCTTTGGGAAGCTCTCATTATTTCTGAAATTAAAATTAAGTGCATGTAAGACATACGTTCGTGAATGGAAGATGTGCTTTAAGGTATACTTAAAGTTGCTTGGTAGTGTCATTTTGAATGGAAAATTGTCCTACAAGGCCAAATAGAAGTCTTTCTTAGTTTTCTCTGACAATATCTTATAGCATTCACTGGTAAGTTAATATTGAAAACTGCTTGGCTTTCAACAAACAGTCTAGACTTTTCCAGTTACAGACTATGCTGACATGGCTTGCCTTTATTAGTAGGTTTGGATATTTCTAGTTCCTGCATATTCTGTTTTGTGGGTTTTCTCTTATATTCTCAAGAAAGGAATAAGAACTTTGAAGAAATATCCCCGAGCAATAATTCTTTTATGATAGTCCCTGATCCTCTGTCTTAGGATGATTATCTGAAAATTGTTTACATGGTCTAAGTTCATTTAAGTTTTTGGTGAAATAACGGATATTCTAACCCACCATGTTCACAATCCTATTTATAATTCTTCTGGGTGATGGACATACAAAATGAAGCAACTTTTACCATGTTCCTCCCTTCAGCTGAAACTGTGAGAGCCAGATACCAGTTTAGAGTTTTGGTATTTCAAATTATTAAATATCTAGAGTTCCTGTGTAATTTGGGGTCGGGGTGGAGTCCGGTACCATTTCCTAGTGAAAAATTATTATTATTTATTTTTTTCATAGAAGTATAATATAAAAAAAATCTCCAACATTCTTCCTGATATTTGCTGGCAGTAGTAGTAGTGTCTCTTCTCCCCGTTGAGTAGCTCACTCTGGGAACAAGACTTCAAGCAACTGGGGCGCCCAGGGCAGCCACTGCTTTTGTGTCTGAAGAGCTCTTTTTCACTACTGTGCCCATCATCGGGGACACCTTTGACGGCGGCAATCTAGAAGAGCCTCAGGAACACCTCTATCAGGGTTTCTCTAACTGCACGTGGTAAAAGACCACGTTTTATTCTTCATTTCCAATCTGTCAAAGACATACTTTTGTAAGAGACAGTAACAATGAATTGCGAGAAACCTATAAAGAAAGGAAAGACGTGCAAACACCAGTCTGCTGATCCCACACTTGGATGTTGAGACAAGTCAAATTGCTAAAAAGGTTTTAATTATTTCATTTCAATTCCCATACTTATGTCGTTATGGACAAGTAACAAATAGTTTGAAGACCGGCACCAGTCTCCACATTTTGAATAGCACTGACCTGGGTTCCTTGACAGAAGGTCATCTTAGTTCTACTCCATGGACAAACTAACATCCCTGCTGAACCATGTGATGGAAACTGATATTCAATGTCCTCTCAAGTTGCTTTGTGAAGGAAATTTATGTAACAATCCAGCACGCCACCTTTCTCACAGCCCAGTCAAGTGTCCTGAAATAAAACAGTTTTATCACCTTCCTTTAACTAGGAGAGTGTTCGCTCACTCAGAGAATACCCCTCTTTGGATTTCCTGTTTCATCTTGCTTAAAATGTTTGAATTCAAGAATTTAGAGAATTTGGCAAAAATCCCAAATTCCTTTTGAATTTCTCCCATATGACACAAGGACAAATGTGCAATTGAGTATCAGAAAGAATGTGGGTAAATAGCTCCCCAGGGTACATATGTAAATCAAGCATTACTAACAATTCTGGGCTATATTAATTAGCATTCACATACAGATAATGAAAATTCTGGAGTGAAGGGACAGTTGCACAGGAAGCTACTTGTCTGTCTCCTTATATGTGGAAAGATCATTTACAAAACAAATCACTATAAATCTATGTCTTTTCAGTATTTAAAACTGAATACAGTATTTGATATATCTTAAATGTACAATTGGAAGAGCTGTGGTTTTTTAAAAAGTAACATTTTTCTTCTCGATTTTTCTTTCTTCTGTCTCTTTTTGTTGTAAAACCAATAACTTAGTGGTGCTCAACAGGTATTTAGTGAGTCCTTGAGGAATCTTTCCCAAGTCAGATTTGATATTTAAGACAAATTCTCTTCTATGATTACTGATAATTTGGAAAAAAAATCAAACTGTCTCTCATAAATATTTATAGAATAATAAAAGAAATAGACTGATAGGATTTCCATCACCTAACTAAATTAGCATTCATGTTCACAAAAAACAATGGGCTTCTACTTGGTAGTTAAGCTCAACCTAAGGCAAAATATTTTAGAGTTGGTGAATTCAGAAGACTCCAAAGCGGGGAAAAAAGTATCCTTGCAGAAAAAGATAAAACATACTAACCTCACATCTTTTATTGGAAGGTAGCGTTCTGGTGGTATGTCCTAAGAAAAGTCAATTAAAATTGAATTGAGCGCCTCTTAAAAATATCCTGTTAACATTTAGCTACCTCTAAGCACTTTTAGAAAAGAGAAATAAAGAGAATTCAACCTATCGAATTTCAGAAACAATCTCTGCCAAGGAAGAAAATACAAAAATTAACTTGAGTAACTTGTCCATCATGTTACTGGATGCATCTCATCTATTTGCACATGAATCCACAATAGTAAAGTCTGACATCTGCAGAAGGTTTAGATGTAAAATGAGAGAATTCTCTTCAGATGCCGCAATAATCATCCCCAGTGCCCTGTAGTTATTGGCAGAGCTCTAACCAAACAGAGATTTTTTTGTGTGTTTTTCTTTCCTTTTACTTCTAAAGGGTGCAGGAGCAGAGGAGAGCTTTACGCCTGGGAAAAGGATCATGGGGTACGTACATCAAGGCAGGGTTTAGGGGCAGCATTAGAGTTAGTTTGACTCCACCCATTGTGAAGTCACTTCTATTCACACATGCCTCACATGGGTCTGCATACCCCATCTTAAAAAGCCCAGGAATAGAAAGGAAAGGAGGGAAACATGTAAGATCTCACCCTGTATTTTTGGATGAATTATAACAAGATGAAGAGTTTTCAACTTGCATAGAAGAATAACTTATCTAGAAAAATGCATTCAGAGAAGAAGCTTATCCAGAGCAGATTCCAGCAATTTCAGTCCCAATAGAACAGAGCAACGAAAAAAAAAAAAAACAGCTATTGCTGCAAATTCTTGCAACATACTGTAAGGGAGCTCTATGGTTGTCACTTGAACTTACTGATTCCTGGAATAATTGAAGCTGTTGACTCTCACTAAGCCCCCTCCTAACACCTCATCCCATATTACCTGCCAGGACCTGTGCTTGCCTAGGGGACAATGAGGATAAGTCCCTTCCCTCCAGCTGTACCTAGTCTGGTGAAGAGAGACAATGACATACAGCATGTGATAAAGTGTAGCGATATGGGAATATGCAGGAGAGGCAAATCATGTCAATAGAGTTTCCATGAAGGTTCAGGACTAGAGCCCAGGTTTTCTGATTCACAGCCTGTTGCTGGGTTGCATTCCTTTCTCATTTATTCTAATGACTAGGTCATTTTGCTCTTGATTAAAATGCTTGGAGAAAGAAGTAATAAGAGGAGGAACATCTGAAGAAAATAGATAAGCTGTTAGCCAAAAGGTAGCCAACAGCAAAAACAGAACAAAACCAGTCTCTGGATTTTTATTATAAAAATTAATAGTCACAATGCTAACACAGTCTAGAAAAGGGTAAATTACATTTAAAATTCCATGTTTAATAAAACAAAGATGTAGGTAATATGGCTTAGACATATTTAATCTAAAATGATTAAAATTGAAATGCCATACATGTTTTTTAAAAAAGCATTGAGCATCTATTTAATGAAACACATATAAGAGGGGAAGCCTCAGTTACCTGCAAAGTAATGTGACATAGAGTATATGATTCTGTAATAATAACAGGTAAACAGGGTAAAGAAATGCAATCTATTGGGTAGACTTTATTAGCAAAGGAGAAAATATGCTTAGAGTGTCTGACGTACCACATTGCCTTTGTAATTGTTCTTCAGCTATTACTGAACAATGTCTTTAATAATCATATCACTTACAGGCTATCTTTGTACTTGACTCAGGTATAGCCAAATGCTTGAGGTTTGCTTTAGAAACACTAAAAATATCATATCCAGGGGCCAGAAATTTGTAGGGCAGCTGTTAAAGGAGACATATAACAGTTTTGTTCAGAGGCGAATCATTCACTGAAAAGGGCATTGTTGTTTAGTTGGAAAATTTTTTGAAGGACAAATACAAGCTAGGATGGAAGAGATAAAATAGAAATATAATTGACCAACACTGAAAATCCCAGAGTGTTAGGTATATTTAAAGTACGAGGGCATGAGGCAAGCTCCATGGAGATGGTTAATAATTAATGTGGGAACTTGAAATTCTGTTTTACCAAGGAACAGAGCCATCCCTGGGGAAACACACGCGCGCGCGCGCACACACACACACACACACACACACACACACAGATATGCATGCAAATGCGCGCGCGCACGCACACACACACACACACACACACACGCTCCAGATCCCTTTTGGTTCAATGAACTCTCTAAGGAAAGGGTGGGGTTCAGGCATCAATATTTTTAATTAGTGTTTTTAAAAAGCCATGCATGATGATGTTGCTACTATGTAGCCAGGATTGGAAACCATTGCTCTAATCGAACCAGGCGTGTATGTGTGTGTGTGTGTGTGTGCGTGTGTTTGTTCATATGTAGGGAAAGTATTATGGCCTGAATGTTTGTGTCCCCCACCAAATTTATATGTTAAATCCAAACCCCCAATGTGATAATATTTAGAGATAAGGCCTTTGGGAGGTAATTTAATGGAGGGTGGAGCCCTCATAAATGGGATTAGCACCCTTATAAAAGAGAATCCCTTGCCTATTCTCCTCCAAGTGAGAGTGCGATGAGAAGCTGACCATTTGCAGCCTCAGAGAGGGCTCTCACTGGAACCACCAAGCTAGCATCCTGATCTTGGACTTCCAGCCTCCAGAACTATGAGAGATACATTTCGTTGTTTATAAGCCACTCAGACTATGCTACTTTGTCATAGCAGCCCAGACTGACTCACATAGGAAAGGAGTAGTTAGGAAAGTTTTTTCTGGCTCTGTCACTTAGGAGAGAATGCAGTGGTGCAATCGTGGCTCACTACAGCCTCGACCTCCCAGGCGAGGCTCAAGCCATCTTCCCGCCTCAGCCTCCCAAGTAGCTGGGACTACAAATCTGTGCCACCATGCCCAGCTAATTGTTTTTATTTATTTATTTATTTTTGTAGAGACTAGGTTTCACCATGTTGCCTAGTCTGGTCCTGAACTCCTGGACTCAAGCAGTCGGCCTGCCTTGGCCCCCCAAAGTGCTGAGATTACCATAGAGAAGGGAAGGTAAGCAGGTTCAGTCTTCTGCTGGAAAGAACTGCCTTAGTCAGACGCTGTAGCTGAAGATGCCTCTTGCGACTGTGGTATCCTGAGCAGGATATTCTGGGTCTAGAGTTTCATTCGCCATTCTTCCAGAGGGCTAGTCATCCTCTGCTTGTGACTATGGCTCTTCCTCTTGGCCCTCACTACTCAAAGTATGATCCTTTGGAATAGCAGCATCAGAATCACCTAGGAGTTTTGTTGAAATGAAGAATATAAGACCCTATCCCATAGATAGATAGATAGATAGATAGATAGATAGATAGATAGATAGATAGACAGACAATAGACAGACAGATAGATAGATAGATGGAAGTCTAAAACTGCAGATAGATAGATAGATAGATAGACAGATAGATAGATAGATAGATGATAGATAGATAGATCGGTGAAAGTCTAAAACTGCATTTTAATAAGGTTCCCCTGTAATTTTTTACATATTAATGATTGAGGAACTTTACAGCAATGTTTTTCAAACTTTTAACTAACACCCTCCCACATGGCAAGAAACACATTTTACATTGTGTTCTAGAAGACACACACACACACACACACACACACACACACACACACACAACTGAAACAAACTTTTCAGGAGGCAAAACATATTGGATCTATTCTCTGTTCTATTTTTAAGAAAAGAATACCAGCCAAGACTCACTACATCAATTTCATAATTGTCTAATAGTTCATAATATGTGGTTTAAGCACCTAAAGAACCAAAGTGACATAGAAGTAAAATGGAATACTGGAAATATTTTCCCACTTTGCAGGAAAATTAAATTAAATGGAAAACCATTTGTCTGTCTAAAGATATTTTTTCCTACAGATATTTTTTTAAAGGTCTGGCTTTTGCCACTGCTTGATTGCTAGCAACTGAGTGCCAGTAAGCATAATCAAAAGTAAAAGAAAAGGAGACAAATATTCATGGAAAAAGAATTGGAAAGAGTCAATCATGCTTAGCTTAAAAGTTAAAAAAATAAGTGACATGCTTTTGGTTAAAATTACATGTGTCAAAAAATATTTTTTGAGATGAAATATTTCTTGATATGAGAAAGGTTTCATCATATGATATCAATAAATAAATTAAAGGTGTTAACATTTAATATCACCTGATCAAGGTTGAATATCATTGCTCTGGAAAAGTATTTCTCGAATTATTTTTTGTGACCATAATGCAGACCGAGAAGGTAGAAGACTTCACAGACCCCTTACCCTGTCCATTCCCACTCTACAGAGGGGAAAGAATAGAGTAATAAGAGGGAACATGTCACTGCATAAGCAGATTCTTGTGGTTTGCCTTAGCAAAGTGGTAGAGATGACTTGTATTCGAATCACAACGTATACATGCCTTAAAGGCTAGTGATTGCAAAATTACGGTCTTCAAATGCCGTTGATGGAAACATATATCACTACACACTTGGGTTAACCGAACAATCCACAACAAAGTCCAATGTAAATGAAGAAGTTAAGCCAAAAGTAATTCCTAAGTAGAAGGCATTTGGAAACCACGACCAAGTTAAGACCACACTGATAATCAAGTGTGCTTCCTGAAAGCAACAGGAATTCCACAAGTTGTGCTCAATTAGAATTGTGCAACCTCACCAGCATTACATGGTAATGCAGGGCCCTGAATCAGAGTTCTCAGCAATCTCTACTAAAGTAAGAGTTTAGTTTTGTGCATACAACATTAAGCAACATTAAGTAACAGTCATTCATTTAGAAGATGGCCAATATGTAATCTTTGAATGCATTTAAAAATGATAGTAGGAAGAACCAAAGAATGCACATTATCAGGAGGCCCCACCTGGACTATAATCCATACTCTAAGAATCACTACTATAGAATCATTAATTGTCAAGGCCCCACCTGAGCTATCTAGTGATGACTCTGAAATTCCACAGCTTTTTAAGGCAATAGTTTTTTAGTTGTTTTTTTCTTTTTCTTAAATTTATTTTCTGATTTCTGGAGAATGCAAAAAACAAAAAAACAAAAACAAAAACAAAACAAAACAAAAAAAACCATTGAGATTTCCCTGGGAACCAAGCCTGGGTAATTTTATGTATTTCCACACCGTTAGTCCTGTCTAGGCCAGGGATAGTTAAAATGTTTCATCTCACAAGCCAAGTCTGATTGATTAGTAATGGATGCCTGAGTGGCTATGTGGAAGCAAGAAAGGGTGTCTTGATTGATAAAGGATGTTGGCCATGGGCATTGGATAGTGGAAGGGCAGTGATGCTTGGTTTTGCTGTCTCTACTGTGGGCTCTTTTTTTCTAAACATTGAGGCAAATCATGGATCTTTTATCATCCCATAAATCTACATTGGGGTACCCTTCTGGGATATAATTGATAATTAAGCTTTGGCATCTTCCTTCCCATGTTCACATACAGCTAAGGTTGCCAGACAAAATACAGGGCATCCAATTAAATTTGAATGTCAGATAAGCAACAAATACCTTTTCGTATAACCACGGCCCAAACCTCGCATGGGATCCACTTGTACAAAGGATATTGTTTATCTGAAGTTCAAATTTAATTGGATGTCCTAAATTTTTATTTGCTAAATTTGGCAGCCTAAATTCAGCATTTAGGACACTTGACAGTGTCCCAGTATCTGGGTTTCTATGTCACCTACCTCCAGCTTCAGGGACCACAAAGACCCCGAGTCCTAGGATAGCTTTGTGTATCCCAGGGTGACCCACGGCAAATATGCAAACTAATCCTGAATTACAAAAGTTTGTTAAGTCCCAGGAATGTAGAAAAGGGGAGTAGGGGGAGAGATTTAAAAGATTAGAGGGTGAGTGGCATGCAGGAGTCAGGAATGTTCAATATTGTAGGTTGGGATTAAGCATGTCTAGAGGTGACTGAGGTAGGTAAGAACAGTTGGCTTGGATGTGACTCACAGGGAGGGATTTAAAGGGAGAAAAGGGGTGCAGCATTTTGTTTAGTCCTTTCAAATCTGCAACTACTTCCATGTTAGGTGTTTATTAATGGGGTTTCTATTACTAATGTCAAGAACAAAGCATTTCCTAGGGCTTAGGCTCACACTCTGCTTGGAATAGAGATTGTAATTCTAGGTGTGATTTTGAAATATGGCAGCAATAATCTTTGGAGTCCTGCAGAAGCATTCCAAAATAATATTCTTAGCACTTGAGAAAAGAAGGGTGAGGAGAAACTATTTAAACCCAGAGTGCCAGGAGTGAGTCTTTGTACTTTCAGTCTCTCTCTCTCAATCTCTCTCTCTCTCTCACTCGGTCTATCAGGTTTCTGGGAGTAAGATCCATTGATGTTTGTTTCAATTCAAGTGTGTGTGTGTGTGTGTGTGTGTGTGTGTGTGTGTGTGTCTGTGTAATTTGTGTGTATAATTTAAACCCATGATCATTTTGGCAATGATTCAGATGTACCTTAAGCTCTGTAAAGCAAAACAACAGAAAAACTGGAAAACAGATTAAACTCATGACCAGCCATCGAATGATTTGTAGTTATGTGCTACTGTTAAAACTAATTTCCCTAGTGGTTTCACTAGTTTTTCTGTATGCTGAAGAGTTACACTGCAGTGTGACAGATCTTTCTCTTGTTGGTAAATCACACAACATTAACAAGTAATTTGATGACTGTGGATTGGAGCTGTGATTCAGTTCTGTCTGAATTCGCAGAAAATGTTTGACTTAGAGCTCTTAGAAAATCCAGAACAGACCTTTCTTTTGCCTTACCAGCATGCTTTATTAATCACTGAAATACCTGCAGAGTACTCAAGGACTGCAGATGAAATGGGGCTAAAGGATATTCATCTGATAAGCTTCACATAAAGTCTAGATATTCAGCAATTTAGGAGGAAATGCACGTACCAGCCCCCAAATGAAGTTGCTGGTAAATTGGCTGTATTATTTTGCCTGCTAAGAATCTCTCTCTCTCTCTCTCTCTATAATGTTTTCTCCCTACAATGGTCACTTCTCTGTTACTTGCTATAGGAGCCCCATGAGGATGAAGGCAGGAGAAACAGACTATGTGCCAGGCAGCTGGAATTCCTCTAAAGCCTTTTCCTTTGAAATCAACTTCCTCCTTTCACAGGTTTATAAACAGCCCTTCCTGTGATTTTGCAGTACAGAATATGAAGATTGCCCCTGCCAGCTCAAAGCGCAGCTAGGCGCTAAGTCTCTGTTGCAGCTAGCTAGTTCCTCTGCAAGCTGCATGCTCACCATCGGTGTATGATCAGCATTCTGCCATCATCCAGGGGTCGGGAGGCTGACCGTAATGCTCACACACAACCCTCCCCACTCTGTCTTGGCAGTTAGCAAGACTGTTACAGTAATGTGAAATGCTGAGTTCTGTTTCTACGTTGTTTTCCCCTGCCAAGACCGTTGCAGTGATATAAAAAGGAGGAAGCCCAGACTGGGCAGGGCTGCTTTGTGGTTAAGAGGTTGTGGAGGTGATGATGGAGGTAGTTTCTCGTTTCTGTGACGAACAAGAAGAAGTTTCATTTTCTTCATATGATTTCTTTTCCCATATAACTGTCGAATTTCTAGCATAGTGGGGAAAATATATTGATAGATGTGATTCTAGCTGGAGAACTTGCTAAGCCTATGCAGGTACATACACAGTGGCATGGGTTAGTAGTTAGTCCTTGTGCTAGAGTTAAAGACAAATATTGGGGAAGCTGTCCCATATGCATGATTATTAAATTCTTGATAGCATAATTATTTCAAGTGAGTAACTGAGCAAGTGTTCTACTTTGATAATTGTGTATGTGATTTGTAAATTACATTAATAATTTGTGATCAGTGGCAGTGTTGGTATGATCAAAATTAACCCTATCTTATATTTCTGCATGATTGTACTCTTAGTTAAATGTATTTCAGATTTACTTCATTTCAAGTGCTTTATGTAACAGAAAATTCTATGTTTGATGAATTTTAATAAATCAAACTACCTTTTAACCCTATGGTAGTGAAACAAATGTATGTAGGTTGATTACTTAGTGATCACTGTGTACCAGGTGCAGCACTAACACTTTGTGTAAATTTTGTAATTTTAATAATCACAAAGACTATATAATTAAGATACTATAATAATCTCCATTTGATGCATGTAGAAATTGTCCCAGAAAGGTGAAATAACTTACCTTAAGTATTTAGTGAGAAAGTTTGGGTTTCAACTGAGGCAGCCTGATACCAAGAAACAAACCCAATTACAGTTGCTAGATCAGAGCAGTCAGTCTACTAGAGTAGATTAACACAGCCTTCATACATAATATGAAACTATTAATCTGGTGAATAGGTATTCCCCCCATCCTTATTGAAAAGTAGGATCAGAAGCAATTTGCATTCATTTGAGACAAAAAATTATATGCATTGGTGGGATGCAGTGGCTCATGCCTGTAATCCCAGCACTTTGGGAGGCCAAGGTGGGCAGATCACTTGAGGTCAGGAGTTCAAAACCAGCCTGGCCAACACAGCGAAACCCATCTCTACTAAAAATACAAAAATCAGCCAGGCATGCTGGCACATGGCTGTAATCCCAGTTACTCAGAAGGCTGAGACACAAGAATTGCTTGAACTTGGGAGACAGAGGTTGCAGTGAGCCGAGATTGTACCACTGCACTCTAGCTTGGGTGACAGAGCAAGACTCTCAAAAGAAAAAAAAAAAGTATACATTTACTGTCTTTTCTTAGGGCTAGTTAGCTTGCATCTCTTATCATTAAGACAGAGCACAATACTTAATAGGTATCTTCTGATACTAGCATATGCCACATTCGGATATGCTGTTTCCATCCACTTACTGGGTGACGTGGAAGACTGACAACTTTGAGTGGGGCCTGGAGTGGGAAAAGGTCCCGCAGTGAGTCCAGGTTGCCATGAAAGCAATCTGTCACTTGGGTCAGCAGATCATGTGGCACCACAGGGAAAAAGACATGCTGTAGAGTGTATTGCAAAACCCAATAGGAGAATTTTGATAAAGACCCAGGGAGCCTGGAACTAGGTCACAGCATCTGCAGCAGAAGACTGTGCCCTTTTGGCTGCCTCTAGGGTTGTCATGCTACTAAACTCAAGTGGAGACAGTATGTGACTTTGTGCCTTATTTCAGAACAACCAAGTCATAAGATAGGATGGATCCAGCAGCAGGGCATCATCATATGGTAGTGCTATTAAAGCTCCATAGGGTCTTCTCGTCTTATTTGTTTATATCTGCCTCTTCATGGATAGGTCAATTTCATTGATTGAAAATAAGAGACAGCTGAATCTATTAGATTATATATGAGAAGAAGACGACAAGGTGGGTGGATCATTTGAGGTCAGGAGTTCGAGACCAGCCTGGCCAACATGATGAAACCCTGTCTCTACTAAAAATACAAAAATTAGCTGGGCATGATGGCATGTGCCTATAATCCCAGCTACTTGGGACACTGTGGCAAGAGAATTGCTGGAATCTGGGAGATGGAGATTGCTGTGAGCCAAGATCATGCCACTGTACTCCAGCCTGGGTGACAGAGTAAGACTCCATCTGAAAAAAAAAAATGTGTGTGTCTCTCTCTCTCTCTCTCTATATATATATATATATGTGTGTGTGTGTGTGTGTATATATATATGAGAAGAGACAAATGGTGTAAGTAAGCTGAAAGTAAGGTTACCATGATTCGTTCCCCTTTTGCCTATGGGGTTTAACTGCTGCCTCTCCTTCACCTCACACTACTGGTTTCCTGGGGGGTCCCTTATGACAGCTGATGCTATCTCTAAACCATGCTTGGTTTACAGACAGTCAGCTTGGTTTGTGGGTACGAGTTGAAAGTGAACTGCGCTTTATGATGGCCCCACTTGGGAAGGTTCTGAAAACCAGTGGTGAGGGTAGATTCTCCCAGTGATAAGGAGACATAGGTCAAATTATAAGTAATGGCTTTATGAGCAGAATGACATGTCTCATTTGCCAGGGACCTGGAAGGAAACAGACTAGAACATCAAGGTCAAGTAGGTTCATGGATGGGCCTTGGGGATTGATCAGTGTGTGGATCTCTGTGTTCATCTTAACAGCATCAATAATGAAAGAGGGCCTAAGTAGATAGAGTAACCCAACCAACTTCAGCCAACTCTGTCGTCAGCCACCTAGTGCTGGCACAATGGACTCATGAATGTTATAGCAGTGAAGTAAGGATGGAGGCTATACCTGGGCCCTGGGCCCTGAGCTCCCACTCATTAAGGCTGATCTCATTGCAGAGACCAGTGATGAGCTTCTGAATCAGCAAATCTTTCAAGGAGATCAACCTGCCGCTTGGTGGCAAGTTGATTACATTGAACTTCTACCCTGTAAGGAGTAGCAATTCATCTTGCCAGGGTTCACAAAATATCCTGGGAGTAAGTTGCCTTTCCTAGTACTGCTCTCTGAGGGCTTAAAGAATGTTTCATCCACTGACAAAGGATTCTGCATAACTTTGTTTCAGACTAAGTAATGCACTTAACAGCAAAAGAGGTACAGCAGTGGGCCCATGACTGTGGAAGCTCCTGGTCATATCACCTACAGCTATGTGACGAATATAGAATGGGTCCCCATTCTCCAGAATGTGGTGTATACACTAAATCAATAACCAATACATGCGCTTTACCCCATTACATAGAATACATGGGCCTGGGAACCAGGAGATAGTTTTAGAGATGGCCTCACTAACCATCATAGGTAGTACCCACCATGGGAATTTGTGTCCGTCTCTTTCTGATGACGTTAGAATGTGTATGTCTCAAAGTCCTGATTCCCAGAGAGAAAATGTTTTCACCAGGAGCCACATTGAGAGTATCATTGAACTTTAAGCTATGGTTGCCGTAGAACTTGTTCAAGAAACTAGAAGATACGGAAAAGACGGCAGAGGTTATTGATCCCGATCACCAAGAGGAAGTAGGGTCACTATTATAATATAGGGCTAGAGAGAAATATGTTTGCCGCGCAAGTGTTTGAGTAACTCTTGGTACTCTCTTGTGCAGTTTGGTGTGAAATGGACAAATGCATAAAGTGTGGCCTGGGAATGGCAAGGTGACTAGACTCTCAGATCTCTCAGGTAAGAGCATTAGTATCACTCTTCCAGGCAAGGCTTCTAGACTATCGAAGTTACCAACCAAGGGTGAGGGGAATCTAGAATGAGTAGTAGAGGAGGGGAAGCAGGAGTGTTAATTGCAGCCTTGAGACCAGCTGCAGGGATGGGATTTATTGTTTCTCTCACTCTCACTAAGCTGCTTTGTCCATGCTTTGCCAAGGAACAAAACCATCCAGAATCCTGGAGAAGTTTTCCCCAAATGGCATAAATTTACTCTAAGAAATAAGTGGATCTAAGTTGCAGAAGGGGTGGGCTAGAGTGAATACCATTCTACTTTTTCACAATCATAAAGGAGATAGATTCACTCATTCTCTAAGCTACTGAGGGGTTTGGCTGCTGGCTACCACCTTGGCCAAGGTTATGCCCCTTCTTATCCCCAGAGGCAGCTCAGACCCAAAGAGTGGATGATGGAAGTTCTCCTAGGCCTGGCCTCCTTGCCTCAATTGGCTGAGGCCTCCATTGTAATTGTATCACAGTTCAGTTCAGCTTCTCTCTGTCCAGTTCAGCTTCCCTCACTTCTCTATTGGGGGGATGTTCTTTCCAATAGGGCCCCTGTCCCAGTCTCCTTCTCAGAGTCTGTTTGCTGCAGAATCTGACCTAAGATATGCCAAAGTGCTTTCAGCGAAGGACGAATAAAGCCTTCAAGTCCACAACGTCACCTATAAACAGATGTCCATCCTACTCTCTGATTCTTAGTAACCATCCCCCCTGTGAAACTGTGAAAATGCCCTTGTTCCCACCTGCATGGCCCCTTAGGTTTTGAGGAGGTCCCTCTTGGGCACATGAGAATTGTTCTGTTACTTCTGTGCAGTGCCAGAGCACCAGAACGTGTACAGCAATCTTTCACCTGGGATGCCTGGGTTTACCATGTGGCCATCCCCCTTCTCTCTCTCTGTCTCTGATTTTGCTGCCTGCTTCAGCTCTTGTTTTTCTACTGTCTTAGGCTCTTCTTGGGAGACTGATGGGCCCCTGTGATGAGTATCACCTACTTCTCTCTTCTGATCATTTATTTTTTGTTCCCTTCTTTCCCCATGTCCAGAGTGAGGTTTTGGTAGAATTCACTTCTCAAACCCTCAGATTCAATAAAATCAGAAACCTCTCTACTCCTGTCAGAGTATAGGCTTTTAAAATAGAAAAGAGGTCCTTTCGGCCGGAACCGCCATCTTCCAGTAATTCGCCAAAATGACGAACACAAAGGGAAAGAGGAGAGGCACCCGATATATGTTCTCTAGGCCTTTTAGAAAACATAGAGTTGTTCCTTTGGCCACGTATATGCGAATCTATAAGAAAGGTGATATCGTAGACATCAAGGGAATGGGTACTGTTCAAAAAGGAATGCCACACAAGTGTTACCATGGCAAAACTGGGAGAGTCTACAACGTTACCCAGCATGCTGTTGGCATTGTTGTAAACAAACAAGTTAAGGGCAAGATTCTTGCCAAGAGAATTAATGTGCGTATTGAGCACATTAAGCACTCTAAGAGCCGAGAGAGCTTCCTGAAACGCGTGAAGGAAAATGATCAGAAAAAGAAAGAAGCCAAAGAGAAAGGTACCTGGGTTCAACTGAAGCGCCAGCCTGCTCCACCCAGAGAAGCACACTTTGTGAGAACCAATGGGAAGGAGCCTGAGCTGCTGGAACCTATTCCCTATGAATTCATGGCATAATAGGTGTTAAAAAAAAAAAAAAAAAAAAAAAAAAACCTCTGGGCTGAAAAAATAAAATAAAATAAAATAAAATAGAAAAGAGGCTGGTGGCCTTCAGTCTTTGTGCTTGAGGTCTGGCTGCAGCCCTGCCCTGAGGCAATGACTCAGGCTGGTGGGATTGGGCAAAGGGCGAAAAGTGGAGGAAGAACCCGGTATCTGCGGTTTGGTTTTCCATGGTTTTAGTTACTCATGGTCAGACGTGGCCTGAAAATATTAAATGAAAAATTCCAAAAAAATAAAAAAAAAAATTGATAAGTTTCAAATTGCCCACTGTTCTGATCTGGTGTCATCCTCCTGTGTCCTGCCCAGGGCGTGAATCCTGCCTTTGTCTGGAACCTGCATGCCATAGATGCTCCAAGCCTGCCAATGAGTTAGTAGCCATCTGGGTTATTGGATCTACTGTCCTGGCATCCACAGTGCTTGTGTTCAATGAACCCCTATTTTACATAATAATGGTCCCATAGTGCAAGAGTACTATGCCTGGTGTATAAATTAAACTTTATTATGGGTATGCATATATAGGAAAAAACAGTATATATAAAGTTTGGTACTATACATGGTGTCAGGCACCCTCTGGGGGTTTTAGACCATATCCGTGTGGATAAGGGTGGGAAGTTCCATACTCAGAAATACCCACAAAATATCAGTTACTATAATATTTCAAAAATACAGTCTCATTCCATTTAGCACTCTATTGTAGTGAATATGTCCTTGCCCTTCAAAATGGTATTAAAGCAACATCAATGTCTTTTGTCCTTTTTTTTTTTTTTTTTTTGACCCTAGAATCTAATGCACTATTCTCTGTGTGGAAGATTCTAATTGTTTTTATTGTTGTTCTTATTAATGAAATTATTCACTATAACTGACACACAAAATAATAAATGTATAATTTACAATGTAAACATTGATGTTAGACTCTTGAAAGTCAACATTGACCACACCGGCCATGGTGAGGGGAATTTATAGTATTGTCTGCATGGCTTACTGACTTATGTTTCCTTTTATATTTTGAAATTTATAAATGTCTTCCTTAGTATCCACAAGAATCTATTTATAATGCTCACATGCTTCAATGATTCACTGTAGTCAACACCTGTAAGTAAATATCTAAATTCCTGGTTAATTCGATTTCATGAATGAAGCTGGTATTATGAATGAAAGAGTTACCAAAAAAAAAAAAAAAAAAAAAGCAAACCAAATCCAGGATTCATGTATGCCAACCTTTTCTTTTTCCATATGTCCCTGAGATGAGTAAGGAAGGTGCCAAGTAGATTTCAGGTGAGAACAGTTTGATTTTATCACTAGAAGTGAATATTTGAGCAATAGAAATCGTAGTGTTCAATCATGGAAATGTGAAGGAAATGAACGTAGAACTCACAATGATGCACCATGTTATGACTCTTAAATTGCCAAGGATAACTAAAACAGTGGTTTCCATGGGCACAGAAAATGCTTGCTCTTCTCTCAGCTGGTGGGACTAAATTGACCCAGTCTTTCAAAAGGCTAATTGATAATTTGAGACAAGAGCCTGAAAAGATGTGTTTTCCTCTTGACTTAGGATAAATCTCTGACTATGAAATTACTAAGGACAACATCAGAGATGAGGCCAAAATTTACGTACTAGGATGCCCATAGAATATTTATGTATAATACTGGAAAATTAGAAACAACCCAAATGTGTAGCTATAGAGAGAGGGTTGAACAAACAATTCATGTCTATACTATGGAATAATATGCCTCAATTCAAATTTTTGAAATTCATCACACTACCTGGAAGGTACTTACTATATTAAATGAAAAATACTACATTTACAGAATCATCTGAATTTTGTAAGAAAGGAATAAGCTTTATAAGTGTCACAAGAAATTCTAGGAGGAACCAACCATGACAATACCTTGATTTCAGACTTCTAACTTCCTGAACTGTGAGACAATAAATTTCTGTTGTTAAAGGCAAAAAATATATATAATGAAATAAAATTTAGGAGGACAATGCACTAACATGTGATCAATGTTTAGCAGAGTTAAGAGGAGTTTTAATTTTTTCTTTACAATTTCTGTACTTCTATTTTATTTTTTATTTTTTTTTTGAGACGCAGTCTCACTCTGTCGCCCAGGCTGGAGTGCATTGGCCGGATCTCAGCTCACTGCAAGCTCCGCCTCCCGGGTTCACGCCATTCTCCTGCCTCAGTCTCCCGAGTAGCTGGGACTACAGGTGCCCGCCACCTCGCCCGGCTAGTTTTTTGTATTTTTTAGTAGAGACGGGGGTTTCACCGTGTTAACCAGGATGGTCTCGATCTCCTGACCTCGTGATCCACCCGTCTCGGCCTCCCAAAGTGCTGGGATTACAGGCTTGAGCCACCGCGCCCGGCCTCTGTACTTCTAAAATTGTTCACAGTGGCAATGTCTTACTTAAAATTATTAAATAACAATAGAAGTACTCTTATATAAAGGAGAATTGTCTTTGGTGATAGCATTTGTGACTCTATGTGGTGAGGAGGAAAACACTCTGTATGCATATAGTACCATGCAATGAGGAACATATGTGAGGTTCATTTCCATTAGGTACCCACTATCTTTTGTCCTACTTACAAAGTTCCAGTCTTGGGTTGTTTTTTTTTTGTTTTTTTGTTTTTTTTTTTTTGGCATGTATGTTTTGTGAGTATATTATTAAAGTTCAATCTCTTCTTTTGTAGGGTACAAATGTAAATTGATATCTTTTCTTATTTCTTGATGATTATTTACTAAAATGCTTATGACAATGCATAATTTAGAAACTTACTTCTCTTCTCAGAAACAGCAAACATGTTAAACTCGCAGCCCAAGGAGAGGGCTTAGAGCATAGAATTTAAAGCACAGAATTATAGGGCCCATAGTCTGTCTTAACTGCTATGGTAGGAATTTTTGACTTACACCCAGGGGGATGTTTATGAGTAAAGAATTTGAACAGCACTGGGTGGAAGGAGAAAATATCCACTTCCGGAAAATCAATAGCAAGCTCGTGGTGTCTGTGTCAACCAAATTAGAAAAGAAATTACTCGTTATTAGGAACAGAATCCATGCAATGATGAATGCAGTGCAAGGATGCAGGGATTAGTATTTCTTTAAGGAAATGTTTTTCTTCGTCTGGTTCTATATAACCCTTTCATTCTGATTCATTATTCTTAAGTTTTCTCCTAGTATAGGTATTACCGAACATGATTCAGGAAATGAAGGAAACAAATAAAATGCTGAAAAGTCGCCATATGTTTTCTATGAATAAAGTGTCTTAGTGCTGCTACAACAAAATACCACTGACGGGATAATTTATAAAGAACAGAAATTTACTTTCTTCTTTTTGAGATGGAGTCTTGCCCTGTCGCCCAGGTGGAATGCAATGGCACGATCTCGGCTCACTGCAACCTCCACCTCCTGAGTTCAAGCAATTCTCCTGCCTCAGCCTTCCGAGCAGCTGGGATTATAGGGGTGAGATGCCATGCCTGGCTAATTTTTGTATTTTTAGTAGAGATGGGGTTTCACCATGTTGGCCAGGCTGGTCTCAAACTCCTGACCTCAACTGGTCTGCCCACCTTGGCACTCCAAACTGTTGGAATTACAGGTGTGAGCCACTGCACCTGGCCAGAAATTTATTTTCTTACAGTTCTGGAGGCTGAGAAGTCCAAGATCTGGATGCTGGCAAGTTCAGTTGTCTGCTGAACTTACAAGATAGCACCTTATTGCTACATCCTCATACGGTAGAAGGCAGAAAGGCAAGCTAACCAAATGCTGCATAAAGCCTCTTTTATAAGGGCTTTAATCCCATTCATAAGTGAGGATCCCTCAAAGCCTAATCACCTCTTAAATGTCCCACTTCTTAAAACTGTCACATTGACAACTCCTAAATTTTGGAGGAGACACATTTAAACCACAGCAATAAGAAAAACTAGTTTTTCCTTTCCTTCCTCTCTCTGTTTCTTTACCTCTCCCTTCTTCCTTTTGTTCTTTCTTCTCTTCGTCTCTTTCTGTTTATTCTTTCTTTGCTTCCTGATTTGGGTTGTTGCATAAAAATCTGATCATGCTTGTTACTTTAGAGGCAAAAACGTACAAAATCTTTGGTTTTTATAAACAGTATTTTAACATGCGTAAGACATAACTGCCACAATATGAATATGTTCTCCTGTGTAAAAAATGGCATATTTGTTTGGAATTTAATTATGGCGTGTCATTTTCCTGGACAAGGATACTCACAAAAGAGTGTCTTTTCTAATTTTTAGAGACTTTGAGATGCCTTATGGCTGTTTTTGAATGATAGACTCAGTGTGGATTCAAAACAGGGGGAAGCCTTTTTTCTTGTTTCTTTCAATAATTTTTACCAAACATCTGCTAAGAACTCCCAGAGGTATATTTTGCACAGGACTGAAAAATGACTGCTGGTAATGCTAAGAGCCTGCTACTTTCAGAATACGTAACACAGATAATATGCATGACGATTTAATACATCTATGAATGGATATTATATGGAGATTGCAGACCAGCTGTTCCCTCCTAAAACAAGCCACAGGAACAAGGGCTGCAGCTAGAGCGATTCAGTGTCAATATAAAGAACTGGAAGAAGTTGCTAGGGAGGTTTCTGCATCCCTTAGGAAGATTCTTACTTAGAACATCGCATGTTGTTAGTTCTGGCCTGTGATTCCCAAGTCTTGCAAGTTAAAAAAAGAACAAAATATCAACTTGGATTTTAAATTTAGGTGAAAATCACTTTATTTACTGGAATAAATTCTTGATCGGTACTTAAAATGAAGAGAAAAAGACTTTCGACTCAAAACTACTGGAGTTAAATTGTTCACCCTCTCCTTTGTAGCAAAAGCGGAATCCCCACAGACTGTAGAAGCAACTCGAGGCCTCCTTGCACTAAACTTCTGTCATTATAGCTTCCTCACTAGGACCTCTCAACAAACTCGCTGTCTATTAACCCTACCAGCCAGGGTGAGTCCTGCCATAAGACGGTGAAGCAACAGTGGTTTCTTTAATTCCTGCAATGATCTGTTAATGTCAAATCCTTTCCTGTTTAGCTTCTTATTTGATCTTCTTCATGATCATACAAAGCCATCATTATTATCCCATTTCCAGATGAGAAAAAATGAGGATCATGGGGTGACTTATCCAAAACTACCCACTTCGTAAGTGGCAAAGCCAGGCCAGAACCTAAAGTCTTTGGAATCTCAATTTAAGGGCCCTTTGTACCGTACAGTAATTTTGATTCTCTCATCATCTTTTTCAGGGGTGCTCTTCTTTCTGACATTGTGACTGGTTGGTCTGGTATGTCCCTGGATCTCTACTCTTCTAAAAATGGCAAGATAAATAGTCAGACTTCCACAAATCATCCTGTGAAATAGAAAGCTCCTGCCCATCCCTCCACTATAAACATGGATGGTCTGGCTTTCCACGTGCCCATTGTGTCACCTTGGGCAAGTTGTTTAACCTCTATTTGTTTCAGTTTCCTCATCTGTATAGATGGAAATAATAATATTCCCTATCATATAGGGATGTCGAGAGGGAAATGCATGCAAGGTGTTTGGAACAGACTGTTTGGAACAAAATAAGTAGAGTAAAAATGTTACTTAATATTATAAATTTGCCATCAATTCTAGACTCCAAGCCTGACTTTCCCATGTGACAATATGGTATTTAACTAATTATATAAAAATCATCTGTATATATGCCTCTTTTCAAGGCAATGGAGAATATAGGGATGAATAAAACTAGTATCTTTCCCCAAGAGGCCTATCATTCAGTAAGAAAATTGGGAAATACACACATTTTGTGTGATTTTGAATATCTTTTTTTTTGAGACAGAGTCTTGCTCTATCACCCAGGCTGGAGTGCAGTGGTGCGGTCTTGGCTCACTGCAACCTCTGCCTCCTGGGTTCACACCATTCTTCTGCCTCAGCTTCCCCAGTAGCTGGGACTACAGGCACCTGCCACCATACCTGGCTAATTTTTTGTATTTTTAGTAGAGACGGTGTTTCACCGTGTTAGCCAGGATGGTCTCGATCTCATAACATCTTGATTCACCCACCTTGGCCTCCCAAAGTGCTGGGTTTACAGGCGGGAGCCACTGCACCTGGCCTGAATATCTTATATGCCTTAAACTTCCATGAAACCTGGCTCAGTGGCTGCTACACACAAGATACTCAGAGAATAAATATGGAAGAGTTGAATATGGTGAGTGAAAGTCAAGATTTAGGGAAAGCTCCCTGGAAGCAGAAACAACATAAGATACACATGGAGGCATAAGAAGGATCCATTTAAGAAGTTCATGGTGGTAGATTTATGGGTTCAGGGTCAGTGTATAAAAAAATTGTAAAGATAGATTTCAACCTGGATATTGGATGGTCTTGAATGACATCCTATAAGTTTAAGTGCCATGTGGTACCCAATGGAGGCAAGCAGGACATCAGATGGTTCACAAAAGAATCTGGTGTGATTGGATATGAACAATAGGATCATGTCTTTTATGATTTTGAGGACTGTTAGGACTGGTAGTCTGGTATACTAATCTTCATAAGATCATAACCACTCATCTCAAAACGTTGCTAAGGGAAATGTTCATGCTTGGGGTCAAATGCAAAGAAAAGCAAAATAATGGTTTTTTTTTTTTTTTTTTTTTTTTATTGGTTGGACTTTTTATCCACAACTCCACGATGCCAGTAACTCTGTTAAGATGGGCTTGCAACATGGCATGTAGACAAGAAGCCCAAGATACCTTCTTGCTATTCCTAAGCCTAGACTGTAACTTGGATGGTGTGCTCCAACTTGCCTCAAGGACAATAACTTTTGAGTCTAATGGCTTAAATATACATGAAAGAGCAAGACAACTGGATGACTCCTCCATGTGGAGAAAGGCTTGGGCCACTTTGCTACTCCTTGGCCATAAAAGGAGAAAGAAAGAAAGAAAGAAGAAAAGAGCCACACCTGTGGATGTGATGATTAATCCACAATAACCATGCATGTGTAGGCCAGGCACATGCTTGGAGTCTGACTCATTAAATGTGTGTCCCTCCTTATAGAAGAATAAGAAGATATGGGGGAAAGTAGCTGTTTGTTTTTCCAGAGGCCTACCTGGAAGATGGGTTAAGGAGGTTAAATATTAGAGGTAGAGGGAATTTGAGCTAGGTCAGTGTCCGTGGGACTGAACACTGTCTTTGATCTCAAAGGCATTGAGAATTCTGATTTAATGTTGAAGTGAGAGATGTAGAGACACTGAAGATGATTATTAGTTTCTAGTTTTCTGTGTCTGGGAGCATGGTGCTGCCATTAACTAAGAGAGGCAATGAAGAGGCTAAGATGACTTCTTTTTTTTCATAGTTTTAGTGTACCCTTTAAACAAAATACATCTGCTAGTACCCTGAAGCTACCTCAAGGGTAAGCAGAGCATTAAGTTAATTGACAAGTAATATTATAGTCTGAGGAAAAAGGGAAGGATGAATACCACCTTTTATCTTTTCCTAGAAAATAAGTAACAGGAGTGTAGAATTATTCATGAGGCAGGTGGACCTAGGGCCCTGTAGTAAATGGCTGCTTTTTAAGCATCCTTGCTGTGTTTCAGATGATGTTGTAAACTGTCTAAGAGATGCTGAAAGCTTTTTCAAGAAGTATATAGCAAAACTTTTGAAAGGGGCTAGTCACAGAAATTGATTCCTGTGATGGTTAATTTTGTGTGTCAACCTGACTAGGCCACAGGGCATCCAGGTTAAGTGTTATTTCTGGGTGTGTCTGTGGGGTGTTCCAGAGGTGGTTAACATTGAAAATTTGAATTGGTAGATTTAGTAAGGTAGACTGCACTCCTTAGGGTGAGAGGATAAAGGGCCTAAATAGAACAAAAAGAGGAGGAAGGGAAGACACACTCCCTTCCTGTCTGTCTATATGAGCTCAGGTGTTGGTCTCCTACCCTTGAACTCGGCTCTTCACCTTTGGTGCCCTGGATCTCAAGCCTTTGGAGTCAAACTGGAGTTACACCACTGGCTTTTCTAGGCCTTTTGCTTGCACACAGCAAATTCAGGGACTTCTCAGTCTCTATGCTTGTGTGAGCCAATTCCTTATAATCTATCTCTCCATATGTATATGTATGTGTGTGTGTATATATAATATATATTATATAAAAGTTATATATAATATATAATATATATTATATAAAAGTTATATATAATATATATTATATGTTATATATAATATATATGTTATATATAAATTAAATATATATTATATATAATATATATACACATAGGTGTTTTCATTGGGTTCTTGTTAAGACAACAAGAACCATATATATATATATACACACACACACACACACACACACACATGCACATGCACACACACCAGAGAAACAATATGTGTGTGTGTGTGTATATATATATTCCATTTCTTTGGAGACCTTAACTAATAAACCCTCCTAGCAGTATTTTCATAGTTTAGCAGAGGGACTTGGCTCTGGGAATTGTTTAAAGCCAAACTTAAGTATGTGAGAGAAAAGACTCCACTTAAAGTCAACAATAGTACTTAAAAAAAAAAAAAAAAAAAAAAAAGGAAAGAAGTAACATGATAATCTGGGCCCACAAGAAAAAAGATACACATGTGTACCCTGGCATTTTACCTGGAATCAACAACTGAGATAAGAAGTGCTGAAAGGTAGTTGGTATTCCAAATGAATAGTTTAGAAAGATAGGAAAAAGTCTGGATCAGTGATTACTAGTGGGTCATGTAATTCAAAACCAAACACCACATGTTCTCACTCATAAGTGGGAGTTGAACAACGAGAACACATGGACACAGGGAGGGGAACATCACGCACCAGAGCCTGTTGGGGGGTGGAGGACTAAGGGAGGGAGAGCATTAGGAGAAATACCTAATGTAGATGATGGCTTGATGAGTGCAGCAAACCACCATGGCATGTGTATACCCTTGCAACAAACCTGCACGTTCTGCACACGTACCCCAGAACTTAAAGTGTAATTAAAAAAAAACGGATCTTCTTAAAAGCACTATAACATATTAATGAACTGTGATTAAATTAAATAAATTAGAGAACAAATTGGTTATTATAATTCAATTAAAAAAAGAGCATTCATAGTTAATAGGGGTCAAATTCAGGCAGAAATCAGAAGGCCTGAGAGCTGAGTACTTAGGCAGTGATATGGCTCGGGTCCTGTCCCTGCCCAACTCTCATGTGAAATTGTAATCTTCAGCATTGGAGGTGGGGCCTGGTGGGAGGTGATTGGATCATGGGGTTGGAGTTCCCCCTTGGTGCTGCTCTAGTGATAGTGAATGCTCATGAGATTTGGTTGTTTGAAAGTGGGTGGCACCTCCCTGCCCTCCCTCTTCCTCCTGCTCTGGCCATATGAAGACCTGCCTCCTTCTCTTCACCCTCCATCATGATTGTAAGTTTCCTGAGGCCTCCCCAGCCATGCTTCCTGTACAATCTGTGGAACTGTGAGCCAATTAAACCTCTTTTCTTTGTAAATTACCCAGTCTCAGGTATTTCTTTATAGCAGTGTGAGAACAGACTAAAACCGGCAGTATGAAAAAGCATGCACAGACAATAGCCAAGACCCAAAATGGCAGCTGGAATATGAGGGAGAAGGCAAAGGTGGGGCTGGGACTTCACCACGTGGCTGGGGAAAATTGTAAGAACCCAGTGTAGAAGCAGGAAGCAGGACTTTATAAATGAAATAACTCAGGTGTTTTCATTTGGTTCTTGTTAAAACAAGAGGCAGCCCTCAGGATGAGTTGCCTTAAGCCCTTATTAAAAAAATGAGTAAGCTCTTCATGTGTATGCAGAGAATGATCCTACAGAACAGAACAAAAGAAATACAGAGCCCTGGGGTACTTGTACTCATATGCTAGCAATTATGTAAATTAAAAGGGCACAGTTTGCAGTATGTATATGTATACCTCAGAACTTCTAGAAAGATCCATAAAAATCTATAATGGTGGCTCATGGTTGCTTGGTTAGTGGTAATCATGGTGGCAATGGAAAACTAGGCAAGAAGAAAAAAGGGTTGGAAGGAAGACATTCACTTACACCTTTGAGTTGGTATATTACCTATGGAAAAAAATCAAAGACATATATTTTAAAAAGAGTATCTTACTTGGGAATTTTATGTGCCGGTAATTTAGATTATGTGTCTTGGAAAGGATAGGTGATCAGGTGAGCAGTCATCTTATATATAATAGAAGGAAACATTTTGTTTTTACTGGTTTCAAGTATGCATTATCAATAATTTGTGTTTAATTTTTAAGTTAAAACTTCAATTCATAAAATCAAATGTGTGAGGTGAGTTTAGAATGGATAATTCTTGGAGAATTGAAATAAATTGTAATCCACCCACTTTTGGGTCTGCATGGAACTCTGTCTGTTTCTTGCTACATTTAGCAGTGTAGTTCAAATTCAGGAACGAACCTGGCGGGATGAACAAATGTTTTGTATGTAAAACGTGAAGTAAATTTCACATGATAATAACTTTGTGAGAGGGCTCTTCCTACTTGTGTTTTCTTTAATGTTTGAGTTTAAAGCCGTCAACAAATCAACTCACCAACTTAACCAAACTCAACAAAACAAACCAGAAAGAATAGACGAAGATGGTGGTGATAAGAAGAAACATTTATATGTACTTCGCTGCTCTGCTCAGGACGAGTTTTGTCTGACACATTATTTACATAAAATCACAGCAGCTTACAATACCAATTCATGGTTCATTAAAAACCTTTCTCCTGCCTGTAATTCTTATTGAAATCATTGGGGACAAAAGGGAAATGGATTTTGGAGTGATGGTGAGCAGGCTCTTGCTATGAATGGAATCCCATTCATGATGACTGAAGGATTGATTTGCGTGAGTTATGGAAACAGCATTGACTCTAAGTGTTGGGTTCAACTTTAGGAAGAACTGGAAATCCTATTGGTGTATAGATTTATATTCAAGTGTTACTATGTCAAGCCAATGCTAAAGTTATGGTCAACCAATATATTTTAGCAGTGTAAAAGAAATAGCGTTAGTTAAGTAGATATAAAGAAAATGTTAAAAACAAAGATATTTAATTCTGATTCCGGCATTTTCTCATTTTATTTTTGTCCTCAATAACCTTAATGTCTCAGTTGTTACCATCTCAGAAATGGGGATACCAATGCTGCTTCATAATGATACTAGAAGAAACCATGTAAATGTTATTGCAGTCATTCTATGAGAAGAAAATATTAAAATTTTAGAAAAATTTATGTCTATGTGAGAACATTTTCTGTTGGATTTATTGATAACTCTAATGTTTTGCCTGTTCTTTTGAGGTTTGTTTGTTTGTTTTTTTTGTGTGTTAACACACCAATAACTTACTTAATTGCTCTTTTGGAGACATTCTCATTGAAAAATGAAAACCAGCAATGTTCCTTTCTTTCTTTCTTTTAAGTTCTTTTTTGAGTTTTTAAACATCTCTTTTTTTAATCTAAAGCTATCTTAGAGTCTTTTTCCTCTCCTAAAATGTAGGATAGATTCATGCAAGAGAATTTTCCCCAGTGCTCCAGTCTTGTTTATAATAGCGAATTCCTTTTAAATTTTATAACTGGTGTCTCCAAGGGTTCACAATTAAGCATTAATGTGTTGGGGTTGAACTACCCAACACCAGTTTTTGAGGAAAAGAACCAAATGATCAACAAGCCAATGAATGGTAAAAGCTATTAAATACTCTGAGATTCTAGCTATTTATCATTGATGTTTTGGTAATTGTGATTTATTGGGGAAGTTACAAAGCTCCGAGTTCTCCCAGCTTCCACTTCTATATTGAGGTCCAAGCTTACTGCTTTTGTTTGTGACATAAATCATGTCCGGATACCAAAGACTCCAGATCTGCTAACCTCTAAGCTTTTTGTTTTATTTTTTCCCCCCTATTCTTTATGTTTCCTTTTTAGGAAATGTTGATGCAGTGATTATAGGCATATTAATTCTTTCATGCCTATTTCTAAAAATAGGATCTAGAAATATTATTTTGGGTATAAAGGTTACTAGGAGACAGGTGAGCTTAAAATTTTTGGCATTTGACTTTTTTCTCTCTTTTTAAAAAAACTTTTTGGATCATTTTGAATCAGAATCACTTAAATCACAGACTTGTTTTCTTCTGAAATCCTGGCAATAAAGTAGATAATTAGAAAATTAGTCTTCTAAATATTGCTTTGAGAAGTTACAGGTTACAATCTCTCTTCTTTGAAGAACCCTACTAGAATTACTTGCCCGTAAGTGTTTACTTCCTAGGGTCTTTTCTGTCATTCACAGTTCACTTCAAATGCCATTTCCTCAAAGAGGCGTTTCTAGTACTTTCTAAGGTTGTCCCCTGACATTGTTCTCTATTATGTTCTTGTTTTCTGTTAATATCTGAAATTATCTTACTTATCTATTTTCTCTGTCACTTTCTGTATCATCTTAGTAGAAGCAAACTTCTGTGTGGGCAGAGACCCGACATCCTTGCTTTCAGTTGTATCTTCACTTCACAGCACAGTCCAGGACTCAGTATGCAGTAGATATTCAATAAATACTTGAATAAATTCAATACATAAATGAATTGAAGTTCAAAATAGATTTTTCCCTGCAGTTTACTGCATGTGTAATCTTAAGCATATTACTTCATCCCACTCATCTTGTATCTTCTTTTGAAAAATAGACTTGAGTGTTGTGATTTAAAAGGTTGCTTTAAGGTAGAGAAGTGCTATACCTTTAACTTTGAAAATTCCATCTAGTTAGTATTGCTTATAGCAAGAAAGCCCATTAGTTGTGTTACTCTACTAATGAAAGTTTGCAAGTATATTTTATATTTTATTTTTATTGAGACAGAGTCTCACTCTGTTGCCCAGGCTGGAGTGCAGTGGTGTGATCTTGGCTCACTGGCAGCCTCTGCCTCCCAGGTTTGAGTGATTCTCGTGCCTCAGTCTCCTGAGTAGCTGGGATTACAGGCACGAGCCACCACGCCTGGCTAATTTTTGTATTTTTAGTAGAGATAGGGTTTTACTATGTTTGCCAGACTGATCTTGAACTCCTGAACCTAGGTGATCCACCTGCCTCAGCCTCCCAAGGTGCTGGGATTACAGGCGTGAGCCACCGCGCCTGGCTGCAAATATATTTTAGTTGACTTACTGTTTTACTTTGCTTTTGAGAGATAATTGTCCTGATTTCTTTTTTTTTCTTCCTCAGTGGATACATTCTGTTGTATTGTTGACCTGACATCATGCTCTGAAGAAAAAAGATCCCTGTTTAAAAGGATAGCTATCTCTGGTTGCACACTTTCAGGACCTAATCAAATTTGGCTTAGTGCTACTGAAGTTAGGCTTGAGAGATGTCACTGAATCTCTTGTCTACTCTAAGTGACACTTGAGGATCATTCTTGGGAATCATCACTAATATCTACTCTTCATTTTTTTCCATGATTCAAATTTCAAGCCTAGATTTCAAATGACTAAAGCAAATGAATGACAACTGACTTTTTCTCCTCATATTTTTTTAATCCAACTATATCTGTTCATGCCCATTCTTAAGATATAAATAATTTGAATAACACTGTTTAAAATAGGATAAGGAATCCAGCCCTTTTTATTCTGTTTTCGTGTTACTTTTCTCCTGGGTACATGTCAAGTTATTGCCATCTAACATCATATACATCAACATACAATTTATTTTTTGATCTTGAATTTTCTGTTTCTTACCAGTGGATTATAATTTCTACAACAAATACTGTTTCCAGTTTTGTATGATGGTTCCCTGTTGGGTCCTTAGCACCCATGTTCTGTGTGTTTACTGTGTATCTGTCACATAGTAGAAATACAGCAAATGATTGTTTAATGAATAAATGAGTGTTCTCAGGCATCATTTCTAGATAATTCTTTTAACTTAATCTATTGCCAGAAAAGTAGGTCCAATACCAACGACTTCTTATTGTCTCTACTCTTACACTGGGAATCTATGAACAAATTGCAATTCAATAAAAATAATCAGTAACTGTGCTCAAACTTCATTTTGTCATTGTGTAGTGCACACTATCTGTACATTACAATTTTATTTTGGAATGGGACTTAAGAAAAAAAAAGAAGATATTTAAGTTAGCTTGAATGCAAAAAGGCAACCTTATGATTCTAATGAATAAGAGAGAGTGCACTTAAGAAATCATTATGCTTCCATGGGTATATAATTAAATGATCCCATATAAAAGGCCTCTTATTTTAAAAATTCCTCATTAAGAAAGAGGAAAGACATTGTGTCTATTCTTTTGACCACCATACTTCTTTCTGTGTTGCCTATGAAGTAGGAGAAAAAGGTTTAATTTGTTTTTTTCGTGAGTTAAAATATTCATAAATTTGATTTTTTTTTCAGTATAATTTGAGCTTTTTGTGTGGCAAACACTTGTTCCTTTCCTCATATTTAACTAGATTTAGCACAGGAGGAAGTGCATTTGAGCAGCATTTCTTTCTTTCCAGTAAATCAAATTAAGAGTTGTTCAACATTTCAAGCAGGATGGGGCGGCTCTGTGAAGCTTTTATTCCAGAACATGACATTTGCTATTCACAAGACTCTAGTAAGCAGAACAACAAAGAGAGCTAAAGAGGCAATTGCCAGGACTTAATAAAAATCAGAATGACCTTTCTTTCTTACAGGAAAGGGTCACTGATCCAAAGCACGCTATTGGTACCACCAAGAAAAAAAGATGAATATGTGGACTCAGAAAAGTGAATTTTAGGTTAGTTAAACTGAAACCACCTGTTGTCTCCAATTCTTTAATTAAAAAAGAGAAAAACCCAAAGCTTTAGAAATCCAAGATTATGAGGAGCTATTTTGGGAGTTACATGAGGCAAAAGCAGTAATTTCCCCTTCTGAAACACATCCCATTTATTCATTTACTTATTCATTCATCTATTCAACCAGTGCCCATCACCTACTAGACAGACTAACCTGGAAATAATTACAGTGATATAACAAATGTCTTAACAAAAATGTGAACGAGGCACAAGGAAGGATTTGCTTAACTCTGCCTGCAAAATTCAGAGAAGGCTTTTGTCAGAGAGTGATATTTGAGCCATGCTGTAAAGAATAAGGAGGATTTTTCAGCAAGACAATGTGGAAAGAACGTATTAAGTAAAAGGAAATGGCGTTTCTTACAGCAACTGAGATGAAAAAGAGCAAGTCAAAAATGTGTAGTGTTTTCTTGGTTCATGAGAAAGGTCGTTATGCCATTATCCTGCATGCTAATCTTAAATTTTCTTCTCACAATTATATGACTGCTTTTCATGTCTAGCTCAGCTGAGTCTCCAATAACCAAAGTCAGATTATTAGAACCAGAGAGTCAGGGAGAAATGTTTTCAATGGGAATCATTTATTTGGATCACTATGGTGAAGCAATGTGTTTACTGACTGGCCAGTTAAATAGCCTAAATGTTGTGTAAGCATTTCCAGGATGTCTCTTCTTGATGGTTCGTCCTCCCATGGTTGAAATGCTGCTGTTCCCCCATTACTGGTGGCAGAATGTCTTGATTAATATCTCTCACTTTTCTTTGTTCTACCTCCTGGGTGTTTTGGCCATGACTTCATGGGAATTAAACGGTTGCTTGGTAGAAATATTTGTACAGTTAGGACAACTCATATATTCTTTTGAAACAGATATTTGTTTGCTCCCTTCACTCCTTCTGACCTCTTGACTCCTTTCTCAGCTGCCTTCACCTTTTTCCCATCACCTTCTTCCCATTCCCCCAGAAGGAACTCAGACTTGTCCATGCCAAGATCCAGGATCTTGGTTCATTTTTCTTAATCCTTATTATTTACTCAATGTTGTAGACACGATAAAATTAAATGAAACTTCAAAATCTGCTTATTCGTGCTTAATACTTTAGGAAAATGTAATCATTTGAGTTTTAAGTTTACAATAGAAGTGTTTTATTGTATGGAAGCACTAATAATAGTAATTCCTACTTTTTACGATAACAATGTTTTACATTATTTTATAATAATGTTACATTTGTCTTAAGACATCTTTCTAAATTAGTATAACACCATAAAATTATATTTAATGCAATGGAATATTAATCTTCACACAGAGCTTATTAGCATACACTTACACATAGGGGATAAAAAGGGAAGAACAATTATGCAGAACATTTTTATGTTTATAATGTTCATCAAATCTAAACTTAAATTATGACAATTATTACTTATGTCCATCAACATTTATTTCCATAAATGGAATATTTGCATTTTTGCTTTCCTTACAAATTCTTAAATATTTGAAATGAGTACGGCCTACTGATTTAGCTAGGAAAAGAGAAAAGATACTTTCTCAAAATATAAACAAAGATTTTAAAAAGTCCTTATGTTTATAAAACTAGTAGATGTCAATCATATTTAAAATGGTATATTTCAGTTATCCCATTTTGTATCCATATTTAAACATAATTAAATAAGGTCTGATTAGTTTGGAATGTACAGTTAAATTCAGTGGCATTGTTTAGCTGAAAACAAATTGTACCCTGAAGTATAATTTTTTTGTGTGATGCAACTTAATCTCACAGGTCCTTATTTCTATAGAATCATCAATTTTTTAATGTTACATAGTAGTTGACATTTACTTTAATATAGGTTTCATTCTAAGTCTCTTTCATGTTTATCAACTTGTTCAATAATCAAAATAACTTTCTGAAGAAGGTACTATGGACCTCTGCTTTGCAGATAAGGAAACTGAGGCACTGAGGGGTTTAGGTCCAGGTCATATAGGTAGTGAGTGGCCAAACTGGGCTTTCAGCCTCAGCTCTCTGCAGAGTTTCTGCTGTTAACCACTGAAATCTATTGTTTTTAGTAATTAGGAATCTAATTGGATTGCTCCTTCTACTAAATTAGCTGTGTGTTTTAGGAAAATTTAATGAGTGACAGAATTATATATAGGATTGTGACCAATAGAAAAATGGAGGAGACAGGCATGAACTTTACACTTAATGGGGATTTTACTTTGTGCATGTCTTATTTCTCTGGTCTTGGTTTTTTCATCTATGAGACAGCAATAATGATGTACACTTCATTAGGTGATTTAAAAAAGCCAATAAGATAACTTAAGATTAGATATTGTAATCTGCAAAGTAGCTTTTGTGAAGGAGAAGTTGTAATTAATACAAAACTCAAGGCATGTACATTCTGCTTCTGCTGCACTGAAAATGTTCACTTCTTTGTAGCTTCTGTTTCTGTTGATAGTGGAAGTCAATTAAAACTCTACGTTCAAGTTAAGATGGAGCCATTTCAAATGTCAAGAGACTGTTAGGAGTTGCTGAAGTATTACTGAATTTGTATATTTTTTCTTTTACAAACAACTGGGCTATAATAAATATTTTGGCTTCTTTCCCTGGTTAAAATAATCAATTTGATCCATTTCTATTTCTCCGAGCATCTTCATGTTATGTGCTTGATAACTTGAGAAATTTTGGAAGGTCTACCACTGACAATTTCATTAGAAGGTGACAACTCAAAGAAAAAATCTCATTTAAATATCTATTTAACCCAGTATTTCCCTGACTCTTTTTTGTAAATAATGTGACAGGAATGAATAAAGCAAGAAAACTTCACAAGAGTTAAGCATGCTTGCAGACAGATCTTTAAGCTTTTTTGTACCATTGGCTGGGTAAGTATGGTGATAGTTAGGTATTATTGGAGGAAAGAAGTATCCAGACTTCTTGGAGGAGATAAGACTTGATCTGAGATTGAGAGAAGAGTGAGACAGCACAGCAGTAGTGGGGTGGAAAGGTGTCCTGTCCAAGGACTCAGCCTATACAGCGGAATGGAGATAAGAACCATCTTGTCATTTGAGGGACTGAAGCATTTAGTATGCCTGGAATGAGGGACTTAAGAGAGAGCAGGAAGAGACCAGATTAGGGATTTCAGCAGATCTAGACCTTTAGTGCTGATATGGTTCAGCTCTGTGTCCCCATCCAAATCTCACCTTGAATTGTAATAATCCCCACATGTCAAGGGTGGGACCTGGTGAAGATAATTGGATCATGGGGGCAGTTTCCCCCATGCTGCTCTCATGATAATGCATGATTTCTCAGAAGATCTGATGGTTCTACAAGGGGTTTCCTCCTTAGCTTGGTACTCATGCTCTCTCCTGCCACCCTGTGAAGAGGTACCTTCCACCATGATTGTAAGTTTCCTGAGGCCTCCCCAGCCATTCAGATCTGTGAATCAATTAAACCTCTTTTTAAAATAAATTACCCAGTCTTGGGTATTTTTTTTTACCAGCAGCATGAGAATGGACCAATAAAAGTGCTTTGGGTACTCACCTACTGTTAGAACTTGATCCTAAAACCTGCAGGGAGTCATCGAAGGATTTATCACAATTATATTACCAGATTGTCAATTAGAAAATATAACTGTGGCAGTACAGTAATGGAAAAGTGCCCATCCTGGAGGCAAGAATGGAGAGAAGACTTCTGTACTAATCCAAGTGAATTGTGATGAGAGCTTGAGAGGAGGGTAGATAGAAGAGATGTGAAAGATGTAATACTTTTGATTTGGTGATTGCTTGAGGGTAGGGGAGGATTGAAAGGGTATAGTCTTGAGTGATTCCTAGGTTTCTAGCCTGAGCAATTGGAAATGGGTGGTAGGATAGGACAAGAAGGAAGAAGCAGCCATGCTTGGGATTTGAATGTTTTTAAAATTCAAGGTAGTAGTTTGGGATCTACATATGGTTTTGAAGGTATTCTCTTGCATCTTAGACTGAACTTCAACTAGGCAAGAAGAACGGGATCCTTAAAAGTTTAGATGCTCCCATTTGACCCATTTGGCCCCTTTAGTTACACTTCTGATTTCTGTAGAGCATTGAGTATCAGCTGTATTCTTGCCTCACTATAGAATGAAGGCAATTAGCAATCAAGGCATTTATTCTCTTCCAAAAGACTGATCTGGTCCTTGTGGAGATGGGCTTCATTGGCCTACCATAGACAGAATTCCAGGTAAGAAAACTTTGGTAATTTGGTCTTAGCTAATATTATGAATAGTATCAGCAGAAGTTTAGATGTAACATAATAAATATGAGGTAGGTGTAAGGAAGAATCAGAGATTTATATTGACTCTTACTATAGACAAAACAGAAGAGATACTAGAATTTGAGAGGACCCATGTGGTAGCCATGGGATTGTGTCTCTCATCTCTCTTTTCAAGAGAATTGCTATGGGAAACAGAGTCATCTAGCAGCCTCTGGCTACCAGAACTTTGGGATCTATCGAGACATTCACAGCAAGATCACTCTTGCCTCTAGCTGCTCACAACCAATAACTAAGCAGGATGAAAGAACTAGATCCAGACCAGTTCTACCAGACATGGGAGTCCTCTCATGGTCATTCTTTGCTTAAGGGCTTTTATTAACCCTAGAAGACTTTTTCAGAACCTCACTATGGTCTGAGGCTTCTCCTACCCAATTAACTTCCCACTCTTCTGGCATAGATGTCAGACCTGCATTGTGCTAGACCAAAGGGAAGATGAGTTTGATGAAGCAGGGTTTGAATCCAAGTTTGGGAGAGAGTGGATTACAATAGTACTTGTATGTTGGATAGAAGCCAAAAATGGCAAAGAGGAGGGAGATGGGGGCACCGACACATCTAAAGGTTTGGAGTGGAGCTTTGGTGTAAAGTTCTTTTTGTGCTAATAGGACACTGGGCCTAGGGAAGGATGTTGTTCTGTGTGTGGTCTGATCAGCAATATGCAGCCATTGCTTATCATGAATATAGAATATTGATACAATGTTTTTTGACTTGATAAAGCTCAGAGTTGTTTAAAAAGAATAAGGTAATTAGAATCTAATAAGATGTTGTCACCAATTCCTTTATGATCCACTGGATCTAATGAGCTCAAATATTTGCCAAATGACTGCTAGTGCTCATCCACATTCCCTTCTTCCTGGTCACACATCTAGACTACATATTCCAGTCTTCCCTCCAATTTAGGTGCAGTCAAATGACTGAGTTCCAGCCAGTGGAGTTAACAGAAATGATGTATATTGCTTTTGGGTCTAGCCCACTAAAATTCCCAAAACCCCTTTCCCTAACTGCTGTTGGAATGGGGAGGTCTCTGAGGATGTGGTGGAGTGAGAGGCAAAAGGAGTTTAGAGCAGAGTCTTCTTTTCTCACTGCCCTCAAATAACCCACATTGCAATGGGACATTAAACAATGAATTTTTATTGTGTTAAACTAGTGAGAATTGGGAGTTATTTACTATAGCAATGGTCTTACCTAACTGATACAGTATCTGTGGAAACTATGTTTGTTGTTTTGAGCATGTGGCAAGCTCTATAGAGGTTTGGAGCAAAGCCATATTTTCTCAGCAAGTAATTGTATTTTAAAGGAGACAGACCCTGGCTTGTTACTGGGACTTCATAGAGACTAAACACAAGGTGACCATGCTATCCAAGCTGTGTCCATCATGCATTCAGATTCATCTGATTGACTGAGCCAGGAAGCCAAGTGTTCCCATGGGTGCTCCTTCAACTCCTTCAGAAGTTGAATTCATGGAACATGACTCAAGCGTGTCGTGTTGGCACAAGGTGGCTAATAATCCCACAGTGCCTATTTTTGCCACACTGCTCCTTCTTTCTCAAAATACTATTGTGGCCTCAAAAGCAGTTTCCAAATGACAGTGGAGAGAAAAACAGATTCATTTGAGATGATTCAACATGATATGCTGGCACCAGTATCACAACCTGGGGCATGGTTGCTCCTGAGAGCAGTCAGGGAAGAGAAATCTTCCAGGTTGGTAGAATTTTTTATACTTACTAAATTTTGTGTTCATAGATAAAGAAGATACCCTCAAAGCATATTCTCTACGTTATGAATAGTCTTTAAATATTAATTGGATAATATCACTTGCTTTACAAAATTATTCTGTGGCTTACTATTATACTTCACATAATTTTATACTCCTAACTTCTGTCTACAAGACTGTAGGGGGTATAGCCCCGGCTGGACTCTAGAACTTCAATTTGAACTCTTATTTATTTTGCTGCTCTAGCCACTGACTTTATTTCAGTTCCCCAAAGCACCGAACTCTCGGCTCATTGAAGGTTCCTGTGCAGACCTTCACTTTGGCTAACTCACAGCACGGCTGGGCCTTTCTAATTATTCAGGTTTTAGCTTGTGACCCCCTCTGATAGATCCTCACTAATCTTTCAACATATATTAAGCTTCCTCTGTTACTCTACCTTTTCCAACTTTTCTTTGGCTCTCTGTTCTTTCCCTTCATAGAAGGTACTACTATCTATATAATTGTTTATGTGTTATTTTACTTAAAAGTCTTCTTTACTGTATCATACATTCTGTAATAGTGAAGTCCATGTTTGTTTTGTCCACCGTGGGATGTAGAACACCTACACAATGCTTGGCTCATAGTGGGTAGATGAGAAATTTTCAGTGAAGGAAAAAAATGAACAACAAAAAAATGAATAAACAGCTATCCCATTTGGAAAGAAATTAAGCAGAATGTGAGTCTCTAGGCCAAGTGCAAGTGTGCAGGTACTGGGAGAGTCATTTGATTCAACAGAGCCATGGGGAAGAAAAAAAATAGAAAGCTGGTAGAACAAAATCAGTGATTCTACGTGGGATGTGAAGAGGTAGATAAGACACAGATATGGAGGGTGGTGGAACAAAGAAGGTCTTATAGATATCAGGATCTAGCCGAAGATGAACAGAAACTTTCCCAGGCCCTCCAGTGGCACTTTGAAGGGATAGTTTACCTAACCCTGACTGGCTTCCTACATTCCTTCATTTTCTCATTCTTTTGTTATTCTTTTTCTTTTTCTAAACCAAACAAGAAGACATAAAGCAACTAAAAAATTGAATTTTCCAAGATTTTTGGCCAAATTATTGAGGAAGATAAAGGTAATTCATAGCCAATGAAATTTCCATGGGCCTCCTAATTTATTCATTCAAGAAAAATAGTATATAGGTCACTGTTCACCAACAAAATAAAGATTAATTTTCCTAATAACATGTTTAGTTTTTTCCTGAAAAACTATTGTAAAAATGTTTTTATAGGCCTAGACATTCTGCAAAATACAGTTTGTAATTAAAATTCTAATAGCATCAAGAGAGAAAATTTCAGATTTCCAACTGAAAGTCATCCCTTAAGCCGATTAAATGCTAATATCAAACAGACAAACACCCACATATAAAGAGCAGATCACTAAAGGTCATAATTTTGAAGGTGGAAGGTTAAAAAACAGAAATTCCTGAGGGTGACTAGATATTACTCTTAATTTCAAAATACTTTCAGTTTCAGTTACTGTTTTCAAGATGCCAGAAAATCCTGTAGTCATTTCAATCATTTATGCCTAAAAATTTTCCCATAGTAATAACATATTTGCTAAGACACCATTACAAAAGGAATGACAAGAAGTTTTATTAAACATCTATAGAAGATCTGTGAGATTAAAGAACTTGGCTGCTTTGTGATATGTTTATTCCTTTCTCCTTGTGACAAAGGCATTTTCCCCACCAATATTAAAAAAAGAGTGCTCTGATGTATATTTAAACTCGGGAGTTATACCTGTTTAAACAACCAAATACGACTCCCATAAGAAATTTGTTGTAATCATGGGTGTATCAGACAGCATTATTAATGACAAGCAACAGAAATGAACTAATTTAAGTAGTAAAGAAATTTGTTAGGAAATAGGCAACAGCTCATAAAGTCTTCAAGAGGACCAGAGACCTGACTTGTGGGATATGCAACCAGGAACAATGCCCTGAACTACACATATAGCTATTACAGCATTACTACTGCACACAATCAAGGCGCCCAGTGCCATCAACACCTTTTGGGCATTTCTGTCCCTACAAACTGGATGCAGGTGCTCATTCTGCTGCTCCTGCCCTGTCCCCAGTCCACCACAATGGATTCTATGTGGACACTGTTTTCTTGCATCTTTATCATGAGATTCAAAGTTCAGGGAAGATTTATCTGACTGCAGGAGCCTGGGTTATAAGTCTGTGCCACAGCTTCTCAGATTCTGTATTGAGAGGTAGCCTTTTCCATAAGGCAGACATGTATCTTGGACATAGGGAGGATGATAGGTTCATGGATTATCTAAAGGAATAAAAAATGTCTGCATAGTGGAATTTGATTTTGATTTTACTTTGTGTAGTTTTCTTCTTTTAAAAATAAAAGAATCTCCAATTTCTGAAGTATTTAATAAAATCAAAATGTTTTGGGAGTATAAAACCTGGGTTCAAAGCAAATCTTAGGTACTTAAGCTCATCAAGCTTCAGTTTTCTCTTGTGTGTGTGTGTGTGTGTGTGTGTATTTCAAATTCCCACATTGATAGGAATTTTATTTCATTTTTCTGCTTCATATTGATACTGGGATATTCCAATGAAATTATGTGTATGAGAGCAATTTGAAAATTTAGATGAAAGGGATTTAGAGTCAAACAAAACCAGATTCAAATTTGAGCTTCATCCGTTATCACATGTATGACATTAGAGTTGTTATTTAAATTATCCAAGCTTGAGTTCCCAATGTTAAGTGGGGATAAAACAGCTTTCAGAATTCTTAGGAATGGAATGGGATAATATGATTAAAAACTTGGAATAATGCATTACACATAAAAGGAACTCAACAGAGGGTCATGTTTGTATAGAAACACACACATGCACGCACGTGCACACACACACAAATTTAAAGAAGCATGGCAATGATATTAATGCTTTTCCTAAACAGGAGCTGTTGGAGCTGAAATTAACATGAGGATAATTTCCTCTCCTAATATGTAATCATCAATTCTTATATGGTATAGTTAGAAATAAGAAATATGTTATTTAAAAAAAAATTTCAAGTAAATTTTTAGTTGTAAAGTATTGTCATTGATGAAAATATACAATTATAAATATGTTACCACTGAGCAAATCTGCTCAAATTCTGAATACAAATAAAATCTGAAAGTGCCAAATAACTTTATAAAAAGATAAGTAAGGGAAAGGGCCTTCTCATCAAACATCATTGTTACTTTCTCTTCATCCATGTTTTCTGTTGCTATTTTGCAAACAATAACAATAGGAATTATAATAAAAACAATTTTTGAAAAAAGGCCATGTTTTTTTCTTTTCTCTTGAGACAGAGTTTTACTCTGTTGCTCAGGCTGGAGTTCACTCGTGCAATCTTGGCTCCCTGCAACCTCCGCTTCCTGGGTTCAAGCACTTCTCATACCTCAGCGTCTCAAGCAGCTGGGATTACAGGTGCACAGTGCCACACCTGGCCAATTTTCTGTAGTTTCAGTAAAGATGGGTTTCACTATGTTGGCCAGGCATAGTAAAGATGGGTTTCACTATGTTGAACTCCTGGCCTCAAGTGATCTGCCCACCTCAGCCTCCCAAAGTGCTGAGATTACAGGCATGAGCCACTGTGCCCAGCCGAAAAATACCATTTCGCAACTGTATTATCTCTTAGGTACTTTACATAGAAAGAATAAACATTATACAATTTACATTTCTTTAAGTACATTCTAAGAAGTGTCTCTTACTCAAAAATCAAATCAATATAGAACCTCACAAATTCCATCCACGTTAAGTGCTACATTTTAAGGTCTCAAACAACAAACCCTGTGAATTTTCCATTTACTCTATTAGATTATTATTTCTTCTTTTTTTATGTGGCTCCTCTGATTTTGACACAGAGTCTCAATCTCTCATAAGTCAAATAGTGTTGCCAACAGAAAATTTTTATGTTTCATAGTAAGCAGTTCATTGTTGACATCATTCCTTGCCAGACATGTGAGTTTTATTTCTGCAACATAGTGAATTTTTCTTTTCAAAATTGTATATATTTAAGAATATTTAAGGTGTACAACATGATGTTTTGATAAGCACATACACGGTGAAATGGTTACTATAGTAAAAAGTTTTCTCTGTTGAGGTAAAATTTGCATATAGTGAAAAGCACAGATTTAATGTGTACAATTTATTATTTTGACAAGTGTAAAACATTGGCATATTTAACACCCCAATCAATACCTAGACTATTTCCACCCCTGTAGAAAGTTCCCACAGGTCCCATTCCAGTTAGCCACTACCCCCACAGCCTGTGGGCAAGCAGTGTTCTGATTTGTATCACCATAGATTCGTTCTGGTGTTGTTGAACTTCATATAAATGGATTAATTCAGTGTGCACTCTTTCATCCAGCTTCTTTTCTTCTTTTGCTGGATACACACACACACACACACAAATATATATGTATATATATTTTTTAGATTTACCAATATTATTGTATTTATCAACAGTTCATTTTTTTACTGGTGACAGGTACATCATTGACAATTTATTGACATTTTTTCTGTTGATGAATTAGAAGGTTTCTGTTGTTTCACTACTATTAATAAAGCTGCTGTAAGCATTATGGCTCAATTCCATTTGTAGACACATGTTGTCCTTGTCCAAATACCTAGGAATAGATTAACTTGTGTTATATGATGGATGTATGTTTAACTTTTTAAGAAATTGTCGTATGGTTTTCCAAAGTAGTTACGCCATTTTACACATCTATCGATGTATGAAATTACAAATTGCTTAGCCAATATTACATGATTTCAGTGTTTTGCTAATTTGAAGTATTGCAGTGATTGTGTAGTGGCATCTAAATGTGGTTTTATTTTGCATTTCATTGATGACTAAGGACGTTAGTACCTTTGTCTATCTACTTGGGTTGTTAGAATATCTTCCTTTATTAACCCTCCTACTTTTTATTAGGTTCCCCTACTTTTTATTAGGTTGTTAATCTTTTATTAATGACTTATATGGCTTTTAAGTACATTCTGGACTTAAGTCTTTTGGCAGATACATATTTTGCAGATACTCTGTTCATTTCAATTTTTCAGTCTAATTTTTTTTCTGTTGTTCATATTGTGTAATTTCTATTCTCTCTTCAAGTTCACGAATTCTTTTCTCTGTCTTCTGGTGTTGAGCCCACTCAATGAGTTTTTATTTCTCTTACTATATTTTTCAGTTCTAATATCTTCATTTGGTTCTTTATGTCTTCTACTGTTTTATGAAACATTTTAAAATTTGTTTCAAGCACATTTGTAACTGCTCACTGAAGCAGTTTTATAATGATTTCTTTAAAATCTTTGTCAGCTGATTAAAATATACGTCATCCCAGTGTAGGCATTTATAGCTTGTCTTTTATCATTCAACTTGAGATGTTTTCTTTCTGGTTCTTGATCGGATGAGTAATTTTCAATGGAATCTTGTATATTTTGTGTATTTTGGTATAAGACTTTGAATCTTATTAAAATCACCTCCTTTAATAGGCCTCCTCTATACTGCACTGGTGGGAGGAGTGGCCGCTCACTGCCTACTTAACTGCCTGACAGAGATGGAACTCCCAGTTCCCCTCTTAGCCACCATTGACCCTCAAAGGGGAAGAAGTGCCTCATTACTGCTGGGTAGGGGTGGAATTTCAGGCTTCTCATTAGTAATCACTGACACTACCCTGGCTGGGATGAGTAGCAGTGACTTTTTACTGCTCTCTCCACGTCTTCTAATGACACGGCAGATGGTTGACCTCATTACTGGAGGTGCCATGAGGTCTCCTTTGATACCACCTGAATGAAGAGGGGTACGGACATTTCATTACAGTCAGGTCACTATGTCAGTCTAGGCTCTCCATTCAACTTTTGATGATGGGGTTTGGAGTGGGATTGCAGTTTGTATTCTTTGGTATTTGCTTGGAGTAGACAGATTATGGTCTAAAAGTTTTCTGTCTTGCTAGGCTGTACCATTTCTGGTCTTTTCATAACTGATGGCAGACTTTTTGGGATTTTTTTTTTTTTTTTTGTCTGTGTCCATTAGCAATTCCACATTGTTGGTTTCTCTAATACCCAGCCTGGATATGTGAAACAAAAAGAAAACCTAAGGAGCTCACCGCCATTCTGTCCCTTGGATCTTTAGCCAGCTTGTTTTTCACTCTTCACCTCTTAATGTCTTTTTATGTTTACTTGATATATAATGTCTAGGGCTTTAGGCTATATTTAGAGAGAGGAAGAGGGAAAAGTGCATCGACTCCATCTTTCCAGACATAGAAGTAGACAGGGCAGGTCAATTTTAATTTCGTTTCTAGTCTTAGGCCTTTACCCTCAGGCCTAGTTCTTACCCCTACCTGTGGCCTTTCCTGGGTTTTCACGGAATGCCTGAGAGCCCATATCACAGAATGCCACCCAGCCCATAAAAGTTCCCCTATATGGGCTGGGTGGAGACTCTTATAACCTCCTGGCTCTTGATGACCTCTGTTACGTTGGTTCAGATTCCAGTCCCATACCAGTCATTCTGTGCCTCACTGTGCATAGTTTTGCTCTGAATATGTGTATCCTGATTTTTGGTCAATAATCTTAGAAATTCCACATACAGGCTCCTTAGATCCACCTCTGTATGTTTCTTGGCTCTCTTGTACTTTGCCTACAAATTCTAGATGCTTCTGCAACCTCAAGCTCTAGTCTTTGCCTCTTCAGGTCAGGGAGGTCACTACCCCCTTGTTAGGCCTTTTTTCTCCATTGTGGTTTGACCATTGCCCTAGACAGAAAGGCTGGAAAAATATGGGGCTTACCACATTTCTTTTCTTTAACGATCATGGTATTTCCTTTATTTAAGGATCATGGTTCTGAGATGCCTGTAGACCAGCACCTGAAAACAATTGCCTCTTTTTTTTTTTTTTGTCTAATTTCAAACTTATTTACATGTGGGTAATGTAGTACCACTTATAATGACTGGAAGTAGAGATCTCTACACTGGCTTTTAATTTTTCAGTTATTGAGTAAATCGTTAACAAATATATGTGACAGAGATACTTAGATTTGGATTCATTCAACAAAAAATTAAAACTTTTCCAAGTTTACCCAGTGAGATCTATTATGTGACTGACAGGAAAAATATATATTATGTGTTAATCAGAACTCTCTAGAGAAACAGAACCAATAGGATGTGTATGTGTGTGTAGACAGAGAGAGAGAGAGAGAGAGAGAGAGAGAGAGACTGGGGTTTATTATAGGGTATTTTCTCACACAATTATGGAAACTAGAAAACCTAATATCTGCAGGGTTGGCTAGCGGGTTGGCAACCTGGATCTCCAGTTCAGATTGTGTAATTTCTATTCTGTTTTCAAGTTCAGTGATTCTTTTCTTTGTCTTCTTGTGTTGAGTCCACTCAATGAGTTTTTATCTTAGTTACTGTATACCTCCAGTCTAAGCCTGGTAGACTGGAGACCCAGGAAATCTCATATTCCCATTCAAGTCTGAATGGTGTCTGATGTAAAAACAGGAAGAAAGGATGTTGAAGACGAGGTCTGAAAGCATTTTTCTAGGGTGGTCTCTCTTCCTCAGGGGAAGCCGATCTTTTTGTTCTGTTTCTGCCTTCAACTGATTGGATGAGGCACACATACATTATGAAGGACAATCTGCTTTATTCAAAGCCCACTGATTTAAATGTTAATGTCTTTCAGAAACACCCTCAAGAAACACCCAGAATAATGTTTGACTAAATATCTGAGCACCCTGTAGCCCAGCCAAATTGACACATAACAATTAATCATTACATATTATTTATGTACTTTTGAATATTTTCTGGTTGTTGCAAGTTAATAATTTTTAAAAAAATATTTAATGTGCTTTAACTTAACCTAAAAACATATATCTCATTTTACATACAGTGTGCATTACAGTAGAATCCCTACTTTCCATTTATCTCTCTTCTCATCTTCTCTCAAATATACTCTGTTTTTTATAGACATGCTAAATGTCATAGGGTAATGTCATGCTTTTTTTTTCACTTAACAAATATTTACGTACTTTGTACTGTAGTAGTCAGTGACTGCTCCGTAATGAGCTAAAGGGACATCACTTAATGATGGAAACGGAAAACTTAAATAAGTAAATAGACATTGTAAACAAATCAGATCATGTCATTCCTGTGCTCCAAAACTTCTATTGGCTTCCCATGTAATTCAGCATAAAAGCCAAAGTCTTTATGATGGCCTCCAAGGTCCTGAAAAATCTTCCTCTGGCCTCTTAACTCCACAAGCTCACTTTCCGCTGGTGTCCCCATCTCTCATTTCATCTCAGCCATTCTGTCATCCTTGGTTCCTTGATTGCAGAAGGCATGCTCCTACCTGAGAACTTTTGAACTGACTGTTCCTTCTGCCCAAGTATGCTCCATAGGTATTCTTGCTCACTCCATCTGTATCCTAAAGCCTTTCTTAGATATCATCTTTCTATGATTATTTTAATTGAATGATTAACCATTCTGCTTAGCTGTAGCTCTTCCCACCTCCCTGTTACTCCTGATACCTCCTTAACCTGCTCTGTTTTGTTCCATTGTACTTATAACCCTCTATCATTTTATGTAATTTCTTTATATATTATTATTGTTGATGTTTATTATCAATATCATCTCAGAATTTGTTATATGTGAGCAGGAAGTTTCGCTGACCTGTTCATTACTATGTTCCCAAGTGCTTATCACATCTGTTGGCCCACAGTAGGCATTTCATACATATGTATTGAATAAGAGAATAAAAGAAAGGAGCAATTTTGGTATGCAGAATTGAGAAATAAATAAACAAGACACCAAGAGAAAAGCTAACAGGTTAAGGGAGGCCTACCCTATATAGGATGGCCAGAAGAGGCCCCACTAAAGATTAACTAACTGTTTTGTCAACATAGACTAAAGGATATGATGGGAAAATGTCCCAAGAGGAAGGAGCGATATGAACATCAAATCTACTGCAGAGAAGATAGTTCTCATTTGAAGAACTTGGAAAAAGCTCCTGTGGCTTGGGCACAGGGGAAAAAGGGAATGACCCCTGAATGGTGGTAAAGGGCTAAGCAGAGCCCTTGATCCTGTGTAGGCCTTGTCAGCCAAAGTCAGGTCTTTGGATTTTCTGGGAGTGCAGGAAGAAACACTTTCCAAGGAGGAGAATAGTGTTTTAATTTATATTTGCAGAAGATTATTCTGACTGCTGGGTGGAGAATCCCAGCAGTACAGAAGGCAAGAAGACTTTTTAAAAATCTATTAAAATTTCTGTAAAAGATGATGATGTCTTGGAGTGAGGTGGTGACTGTATAGTGAGAAATGGAAAGATTTATAATATATTTTGTGTATAGGAAACACAGTTCTTGCTGATGGGTTAGATAGGGGTACAGTGAGAGAGACAGGAATAATTAATGATTCCTTCCACCTTCCTCTAAAATTCCCAAGCACTAAATGGGTAGTTTCACCTTCAACTTATAAGAGCAGGGTGGGATGACATTTTTAGATGGAAAATCAAGAGTCCCTTTGTGCACATGTTAATTTTGAAATGTTTTGGGAACATTCAAGTGGACATATGTAGTAAGCATTTGAAAATACAGAAGTCTGGACTTCTGAGGAAAAATTTAGGATAGAGATGTGAATTTAGGAATGATCATCATAAGTACATTGTTTAAAACCATGAGAATGTTTGTGCACACCCAAGAAGCAAGTGTAGAGATGAAAGAAGGGACCTAATTATAATTCTTAGAGTTTGGGTTGAACTGTAAGCACTGGCCAAAGTGAATGATACCAACTGGCAACTCGTAAGTAGGAGAAAAGCCAAAGAGAAGAAAGTATCCTAAGAAGGAGGAAGCATTTTCCAGAAGTTCTTGGAATTATAAGACAAGGACAAACATATGTGCATTGAAAAAGAAACTCACTGTGGACATTCACAATGGTATTTTCAGAGGAGAGAAGTGTTAGGGTAAAATCATATTGCAAGGAGGTGAAGGGTGAATGAAAGGGGAGAGTTAAGGATCTGAAAGGGAGCTAAGAAAGGAGGTGGTAGTTACAGGCATATTGTTTTTGTTTTTTTAATTATTTATTTTATTTGTTTATTTATTTATTTATTTTTGAGACAGTGTCTCAATCTGTTGTCCAGGCTGGAGTGCAGTGGCATGATATTGGCTCACTGCATCCTCGACCTACTAGGCTCAAGCAATCCTGCTTCAGCCCCCCAAGTAGCTGGGACTACAGGTACTTGCCACCATGTGCGGCTAATTGTTGTATTTTTTGTAGAGACAGCGTCTCACCATGTTGCCCAGGCTGGTCTCAAACTCCTAGGCTCAAGCGATCTGCCTGCGTTGGCCTCCCAAAATGCTAGGATGACAGGCATGAGCCACTACATGTGGCATTTTTTTTTTTTTTTGTACTGAAGAAAGTAGAATATGTTGGTACATATTCTGATGATGGTAGAAAGGTAGTTACAGCTGGTGCAGCAGAGTGAGGCTAGCCAAAGGAGCAAAGTCCTTGGCTGGGCAGGAATGGAGAAATGACATCCTGAGAGAACACTTTGTCTGTTGAGGGAAGAAGCAAAAGATGGGAGCAGATGCAGACTGCTTCCACTGCGTATTCTTTCTGCTCTCAGCTGGGCTAATTCAGATGTCTGGTGGTTGACTGGTTCTTCAAAGGAGTGCTGGAGACAGCTGGGTCACATGTGTCATCCTCTAGCGGATAGTTCAGGCATCTTCTCACAATGCTGGCAAATATAGCAGGAGTCCAACCACGTGAAAATTTCTGTTGTATCATATTTGATAATATCCCATTGGCCAAGAAAGCCACATGATCAAGATTAGAGTCAGAGTTAGGGCAAACAAAGTTACATGGCAAAGAGTGTGAATACGGGGACCAGTGAAGAACCTGGGCCGTTAATGCAATCTATTCTAGAACTGGTTAGGGCAGATGAGGGAACCTGGTCCTATGGAATGAGGCAAATTCATCAAATGAATATTGTGAGAAGGAAAGGTGAGAGCTTAGAGCAGTGAGGGAAAGAAAAGAAATAAACTTTATAAGGAGGGAGAGAGATAACCTTTCATAGAAACTAAGTATAATTTTTGAGTGTCCTTTTGTGATTGACTGACATGAATTTGATACCAATTTGACTACATGCATGATTTTCTTCAGCAGAGATTTGCTTCAAGAATGCAAATATTGGAGAAGGTGAATTCTTGGGTTAATTCAAGGTTGTGGAAGTATTATCCCAGCCTATGGAGGTAAAGGGAGTTAAGGAAGTTTCAGTAGTTACTAGGGCATCATAATGATGGACCACATAATTTAATCTGAACAAGAAGAGAAAGAAAGACAAAGGAGGCTGGGCACAGTGGCTCACATCTGTAATCTCGGCACTTTGGAATGCCGAGGTGAGCAGATCACTTGAGGTCAGGAGTTCAAGACCAACCTGACCAACATGGTGAAATCCTGTCTCTACTAAAAATATAAAAAATTAGCTGGATGTGGTGGTGCACACCTGTAGTCCCAGCTACTTGGGAAACTGAGACAGCAGAATCACTTGAACCTGGGAGGCAGAAGTTGTAGTGAGCTGGGATTGCATCGTTGCAGAGCAAGACTCTGTCAGAAGGGAAGGGAAGGGGAGGGGAGTGGGGAGGGGAGAGGAGGGAAACGTAAGATTGGTGAACTGGGGACTTTAATGAGGTCAGACAATGGTTTCCATGAGGATAACTAAGGAAGTACATTGGAAGACCGAAAGTTGTGGTTGGAGGGGGATCTATGAATGCATGATGTTGAGTCTGTTGTGTCCTTTTATGCCTGTGCTTCAGATTGTGCTGCCCTGTGTCTGTGGCATTTTACCTTCCTTGTCTACCTGAATAACTAGCTCCTTCCCCAATTTTGTCAGGCTGATGTACATGTTCCTTCTCTGTTCTTACCCATGTATATCCTATCAGTAGGGATATTACATGTCTCATAATTGCTGTCTCATAATAACAATCCAACTGCACTGCTACACTGGGAACTCTTTGTTGATGTCTGCCTTCTTAATTGGCTGGCACAGTGCCTGATGCTCAACATAGATTTAGCTGAAAAAAGGAAGAGTTGACAATGACTTTCGGTGATGGAGACTATGAGGGTAGATGATATTGTCTAGGGCAGTGCTGACCAACATGGTAGACCCCATCACAAGTTGCTATGCAAACCTAAATATAATATAATGAAAGTTAATTAAATATAATTCAAAATTTCATTCCTCAGTCATGCTAGCCACATTTCAAGTACCCAATAGACAAGTGTGGCTACTGTGTTAGAAAAGCACAGAGATCTAAAATTTCTATTAGAGCAGAAAGTTCAGCTGGATTGCTCTAACATTATAGAGCAAGAAGTTTGGGGGTGGGTGGGCAAGTGCTTATAGAAGATATAAGGAAGCACTGATAGAAGGCGAGAAGGGATAGAAAGGAAACCAGAGTGCTAGGACGTGGGCCCTAGCAATGATTTTCCACAAGAGGTCTTGTAGGTTATAGGAAAAACTCACAAATTGCCACAAGAAATTAGATGTGTAAAGTGGTAGTGTTAAGAGACTTACAGTAAAGTGGTAGTGTTAAGAGAATGATTTTTTTTCTTTTGGGATGGGAGAGTGAAGTATATTTACAAAGAGAAGTTTTACCACTAAGAAAAAGAGTGAAGAAAGGAAAGGATGGAGGTCATCAAGAATGCAATTTCCAGAGGCCAAAGGAAAAACTGGGATCTAGGGCGTGAGCACTGGGTTAGGCCTTGAGAAAAATGCACATATAAGTTTTTGTTTCGAAAAGCCAGACATCCATTTATTCAACTGTATTTATTGAGCACCTATTTGTGCCCAGCACTTTTTTAGATGTTAAGAATTCAGCAATAAGTAAAACAGAATAACTGGTTTTATGAAGCTTACATTCTGACATTGGAGACAGGAAAGAAAGAAGTAAAGTAGATGGCATGTTACAGAATGATAAGTACAATAGAGAAAAAGAAAGCACAGTTGGAGGATGGAAAGTTTCAGAGGCACAGGATGGTGGTGTTATGGTTGTTAATTTCAGATAAGGTGACCAGAGACATCTCAATGAGAAGGTGAAGGAAGGAGGGGACAGTCCTAGAGATGAGTGGCTGTCAGATAACTGTGGAGGTAGGGAGAGAAATTGAAGGAGTTCATTTTTTTTTTTTTTTTTTGAGACGGTGTCTCGCTCTGTCTCCCAGGCTACAGTGCAGTGGCGTGATCTCAGCTCACTGCAAGCTCCGCCTCCCAGGGTACACACCGTTCTCCTGCCTCAGCCACCTGAGTAACTGGAACTACAGGTGCCTGCCAGCTGACGGGCTAATTTTTTTTTTGTATTTTTAGTAGAGACAGGGTTTCACTGTGTTAGCCAGGATGGTCTCGATCTCCTGACCTCATGATTCTCCCACCCCGGCCTCCCAAAGTGCTGGAATTACAGGTGTGAGCCACCATGCCTGGCCTGAAGGAGTTCATTCTTAATGATACTTGTTGCCTTGGAAAAATCTTGTGCTGAGGATGATGAGTATGGCAGAAGGTTTGGGTGAGTTTGAAGGAGGGGTGGTCCACTGTAGAAAGTCAAAATATCATCGTCAATAAAATTAATTAAAATATATATATTTTTTCACCCTGCACTAAAGATGCAGCAATGTGCTTTTAATTTACATAGTATTTTTGGTCATACTTTACCCAGCCACTGTCTGCTGCAGTCATTGAGTGGAAAATATTACTTGACTCCTATCAAAGGTTGCCTGTTAAGTTTGTAAATTTTGTGAACTGATACCCAACTTAAAATTTTTTATTATTCATGGGAAAAAAATTGCATAACTCAAAAACCAGATGCTAAATTACTAAAGGGTCCAGAAGACTATGAACTTGCATAATTGAAGAACTCGAGCAGAAAGGGTATTACAGTTACAGAATGGAGTCCCAAGTTATGTTCTTGAATAAATTTAAGGGAGTTAGCAGAGCATTTGAAGATTTTTGTTCCATTTTCCTTTACTTAGGATAAATGAATATATTCATAAGTCACTAAGGTGATTCAGAAAAACAAATTAAAAATGTATCTTGTAGGTTAAAGATTATATTAGAAGTTAGATTGTCAAAAGAGTGAGGCAATGTTGAAACAGTGATACTTGCTTAATGTAATATGAAGGATTCTTGATACTCTTGATGAAATGAAAAATGGACAACTTTCTCTGAGCAGTTAGGATTGTAGAGTGCTGTAAAACTAATCAGATGCTATTTTGTCTTAGAAGCAGAGGCAGATTTTTATAATTTAATAAACATGCTAGAAAACTGCATAAAAATTGACTTGAGGGAAAAAGAAACATCTGGAACCTTTGCAGCATATATCTGGGAAGCAGGGCTGAGGAATCTATTGATGGAATAAATGACTGCCTAACTGGGAGATCCTGTCCCCAAGTATGTCCTCACAGGTCTCTTTCTATTGTGAAATTTCACTATTAGTAATTTATTTCTTTGTTTAAGCTTTGTGTGTGTGTAGGGTCCAGAATTCGTTTTGTCTCCCTTTCCCTCTCTTTCTTTCTTTCCCCATCAAGTGTCAGTGCTCTTGAGCACTGACGCCTCCACCTCAGGCCTCTGTTCTGGTTACTGTGTATTTTCTTCTGCTGCCACCATCGTGACCCAACTGTGTAGTTGTGATTCTCCAAACCTCATCGACTGCTCTGGACTCACTCAACCAACAGCCTACTGGATATAGTAATAGTAATAAATAATAATGAATGCCCTTTCTGAATGGCTTACACACACCATATATCAGGCTCTTGACTAATAACTTTAAAATGTGATCCCATTTGATCCTCATTAGCCTGTGAAGTTTGCAGAGGAGGAAACCAAAACACATTAAATATAGGTAACTCACTCAAGATCTCATGGCTTACAGCAGCTGTGACCTAAACCCAGATCTGTCTGATTCTAATGCCCTTGCTTTAATCACTACCTTATACTAGCTTTCCATTTAGCTATGCCACAAGAACTTTAAAATCAACATATCCAACCAAGTATCATTTTATTCTTCCCTCATCTACCCCTTCTCCTGTGTTCTGGATCCTACTTAATGATCTCACCATCTACTCAGGCACTTTAGTGAGAAGCTGGGAGCAGGGCCAGCTTCGTGGACATGTGACCTGTGTAATTGCCCAGGTGCCATGCTCAGAAGGACCCTGTGCTTGGCTTCCTTTCAGCCATCTCCATCTTGATATTCTTAATAATTTTAAAATAATATCAGTTTGCGCTGGGGCCCACACATCATATAGCTTGTCCTGCCTAGAAGTTATCTTTGACACTTTCCTTGCCTTCCTGTGTTCCTCTAACCCTTTCCTCCACCTCTGATTTGTGATGCTGATTCTTTCTCTTAAACCCCACTTGAGCCTCTGCCTTCTTCCCTATAGTACTAAATTTCATTGTCTTCATTTAGGTCCTCAATATGTGTTTACTTGATTACTACAGAGTCTCCTCTCCCCCTGTTTCTAGTCTCAATTTCCCGTAATTGGTGCTATGCATGATTTCAGAAGGAGCTCTTAAAGTATACTTGTTTATACTACTCCTCTTCTTGTAGCCCCTCAATGACTTCCCATTTCCTGTTGGAATAAAGTTGACTCTTTTTCATGGCATGCAGTGCTCTCAGAACACTGTCCTTTGCCTGTCTCCTTAGCGGTGTCTCTCACTGTCTCTCTGTTAGTGCAGTTTTCCAGTCATGCTGAAATGAACACTGGGTTGACCATTTCATGCATATGCACTTGATAGTCTTCATTGCTGGACTTCCCTTTCCTCCCTTATCTCTCATGATATAGCTTAAATAAGTCCTCCTAGGAAAAGGCTTTCCAGAACTTTCTCTGCTGTTTCCCAAAGGCAGTTGATCATCCCATTCTTTACAGCACTCAGGACTTGTTATATATCTTTATTAAAGACATAAAGCAAATACTGTATTAGGCTAAGCCATTGATATGGCTGTTTCTGTAGCCCTTGTAGCCATGGTTGGACATCTGCAATTTCTAGTAGCTTCACCTGTACTCTGTTGTGATTTCTGGAAATTTTATTTAATTGTGAGTTAAGGACAGAGACTTTTGTATTAAACATTGTGCTTCCATCATTGAGGATAGTACTTGGCACAGAGTAGGTGAATGAACTTCATGGAAAGAACAACAAAACGGAGAACATTGTGAGGACATGATTAACCTGAATTGAAAATGATCACTTGTTAAAATAAAATTATTTGTTCTAGATAATTGTAGAATGTGGACAGTTTTACATAAAGTGTAATCTCTGAGCCAAAGGAAGCCCAAGTATTTCAGTATAAGGGTTCAACCAATCTTAAATGTTTCTTATAGAGTCCTTGTTAAAACTTTGTTTATAAGGCCAGTTTGTAAAGCTCAAACTTTGACTGTTAAAGGAAAACTGTGAGAAAGAAGCTTTCAGGGATTTGAAGTGACTAGTTTTCTTTAGAGCCTAAGCAGATATACCTGTGGGCTTGGAAGAAAGCATTGCCATCTGACACAGGCACCCAGGATTGATAGATGATGAGAACCCTGGGGATGGCGAAGGAGGACAAAGACCAGCCTTAATGGGCTTTGAGAACCCATTTTGGTGCCAACTTCTAAGAAAAGTCTATAACATTTACTGATGTTTTGTGGATTGCCATGAACCCCCCACAGTAATTTCCAATGTTTTCAGATTCTGGTTCTAGATTTAGCCTTAATACCTGCTTCAGGTTCTGTTCATTTTATCATCTTTGAGGAAATTGAAGCCCTGAAGCATTCTCAGTCTGAATGTTTCTGTGGAAATCCCTCCCAGGAGAGCGCCTAAATAAGGGAAATGAAGCCTACTTGTCTAGGAATAAGGAAGGCATCCTAAGTGAGTGTTTCATGTTCCCACTCCATTGATTTTACATTATTTTATTTTTCATCGATCATTGTATTCATCACACACAAATATTGTGCCCAACACTAGTCCATACATTGTGAAATATAGAAAATAAAAGCTCAGATGCATCAAGAAATTTATAATCTACCTAGGATGCCCAATGCAGCCCTCCAACCTCCCAGTTAGAGAATGATTAGAGGTAAGCTTTTGTGGTACTGAACACCTACATAGGAATTTAGGTAAAAGTGGTTTCTTTGGGTTGTAGTATCAGAAAAGACATGGAGATGCTGAGCCTCCAGGTGAGCCTGACCCTAAAGAATGGACAGGAATGGTTGCTGTGGGCTTGTTCCCTCAACCATTAGGCTTTGATGAGAGGATGAGGGCTTGTAATAGCTGGGGTTCTCCAGAGAGAAAGAACCAATAGAAGATCTATCTATCTATCTATCTATCTATCTATCTATCTATCTATCTATCTAGAGAAGATAGATAGATAGATAGATAAATATAGACGTATATATAGAATAGAAGATATAGACATATACATATATATATATATATATATATATATATATATATATAGAGAGAGAGAGAGAGAGAGAGAGAGAGAGAGAAAGAGAGAGATACAAGAATGGATTTATTAGGGAAATTGGCTCATGTGATTATGGGGCTGAGAAGTCCAGTGCCTGGCTATGTGCAGACTAGGGACCCTGGACTGCCAATAGTGTGGCTTAACAAAGGCCAAGATTCCTTCAGAATCAAGGAAGTTGATGGTGTAACTCTCAGTCTGAGGCTGAAGGCCTGAGAACCCGAGGGACCACTGGTGTAAGTCCTGGAGTCCAAAGCCAGAGAGCCTAGAGTTCTGATGTCCAAGGATGGGAGAATAATATATTCCAGCTGCAGGAGAGAGAGGAAATCACCTTTTTCTTCTTTCTAGGCTCCGGCTGATTGGATGGTGTGCATTCACATTGAGGGTAGATCTTCCCCATTTAGTTCACTGACTTACAGGCTGATATTCTTCAGAAACGCCCTCACAGACACAGCCAGAAATAACCCTTTACCAGTTCTCTAGGTAATCCTTATTTCAGTTAAGTTGACAGCTAAAATTAACTATCACAGTGCTGAAAATCACTGTGGGGTCATGAGATGGGGAGGGGAACGGTGAGTCCAGGGAATCTTTCATATAAGGGGAAACGTAAGACTTCCTGAGAGACTGATTATAGGCAATCAAGAAAGCAAAATTCAAGGTGTCTAACCTAAAACCTGTCAGAATAGCAGTCCTGCTGGAGTTATTTGGAAACGGTAGTTGACTGGACTTTGTTTTGGGAAGGGGATGTGGGAGAAGGAGAGGATAATGCTTGACATGTAACTTGAGGAGCTAGACTCCAATGGGGAGCAGTGCTTTCCAGCATGTGATTTGAGAAATGCAGATTATGACAGGATGTTAATAGGTGCTACCTAAAGATGGATAAATAAATAAGTAAATAAATAAAAGAAAGAGAGAGCTCTATGGCCAAAGATGCTACACAGATTTCATATAAAACCAAGGCAATTTAGTTTTTTTCTGTTTTTTGTTTGTTTGTTTGTTTGTTTGTTTGTTTTGTTTTGGTATGGTAGGACTTCTCAGATTTTCTCCCATGAGAATATTCCCTGTAAGAATAGTCAATGTTCAGCAATTCCTTAAGTTACTCGATAGTAGTCCAGTGGAGCATTCCCTGGGACTGTCATTTTATAGTAGATGATTTATAAAATAACAGAGAATCTCAGAGAATACACTGAGCTAGGCAGTGGAAGTTGCAAGGAGAGAACACAATAGAGACCATGCATTTTAAGAAGTGGACAGTCATCACTCCCAAATGATTTGAGAAAAAAAATTTCTCTTCCGTCCTTCACTATAAATAAATAAGAGATGTAAAGATAATTTGAGGATGAAAAGTGAGATTTGCAGCTGCCCCAGTAATATCCAGAGATATGGCCAGTGAAGAATCTGTGAGTCCTGGATGATGTAGCTCAAGGCAAGAGGGCTAATGATAGCAAGATAAACAACTAATGTTTACAGCTAGGTGCATATCCAGTTTTATTAGCTGTCAGTTGTTGCTTTTTAAAGCAAATGACAAAGATTTATGACCAGTCAAAGTTATCTGCTGTGCAGTTTAAGTTAATTGCTGCCATGTTAGATTTCAGAGCCAGATTCTATTTTGGGAAGACCAATTTGGCAGTTGCCTTAGCTTGCATGTCAAAATGAGCTGCATGTATGTAAGAAAAATGAGCTCCATTAAAGTTGGTTAAAACGCATGTTTTTTACTTTGAAGTGTAAACACACACACATTAGAGAAAGTTTTGCTCTTTTAGGATCTATGTAATATTTGGATTTAGGACTGAATATAGGGAACCACACATTTTGTAAATTCATAACCCTAGGCATCATGAATCTGGAATAGATGAGATGCTTATAATTACCAGAGGAATAATTTTTGCTACCCTACAATACTGTTTTCTATTTTATGTCTTTGGGACCAGTATTGAACTTAAGTCTTCTGTTTATTTATCATAATAGCTTATTTTATTCCTTCCATTGACCCCACTTCCAGATTCACTTTGAAGGGTAGATGGCTGTTGATAAACAAACTCTCAGTGTATTCCTTCTAGAGCAGGGTTGGCAATGCCTTTTAAAATATTTATTTGTGTACTTGATCCAGCCAAGTTGTTCAGAGGTGCACTTTTTTCCATATGAGTCATAACAAATTCTGTCCCTATCACTGTGCAAACACACACATACACACACACACAGACACACACACACACACACACGCAGACACACAAACTTCTAGCTCATATAGATAAGCTATGATTCCACTGAAATGAAATAGATACCACAAGTCACACATGAATTCTTTTCATTAGGCCTTTCTTATCCCTTTATTGTTGTTAAAAACTGTGAGATTATTAATGGTTTGCAATACCTATTTTGGGATCTAAAATATTTCAATATATGTTTAAATGTTAGTAGGATAAAGCATTATAAAATCTAGAATTATCTTGATTCTTCTGCTACCCCAATTTATTCCTTCTTTTTTTTTTGTATTCTATAGTTAGTGGCAACTGGAATTCCACTTGGGCATGTAATAAATGCACTAAGATTTTCAGGAAATAGAGATGATTGACATCTTGTCCCATCATTAACATGCTCACAGACTGGTGGTGAGAAAAATGGGGAGGGGAGGGTTGTACACATGTATCTCAGCTACACAGACTGTTGTGGCTGTTCTGATGGGATGCTATGGACAATGGGAGAGAGAAGAAAGATGTTGGGGTTTGGGAACACAGGGAGTAGGTTGTAAAGGGCTCATGTTGGGTGTGAGTTATTGAAGAGTGGGCAAGATTCTGATAGATGGTATAAAGAAAAGGTCACTAGGCCGGGCACGGTGGCTCATGCCTGTAATCCCAGCACTTTGGGAGGCCGAGGCGGGTGGATCACGAGGTCAGGAGATTGAGACCATCCTGGCTAACACGGTGAAACCTTGTCTCTACCAAAAATACAAAAAAATTAGCCGGGCGTGGTGGCGGGTGCCTGTAGTCCCAGCTACTGGGGAGGCTGAGGCAGGAGAATGGCGTGAACCCGGGAGGTGGAGCTTGCGGTGAGCCGAGATCCCGCCACTGCACTCCAGCCTGGGCTACAGAACGAGACTCCATCCCCTCTCCTCGCCCCCCCAAAAAAAGACACCATAGGTAAAGATAGAATGATAAATAAAGTCATATGAAGGTCAGGGTAAGGAAGAACCTGTTTAAGAATCTGCATTGTAGGGTGAACAAGACTGTAAGGGGATTTGAGTAGTATGCTTAAAAGTTTAGATTTTATTCTCTGTATAAAAAAAAAAAAAAAAAAAAAGGGGTAACCATTGAAAGAGTTTAAGAAGGAGAGAGTCACGATTTTACCTTATCTTTCTTAGCCTCCATGGTTGGTAATAAATATCTAAAGTAGGGCAGTGACTTCTAGAGTGTCAAGGGAGGGGCTGATGAGAGGTAGACTCAATAAAACCACCTCATTATAAGAAGTAGGCTAGTTCTTTCCTTTCTTTCCTTGTTCTGTGATCCAGAATGTGCCAATTTCTAGAAAAAAAATGTAGTCAGAGCATGAGGATAATAATGGATCTTCTTGATCATCCAGTGAGCCAGTTCAACCTGCTATTTGGAAAATGAGACTCAGTGATTCTCCCAAAGCCTTGTCAATAGAAAGTGACATAATACAGTGAAGAGCCCAGATCATGGCTTGCTTTGAACATGAGCCTCTTCCAATTAATAGCTATTTCTCTTGGGCAGAGTTTTTTAAATTACTGAATATCATTTTTCTCTCCAATAAAATGAGAAAATTAATATCTTCCACATTTGAGAATGAAAGAGAAAAGAATATATAGTTACAATTAGTGGGACTGTTTATACGGGCCAAGCACTGTTCTTTGCACTTTAAATGGGTGAATGCATTTAATGCTCACAAATATATTTATGTTAGGCACTATTTCACAGGTTACAAATTAAGACTGAGAGAGGTTAAAAAATTTGATCCAATGTCACATAGCTAGTAGGAGGTAGAGCTGGGATTCAAGCTCTCGAGGATGGTATGTATTAAGTTTTAATAGTTTCTGAAAATATTGGTAGAATTCAGTAAATGACGGCTTTTGTTATTGTTGTTACTGGCTTCCTCTCTCTGCATTCCAAGACACCCTGTCCTTGCCTCCAGATGGAATTCCTTAAAACACAACCTTGATCGTGTTACTCCTAAGATCTTTTTTGTTTCTGATTTCTCTTAATTAAATCCAAACTCTTCAGCATGGTGTTAGATGCTCTCTGTAACTCGGATTCTTTCCTATGTACAAATGTTATCTATCATTATTTCCCTTGTCATCTCTTCTGGTGAGTTGGTTTTTGTATGAGGCCATCCACAATACCTAAGGGGCCTCTGGGTCATGGAAATGAGTACCCTGGGAACTATGAGGCGACAGAGAGAGGGGGAAACTGGCAAGCAGGGATGTGTGTAAATACTTCTACTAAGTTCCTGCCAAGGGTGTTCATGGGAAAATGTTTGCTGACCATTGCTGGATCTTTAACTTTTTAACGTAAAGCTTGGCACTTGAATTTGTATATGAAATTTATCAATTTTTGAATGCTGTCAATGGAATTAAAAAATTAATCTGTAGCATAATTAAAAAATATATCCATGGGCTGGATTTGGTCTGTGAGCTTCCATTTTGAGACTTCTTGTCTCAGTCCTGAGTATAATTCATGTTCCTCCAGCTATCTACCTTTGTTTATACTCTTCCTTTTGTGTAGAATGTTCTGTTGTCGCCATTTCATTCTATCAGAAATCTTCCCTGCCCTTCAGTACCCAGTGCAGGGGCCACCAGAGCCGCCTGTGTTGACCTCATCTAAGCACCACTGGTATTGCTTGCTGTTCATGCCTCTTATTTGATGCTCACAAAATCTTTTGCCTTATCATTATTTTTGTATATGTCTTTGTTTTTTTTGTTTTGTTTTGTTTGATATGGAGTTTCTGCTCTGTCACCCAGGCTGGGGTGCAGTGGCATGATCTCGGTTCACTGTAACCTCTGCCTCTCTGGTTCAAGTGATTCTCCTGCCTCAGCCTCCCAAGTAGCTGGGATTACAGGCACATGCCACCATGCCCACCTAAATTTTGTATTTTTAGTAGAGCTGGGGTTTCATCATGTTGGCCAGGCTGGTGTTGAACTCCCAACCTCAGGTGATCTGCCTGCCTTGGCCACCCAAAGTGCTGGGATTATTGGCACCCTGCCTGGATATGTCTTATATTTACTGTTTTGAAAGCCAGACTGTATTTTTTTAGATTATAGTTTAACCATAACTGCAATATCTGTTATGGGGTCTTAGAATAGCTCTTGTACAGAATAAAGTAGTTGAATGAATAAAATGATGTATCTCAAAAGACTTTAAAATTACTTTTGTATATATGTGAAAAACTAGCTAAAGTTTTATGTCTTTAATCATAGAATTAACACTATACTACTTAGAAACAGAGCTTTATTTGTGGAAAAAACAAACCCAATTTTATTTTCATAAGTCTTGGAGAATGGATGGTTATTTAGTATCACATAGTACAAATATTTCATATAGTTGATATGGTATATTACATTTTTAAAGCTTTTTTCCTTCAGGGGTTTTAACCTAATGCGTATTCTGTGAGGTTAGGGATCTTTTGAGGTGTAATTGCTTTGGAATTGTTGAAGAGGAAAATTGTTCTAAAATATTCTGGAAATGCAGTGTGCTGTTTATTCCTCTCTGCTTCACACTGATTAGGCAAGTGTTGTAAGATCTTAGGCTTACCTTATAAAGATGCTAAGTTCTCAAATTGCCTAGGGTAAATGAAATTTAAATGTATTCTCAGAGCAATTACTTGAAAATTCTCACATTTAATCCTAGGTTATTCGTGTGGACAAAGAAAAAACAAGGCAAAGAGCTATAGAGTGTCAAGTAGGAGTTTAGCAAAAATTATATATAAGACAAATATAGATATATATGAAATTTTAAAACATCTTTTTATTCTAAGGAAGAGCATAACATATTTATCTAAATCACACTATAGAAAGAGGGAAGATTCCCAACATCTGTTGGACATATTAGTACAGGGATGTTTGAGCTGGTCAGCCCTATAATATTTTGCTTTCTACTGCATGAAATAACACACATATGGCAGTTTGTCTGTGTGCTACAACAAGTTCCCTTTCTGACTGAGATTTGTGAATATTTCCAGGGGCTGATCACACTTGTTAAAACAAGGGGGAAATTCCTCTTAGATGAAAGAGTATATAACCTTAAGGACTGGTGGAGTAATGTACTAAGTTCTTAGGTGTAAACTCTAGAAAAAGCTACAACTTTCAGAAGGTAACTGATAATAATGTCCACTGTTCAACAACACCTTTGTGCCCAAATATATTTGTACCTGATAATCTTGTAGTATTTTTTTTTAATTTGAAAAAAATGCAGTCACTGCTTTATGCTTCATTGAAGCAAAGTTTGAAATGAAAGAAAATGAATCCCTCCCCTTTTTCAATAGCATTTATTAATCCCCTACTATATTCTGGTCATTGTGAGCTCTAGGAATCAAGTGAAAAGCACACAGCACAGTGTCTTCTTTCTCATTCTAATAGAATAAAAAAAGTTCTCGGCGATTGTAATGCGAGATGATGATTGTTATAATTAATGCAGAAAATGCAGGAGAACGCAATCTGCACTTTCTTTGGGAAACCAGAAGAAGAACAGGGCTAGGACTTCCAAGATGTATAAGGATATGCTTGGGAGCTCAGGCATGAGAGGACAATACAGGCAGAGGAGCCTTAAGTGCAAAAGCCCAGAGGCTTGAAGTCAACCCAGGTCTGATTCAGAGAAGGGCTAGTAATTTGGTGTGGTCATATGAGTGAGTGTGAGGGATGAGGCGGGTCAGAACACAATGGACATCATATATCCACCAAGGCTTGCTAAAATTTATCCTGGAGGGGAATATTCCTATTGCATTTGGATAGCTTTTAAGAGCAAAGTTATAACACTTAAAAGGAGGGTTAATTAATGTGATATTTCGATGTATGTCTGGTTCAAGTATCAGGTACTGGTCTGCTTTCAGTTTTCTGCTTTCAGTTAAAATTTAGAATTTATGCCTAAGTCAATGAAGCCTGTTCACGATTGTGTGCATGTGTGTGTGCAGGTGTGTGTGGTGTGTGTTCTCAAGGTAATAGAGAAGATATGGATAGACAGAGGAGTCAAGTAACCTTTCAGAGAGGTCTTACAGATTAATTCACTGTGGTTGCAGCACAGCAGGGTTTTGAGAAAATAATCTTAATGTGGAGGGACACTGTTTTGGGTTAGGGAGAAAGTCATCTAATAGGGGCTGGATAATGTGAGGAGGAGAAAAACATAGAAATGAGTTGAAAGAGATAGCCTGTGCAAGAAAAGGATAGAGGATCTGCATTTGGATTTACAATCCCTTTTTTTGGCAGGTAGCCCCACTGCCTACCATCTGAAGACACTGGGGCTTGGAGAGGTTCAGAACTTGTCCCAGAGTCTGACACCCAGCGAACAGCAAAGCTTCTTTCACACCCAGGAAACCTGTCTCCCGAACACACTCACATTAACCACTTTGGCATTTCCCACTCTAGACCTCTCTTCTATTCCATTGCATCCTTTGTCAATACAGTAGCTGTATTGTTTAGTTACAGGTTACTGACATTTGTCAATAGACCCAGACTGGTGAAAGCTCAAAGGCTTAATGAATAAAATGATTAAATACCACATGTTAAGACAAGAAGCTGTCTTCTTAGCGTGCTTCAAGTGTAGCAGTTGGAACGAAAGTCTGTTCAAACCAATCCTCATCCTTCCCCTGGATATTAAAGACTGAACCCGGGAAAGAAAGAGCCATTTTTGCTCTTTGACAAAAGGCTATAAAGATGTGATCTTAGAACTGTTGGGAGCCATAACCTTCACCAAGCAGAGGCATGGGAGTAGAGATCTACCTGCAAAGAGAGTGGAGATGAGATGTGAAAAGAGAAGGGTCCGACTGTACCCCAGGCATTCAGTCCTTGTCATACCTTAGTTTAGAAGACCGTTTCCTTTTCCAATATCTAACTATGTGAATCCATCAAATCCCTTTCTCAACTGAGTTACCTACTGAAGTGGATACTTTGTAGCCCTAACTCTGAATATTTGACTGAATATATTCCTCATTCTTAGAATAGTTCAGTACTTAAAATTTATATTTTCACTGCATAATTTAGGTATAACAATAATTAGGCAAAATGAACTGATACCTAATGATGCTACTCCAAACAATTTTCTTTCTTTGAGCTAGTACAAGTAAACTTTTATTTGTTACTTGGCATTTAATAATCCAACACTCAATAGGGTTTTCTTGATTGACAACAAGTGAAAATGTGAAAGAAAGACATACTGAATAAATGACTCAAAGAGAATAGGAGAAATAGTCTTTATAAAATGGGGTTAAAACCCCTCTTTAATGAATTGCTTTTGACACCTTCTCTAGCAAATTTAAATGGTAAGACTAATTAGGCTTTAAGGTGCTGAAAAACTTTAGGATGCCCTTTGAGTGTGATATTAAAACTAGGTAATACATGTAATGCAAGAGTACTGACCAACCAGAATGGATGTTGCCCTTCAGCAACTGATATGTGGCCTCACCGGTGTGGCAGGTATGGCCTGAACACAGTAACACTTACTGAACACAGGCTGGTCCTCATTCCAGCTTCTAACCTTTTCGTGAAAGGTTACTTTACTCCTCTGTCCATCCATATCTTCTCTGTTACCCTGAGAACACCCTGCCATCTCACACACCTGCACACACACATGCACACAATCCTGAACAGGCTTTATTGACTTAGGCATAAATTCTGTTTTCACTAAAAGCAGAATTGGTCCCATGGGTTTAACAAACACATGTTTTTCCTATTAAGGTGAGGGCGGCTTGTTTTAAAATTTAAACAAGCGTTCTGTGTTGTATGACTATCATTTGACTATTTTTGGCACCTTAATAACCATTATTTATGCAATCCTCCGTATAGTAAAATGTCTTCTGTCTCTCAAGACAGCATAAGATTCCCTGGGTCCATAAGAAAACCCATTTGACTTCAGTAATACTTTTTCCCATAGGAAGTTCAAAGTGGTTTGGACTTCATGCTTTATGTTTGAAGGTGCTACTGTTGCTGATTTTAGCTTTTGTACTTGGCCTGCTCACCAGCAGAGAGATATGTATGAATTGTCAAAGGCAAGGGTGATTTGAATGCTTCGCCTTTGACCCCGGAGCTGAGCGGACCCCAAAGTGAGAGCCAGTTTAGGGAGTAATTTAGTGAAAAGTAGCTCTTTAGTGTGTTCAACGTGTAACTCAGGAACTCATGCTCTTTCCTCACAAATTCTGTCCCAGGCTTGACTGTTAGCCATTATAGAGAATTTTGACATGTGCATGATTATGATAAAAAGTTTAATGCACTGTGGTTGAAGTACAGCAGAGTTTTGAGAAAAGATTCACAAGGTGGAGGGACACTGTTTTGGGGTAGGGAGAAAGCCATCTAATAGGAGTTGGATAATGTGAGGCAGAAAAAATTCTAGAAAGTTGTTGAAAGAGATAGCCTATGCAAGAAAAGGATAAAAGGGCAAAAAAATACAGATTAATAAGGATGACAGCAACGAGGCTGAAATCGTATGAAGAGGACAAAACCATTAGGTTTACAGAGAAACAATCCTAGAACTGTTTTGCTTCCTTGTAAATGAGTCTACCCAAGAATGAGACTCGAGGAATTCAGGGTGATGGAGAAAAAGGCCAAATAATTGTGGGCTTTGGAGGACACTCAGAAATTCACTTACATTGATTCCCTGACTTCCCCTAAGGGAGGAGGAACATGAAAGTTCTTCAACTCCAAGGAGTTCCAGCAGAGATCCAACATTTTTCTATTAATCCTGTAACAAGAACTTACTGAAATCTAGAAACTCTGCTAGCCACTTCAATAAAAAAAGAAATTCAGATTGTTCCATTCATCCAGTGACACAGGAAAAATACTATTAAAAAGACAGCAAAACAAATGCTTGCATTCACACTCATTCCTATGTGGTAAGGCAACAAACATATGGGAAACCAAATCAACAGTAATGGGGATACGGCCCCCAACTAATGTGCTGCAATGAATGCTCAAAACTAGCAATCTTCTCTGCATGTTTGTAGTTTCAAACAGCTCCAGAGATAAAAATTATTTGTATTAGTTCTTTCTTTATAAGTGGCATTAAGGTTTGTAGAAATGGGAAAGTATGAATTGCAGGTGGAAAAGTGTACAGTTTTCCTATGAGGCTGGACTTACAGGACATCCTGTAAAATGCATATTTACTGTTATGGAGAGACAAAGGACCTAATGTAGGGAGGAAAGAAGAGAGGTTGAAAAAAATAAAATTAAAGCATTTTATGAATCAGGCAGTTCATACTTCATTGTGCTTACATACTGGTAGGATAGTATGTTAAGCACAGCTTATACCAGGAATCAATAAACTATGGTTCAAGGACCAAATCCAACCCACCATTTGTTTTTATCAACAAAATTTTATTGGATAAAGCCATGCTCACTTGTTACACATCTTCTGCCACTGTAATGGCAGAGTAGAGTAATTGCTACAGAGAACATATGGCCTGCAAGCCTAAGATAGTTACTACCCATCCATTTACAGAAAAAGTTTATAAACCCCTGCTTTAGATAGCTTGAGGCTGCAATACTTAGAGGTATTCCTAAGGATTTACAATCATAGGTAGACTACAATGAGTGGGTCTCCCCATAGTCTTTGGGAACGGTTGACATGAAGATGAACTTTGAGTGTAGGTTGAAAGATGACCAGAGAAATGTCTATGTGTTCTAATGGTGCGTGTTGAAGGGGCAGGGCCCAGCGTGCTGATTCTCAGCTGCTGTCTGCAAGATCCTTATGATTTGCTGACCAAGTGTTCGCCAACCTCAGATCTGCTTTCCAGCCAGCTTTCCCTTCATTCTTGCCACATGAAACTTTAGCCACCTGCCCCAGCATCAGTGAGGGCCCCCCAGAGCTAGGGGCTCAAACTGATTAGCCCAATTTGTTATACTTGAGAATTTGGTGGTGGGAAGTCATACAAAAATGGTACACTGTTAAACACAGCACTTACTGAACAGGGTGTTATGGGATAAAATACCCATCATGTGATGCATACAAAAGGCATAAAATATGTAACTTGAGGGAGAGCCACCAGCTGGTGTCATGAGCCAGGAATTCCCAAGAATGATGGGATTTGAGACAGGCTCTCAGGAATGGGAAAATACGGGTATATGGAGAAGGGTGGAATACTCACCCTTGTGAAATCAGTGGCAATTTCCTCTTCTCTAGAACAGAGCTAAGCAACAGCTGGCTGACTTCCTACAGAGAACAGCCTTTGTACACAGGGACTAAAGACATGGTCGAGGCTTTATACTCTAGGATTAAACAACCCCAGACCTTAAAGATATGGAATTTCTCAGCACAATTCTCACTATTGTTCATTCAGGAATTTTTATTTGTCTGATCACATTTCTCCCCAGTGCTATTACAATGTAAAGCCACAGGAGATATTTTGCAATTTACACATTGACAAAGAAAGAAATGCTTATTCATAAATCCATTTAAATGAAATTCACATGGAATGAATTAAGGTAGAAACAGCAATAAGCTTATTTTCAAGGTAGGGAAATTGAGGTGTGAGAACAATTTCCCAGAGTGACAATTAGTGCCAGATTAGTTACTGAACTCAAGTCTATTAACTTGGAGTGCATAGAGCTGATATAGAGTCAATATGCATGAGTGAGACTTAGTTGAGATATTTTTTAAAATTTTCCTTTTTGGTTGGTGAATATTCACTGCTTTGAGTTCCAAAAGACTGAGGTGACTCTAATTCTTGCTTTTACCAGGAAAGTCCTGGTTTACACCTGTCATTCTCAAAACTGTCCCAGTTTGGGTAATAAATTATACCCCATACCGCCTTGGACCTCTTTAAAAACTAGCAAGTAGTTGGTGCGGGGTTAATGCCCACATAGTCAGGGCCTATGGAGGGGAGCATGGCCCACACGGTGTCCTAGCCTAAGCAGTTATTAAATATTTTCAATATTACTCCTGTTGGCTTAGTGTTATTTAGAGTCACAAATTCTCTAGGTGGCTTACAGTCATTCTCCTGCATCCTGTGGCTTTGACAGCACCCTGCAGGGGGGAGGACTCTTATGAACTGTGTCCAGTGTCCTCTTGTGACCTGCATGGCTCTGAGGATCTGGTCCAGGTGATCCATTCACACCTCTCACCAGCCCACATCCCTCACCAGTCCTCATTCTCTGTGCTCTTGCCTGTGGGCCTCCTTTCAGTTTCATGAGAGCAACTCTTCTCCCACACTCTTACTCTGCCTCTAATGTTCCTTCTCCCTCCTCATCTAGCTAAGGCATCCTCTAGACCCCAGCTCTGTTATCCCTTCCTCAGGCAAGCTTTCCCTGACCTTCTGTGGTAGCAAAATTCTAAGATGACTGTGCAATGGTTAATACTGAGTGTCAACTTGATTGGATTGAAGGATGCAAAGTAATGATCCTGGTTATGTGTGTGAGGATGTTGCCAAAGGAGATTAACATTTGAGTCAGTGGGCTGGAAAAGGCAGATCCACCCTTAATGTGGGTGGGCACCATCTAATCAGCTGCCAGTACGGCCAGAACATAAAAGCAGGCAGAAAAACATGAAAAGGCTAGACTGACTTGGCTTCCCAGCCTAGATCTTTTTCCCGTGCTGGATGCTTCCTGCCCTTGAACATCAGACTCCAAGTTCTTCAGCTTTGGGAGTCGGACTGGTTTCCTTTCTGCTCAGTTTGCAGATGGCCTATTGTGGGACCTTGTGATTGTGTGAGTTAACACTACTTAATAAACTCCCCTTTATATATAATATACTCCTCTTTATATATAATATATATGTGTGTGTGTGTATACACACACACACACACACACATCCTATTAGTTCTGTCACTCTAGAGAACCCTAATACAGACCCCTAAGACCTTGGCCCCCTGGTATGCTCACATCCTCTAGTTATTCACAGAAACCGACCTAGGTACTGCTGTGAAGAGATTTTGCAGACATAATTAAGTTCCCAAATCAGTGGATCTTAAGATGAGGAGATTACCCTTGGTGAGCCTAACCCAATCAAGTAATCGCTAAAGAGGGTCTGGGTTCTTCCAGAAGAAAAAGATTTAAATCAGGTAAAAAATACACGTGAGAGAGGTTCCCCGTTACTGGCTTTGAAGGTGGTGGAGACCATGTGACACAGTGTGGGTAGCTTCTAGGACTTCATCACTGATATCATTTGGCTGTGTTCCCACCCAAAATCTCATCTTGAATTGTAATCCCCATAATTCCCACTGTGTCAAGGACGGGACCAGGTGGAGGTAATTGGATCATGGGGGCAGTTTCCCTCATGCTGTTCTTGTGTTAGTGAGCGAGTTCTCACGAGATCTGATGGTTTTATAAGCATCTGATATTTCCCCTGCTTGTTCCTACACCGTCCTGCTGCCCCGTGAAGAAGGTGCCTGCTTCTCCTTTGCCTTCCACCATGATTGTTAGTTTCCTGAGGCCTCCCCAGCCATGTGGAACCGTGAGTCAATTAAACCTCTTTCCTTTATAAATTACCCAGTCTTGAGCATTTCTTCATAGCAGTGTGAGAATGGACAAATACAATCGCAGTCCCCAGCAGTAAGCCTGTATGGTAGTCTGCATGGCTGCCGTAACAAAGCACCACAGACTAGGGGCTTAAACAGCAGACATTTTTTTCTCACAGTTCTGAAGGCTGGAAGTCCCAGATTACGGTCCGTCAGGGTAAGGTCCGGCAGGGTCAGTTTCCGGTCAGACCTCTCTTCCTGGCTTGCAGGTAACAGCATTCTCACTGTATCTCCATGTGCCGCTTCCTCTGTGCTCCAATGGGGAGACAGAGAATCTGTCTTCATCTGTTTATAAGGCCATCAATAGGCAAATAGGATCGTATTTAACCTTAATTACCTCCAAAGGCCCTCTGCCCAAATGCAGTCATATTGGAGGTTTCAACAAATGAATTTAGTGCAGAGCAACCAGCTAGCAAACATGACCTCGTTCCTATGACTGCAAGAAACAGATCTTTTCCAATATCCGAATGGAGGTTCTAAGTGAATCCTCTTCGGAGCCTCCAGACTAGAACTGAGTGTGACCAAAGCCTTGATTTTAGCCTCTGAGACCCTGAGTGCAGAACCCAGTCCTACCATTCCTGGAATTCTGAGCTATGCAAGTTTGAGATAATAGGTAGATATTGTTTTAAGCTGCTAACTTTGTGGTGGTTTGGTGCAATGTGAGAGAAAACTACGACGCCCACAGGCCAGTTCACACACCTTTCTTCCCTACTCATACAACCATACTCTCTCCTTTTGTTACTTTCATTCAATTTGCAGTTATATATTGAGTTGTGTGGTATGTTGAATAATGTTGCCCCAAAATTCCTGCCCACTGGGAACCTTAGAATGCGATCTTATTTGGCACAAGGCCTTTGCAGATGTAATTAGTTAAGGATCTTGACATAAAATCATCCTGGAGTTAGAGTGGACCCTGAATCCAGTAACTGATTTCCTTATAAGAAGTGAAAACAGAGGTACACAGAGAAAAAGATGATGTAAAAATTGAGGCAGAGATTGGAGTGAAAATGTCTAGAAGTCAAGGAATTCCGAAGCTGGAAGAGGCAAGGAAGGATTTTCTCTCAGAAACTTCAGAGGAAGGCCAGGCACGGTGCCTCATGCCTGTAATTCCAGCAATTTGGGAGGCCAAGGTGGGTGGATCACTTGAGGTCAGGAGTTCAAGACCAACCTGGCTGACATGGGGAAACCCCGTCTCTACTAAAAATACAAAAATTAACTGAGCATGGTGGTGGACACCTGTAATCCCAGCTACCTGGGAGGCAGAAGTGTGAGAATTGCTTGAACTTGAGAGGTGGAGGTTTCAGTGAGCCGAGATTGCACCATTACACTCCAGCCTGGGTGACAGAGTGAGAATCCATCTGAAAAAGAAAAAAAAAAAAAAGAAACTTCAGAGGAAGCACGGCCATGCCAGCATCTTAATTCCTGGCTTCTGCCCTCCAGAACTGTGAGAGAATAAATTTCTGTTAAGTCACCCAGAATGTGACTACAATGTGTATACTCACTTTCAATTTTTGAACTCTCCCTACCAAGGCTCTTCAGTTAAGGGGATGTGTATTTTTGTCCAGCATAGTATCTCTAGTACCTTTCCCAAAATAGGTGCTTAATAAATAAATCATCATCTAATTAATGAAGATATGAATGGAAAATCAGTGAGCACTTTGCCTTACCTCTCATTAGGTGATTTTCCATTTCCACAAGCTAAGGAATACATATCTGAGAAGGAGTACACAGCACAAGTCCAGGTTTGAAGTCAGTCAGGAAACTATATATGTGGAGACCACAGCCTCTCATATTCTCTTTCTACAACAGAAACAGCAATGGTCTTCATTTATTTCCATACGGGGCCAGGCATGATATTTGACAAAGTCCAGTCCTGGACGTCTAAGGTAATGTGGACTATTATGAGAGCCTCTGAAGCTAGCCCCATTGTAGTCAGGTTCTGAGGCTGCACTCTACAGAAACTGGCCCTAACACAAGCAATAATAGGACAATCTATGGGTACACACTGAGTAAGCCACAGAATTGAAGGAAGAGTTGAGCTAAGCTAGCCTTCTGGAAGCGCAGGAACTGAGGCACCATTGGGTAACTGGCAGTTTAGAAACAGGCTGTATTGCCCTCCCTTTGAGGCTCTATCTTTGGATCACACAGCTGCAGCCACCCTTTGTGTCTCAGAGCTAAAGATTACATTTTCCAGGAGAGGAAATCTGATTGACTAACTTGAGTCACATATTCACTGCTGTGATCAGAGCCTTGTGGTTGGCAGTTCCACTAGACCTTGTGAGGTAGGGAAGTTCCACACATAAAGATGGTGTTCCCCGAAGACAGAGATAGGATGCTCGGCAGACAACCAGGCCAACTTCCTCTAAACTCTTCATGTCAGCTCATCCTCAAACCACAGTGACCCGAAAAAATATTTGCTCTGTTATTCCATCTGCTCTTCTAAAATGCACCTCCTCTTCTGGTATCAGGGCCTCTTTACTCCTTGGGCAACCTTCTCTACAGTCATGTGGTATCAGTGGAGCTCCAGGAATGCACAGGCGACCCTGGCCAGACAAATCCAGACCAAGGAGCTTTAAGTTCCTTGAACATATTAGAGAAAAAACACTATTTTTCCTTTGGAGGTTCCTAAGAATATAGGGTGTAACTCTTCAAAGTCTATTACCACACAAAATGAAATGCTTGACTGAGAGTGAAGGCCACACAAGATAAAATTTGAGTCCAGGGCTGAGGAGAGCAAGATTGAGCTACAATGATGCCATTCATGTCCTAGATCTGACCCAAATACTGAGCTTTTTGATGAGTGAGCCTCCCTCCTTCCCTCCTTCCCTCCCTCCCTCCTTCCTTCCTTCCTTCCTTCCTTCCTTCCTTCCTTCCTTCCTTCCTTCCTTCCTTCCTTCCTTCCTTCCTTCCTTCTTTTCTCCTTCTTTCCTTTTGACATCCCTCTATTCTTTCACCTACTCCCTCCCTTCTTTCTTTCCTTCTCCTTTCCACCCAGAGGCCACATACTGTATCTGGTATTATTGTTTTAATCCCCACCTTTCCCCTACTTCAAACTCTGATTGATTGTATCCAATCTTTGTTGTTCTCTGACATGGCGCCTTGTATCATCTTCTTACTCTTTGTGTGTGTGTGTGTGTGCCTGCTTTGACAGACGCTCTTACTCTTTCAAAAGTCACAAATGTTTTTCACTGTTGCACTGAAAAGTGGGAATCCTGCAGAGAGAGGTGATATCTGTCAGCACAGCATCCTAGTAAGATCCGCTCGCCAAGCTGGCGAGACCCTTCAAATTGTTTCCCTCAGGGTGTGAAGCTTTGTGAAGATCTATTTCACTTATGCTGTAAAGAACTCAATGCATAAAGGTACAAGTACCTGTCCTGTGTGCAGATGACACCTGCCTGAAACAGCCTGGGTCACAGATTGGGCTTTTGTGAGGACCCAGTGTCATCTGTCATTTTTGCTAAAGCTCGCAGCCTCTGCTTTAAGTGTGATTTGCTAAGCTAAGGCCATGATATGAGCCATAACTGAACTAAGAAAGAAAAAGTTAAGAAAGGGCTTCTCAGGGCTTCCTTGTTTATCCTGGAGCTGAGCTGTTGGCATAGATGTAATATCTTGGGGCCCATCTCTGACACAGCAGCTGGTGACTGTTAGAGCAATTGCTAGGAGGAGTGGAGCTATTTAAGGATAACATAGAACACCACCTTTATGGACCTCAATATATTGGCTCAACAGACAGGTGGCTTCCAAATCTAAATCAATTCCTGTGCATGTGAGATGTTGTTCTTTATACTTCCATGGAAGTGGCTATCACTGTGATGCTGTATTCATGGTTTTTATTATGATCATGTCCATTGTCTGAATTGATAGAACCATTTAGCTTATAAGCCTAAGTAACAGCAGCTGTTTTTCAGTTTAAAGGAAAGCTCTACATTTTTATTAGTAAATTGCTAAATCTCTCATGAAGAAATAGTGTAATTATAAACAGAGGTCTCCCTGACATTCATTTATTTGTAATTGATAAACTTCTTCTGGCAAGAGGAATTCTGAGAGAGCACCCAGGGAGAGGCATGCAGGGTGTTAGGAGAACACATTAGAAGGCTCAGAGGATATTTCAGAGAAAGCTTCTGGAGGAGATGACAGAATAATTCTGGGAAAGGCAATGAAATTTAGCCAGGTGAAAAACTACAGCAAGAGCATTACAACAGAAGAGGAACAACACAAATAAAGCTAGAGCATGAAGCAGCATTGTGTAGGCAAGAATGCAAAGCAATTCAGGTGTACTGGAAGTCATGGCGGGAGGAACAGATGCCTGGAGGTTGTAGAAACAGTTAGGACCAGATCCCAGAAAGACTTATGGAGACTGCAATGGTTTGAATGTGTCCTGCAGAAATTCATGTGTTACAAAGTTAATTCCCAATGCAACAGTGTTGGGAGACAAGACAATCTAATAGGTGTTTAGATTATAAAGGCTCCACCCTTTATGAGATTAAACGGATTAATCTCATTATTAATTATGGAAGAGGGTGCACTCTATCTTGCATTCTTGGCATGTTGCCGTTTGCCATGTGATCATACAGCAGAAAGGTCCTTACAAGACCCCTCGTGCCTTGACTTTGGACTGCTCAGCCTCTGGAACTGTGAGAAAATTAATTTCTGTTCTTTATAAATGACCCAGTCTCAAGTATTCTATTATAACATCACAAACAGGCTAAGACAGATACCAAGCTAAAGAGCTGGAGCTTTCTTCTGTATATAATATAAATAAAATCTGGAATATATCATTTTGGAAATGTGAGAGGGAAAGGAAAAGGAAAAAGGAAAAAGAAGAAAGAACAAAAGTAAAAAGCAAGCACATTAGTTATCAGAATAAATGTGAGTGGATTAATCTTGAGTATTAAAAAGAAAAAGATCTCAGATCCAAAGACTAGTATATGTGGAATTCTCACATAAAATGAAATGACAAGAAAATCTTGGAAATAAAAGGAAAGGCAAAGATAAATTAGGCAAGTAGAGAGTGGAGAAGGCATTGCTAATATCATACACAGAAGAATTAAAGGTAAGAAGGCATTGAAAGATAGACATTACACTATTCTCAGGCTGGGGCAAAACATGTCTATGAAAATAATTGAAATTGAGCAAATAAAAAAGTTAAGTAAAAATTGAGTAAAATACATAAATGTGAATAAAATTTAATAAATTCAACTTATCTGATATACAATGGATATTCTATTGTGTAAGAAGAGAATGCCTCTTTCCAAATATTTCTGTAACATTTGTAAGAATCATTAAAAATAGCAATCTTATGAAAATGCTTTGATAAGTTTTCAATAGGAAACTCCTTGATAAATTTTGTCACACGATAATATTAGAAATTGCAATTAAAATTTCATTAATATATGCTATTTCTAGCAAAATAAAACAGAAAACATTATCCTAGGTAGAACATGTAAATTATCCTTCATGTTAAAAAAATATCAAAAAAGTACAGGACCCATCCATCTCATGGGTTGTTCCCACAGCTTTGTGCTCACAGGTAAGGAAGTTCACTGTCTTTGAATCTTTGCACTGTGTGAGGAGATAAAGCCTGGATTTCACCATCTGTTTACTATGTGAACTTTGGAAGTTGTTTAACTTATTTAAGTCCACTTCCTCAGCTATAAACCGGAGCTAAGAATAGTATCTACTGAGTTCCTGCTAGGGTTAAATTAGATATTTCACTTAAAGTACTTAGCAATGTTTCTATAGAAAGAATAAAAACGAATTACCTAATTCTTCAAAAAGGTAATTATAGAAAATAACCTAGAGGAAAATAGAGAAAATAGCATAATGCAGAACGAAGAAAACATTATAAATTAAACAGAAAAACAGTTGACTTAATAAACTGGGATTTCTATATTGAGAAAAGAGGTTAATATTCAAATCTCACTAAAATCAGAGAAAACACCAAACACAATATTATATATTAGATGCTTTAAAATACTCATAGACTTTGATTCAGAATTTCTACTTCTAGAAAATATTCCTAATGAAATAACTATAGAATTACATCAAGATTCACAAATATACGTATTATTTATTTAAAAAAAAATAGAAACAAACATCCATTAGTATGTAACTGATTTAATAAATTGCATTAACTTATTGCATACATTATGCTAGAGACAAACAAAATCTGTGGAGCATATTGCAGGGCATAAGAAAGGACTCATGATATAATGAATAGTAAAACTGAGCTAAAAAGCTATATTCTTAGATACTAATGTGATTGAAAAAATCTGTATGAATTCATAGGCACAGGGAACAGATATATATGTGTGTGTGTGTGTGTGTGTGTGTGTGTATGTGTGTATTGGGGAGAGGCACCGATAATGGAGCCCAACATATTCACATACTCACAGTGAAGTGAAATACTTTTAGTAAGTTTGATTTTCTTTTGTCTTTTTAAAAAATTCCTAGTTTTGTGCAATGAGCATATATTGTTTTGGTGTTTGGGGAAATTATTAGCATTAGAAGTTACCAGTTTTTTTTTTTTTTCCTCAAACCATGAATTAACGTGGAAATAATTGAAAATCTCCTCTCTCTCTGCCCACTCCCCCTCGCTATCTGGCTCTCTCTTTTCTTTATCTCTTTATCTTCCCTCCCTCCCTCTTTCCTGCCTGTAAGACACTTTGCTGGGCTGGGTAAAGTTGAAGGATTCTTGCACAAACAGGATTTGGCATGAGGAAACTTTTATGGATAAAGATTGTTTTTCAAAACTTGACAAGGAGCTATTTGGAGGGGAAAGTTGAACATGTCTGTCATCCCCACCAGACACTCTTCTCACATTCATTTCTGTCTTTCCTATACCTTGACCAGGTTTTTACATCCCACAATAATGAGGGACCTTGAAGCTCTCCATGTTCCCAGATCATCCTAATAATAATTTTTTTTTTCTTGACCTGGCAGAGTCAAACCACATTTCTATGAATTTAAATGTAACTTACATGCATAACTTATTATTTTTTTAAAAAAACCCAGCTACATGTTTCAGTTCCTTTCTCACTTAGGAAATATGAGTGGAAACTGAAGTCCATTCAGCAGTACTTACTTTGTTAGTTTCCCGCAACAGTCAGAAGAAAACATCCAGCGTCTGAAAAATTGCATAAGTATCACACAGAGGTTTCATTTCTCTTATATGTACCCTGACTTTTTAAAATTGATTTGAATCTTACACTTTTTAAGTTTTTTGTTTTAAATCTCATATCAGTTTAGGATTACTTTATGCCTAACAGCAAGTGATCTAGTAAAGGAATAAACATGGAGAAAGGGTTGAGTTCCGTGGATCATCTCAAGGAAAACACTTGATCCTCCTGTACAGCAGCATTCTCTTCTGTAAAAGGAGAAGTTTATTTGCGTAAATTCTCTCGGTTGTTCTGGAAGGATTAAATAGCCAATGTCTGGAAGCAACATGAGTGATTCTGAAAATAAGGCTCTGGGAATCCGTGATTTTCTTTCTCAGAAGGATTGATTGCTTCAGCATTGGAACTTGCGTGCATTATGCGTACAAGGCTAGGAGTGAGGTTCTTGTCTCGAGAAAGGAATTTGTTTATTTAACAAACACATATGTAGTGCTTACTATATGCCAAGGACCATTCAAAGCTCTTCACAGATTTTAACTAATTTAATCCTTGCAATAACTCTATGAAATAGGCACTATTGTTATATTCATTTTAGAGGGTTTCATTTTATGTTCATTTTGTAGGGAAACTGAGCCCCAGAATGGTTAAGCAATTCACTCTAAATCTTACATTTACTAAGTGATAGAGCAAGGATGTAAACCCAAGCCACCTGTGTCTAGATCCCATGTTTCTAACCATGATGCTATGCCACTTCAAAGGAATTTTCAAGAATTCACTGAAAGTCACCCCCATTCTGTACTGTAGAGGTTGGTTTATTTTAAAAATAATCTTACTACTGTTGCCTACTTCCTGATTACTAGTCAATATTTATCTCACATGTGAAAGTGAATCCTGAACGTAACCTTTCAAGGGTGATTCTTCCTCTTAAATGCCATGATCCATGAACTAACCTAACCCTTCACATCACATTTTCTTGAATGTATTTTATGTACAGGTTGAGAACTGTCAACAAGAGAGAGGAAAAGTCTTTTTAGTGGATCCAGCGGGGAGGAATCTCAGCCCAAATCCACATGCACTTAGGAAAACCTCTAAGGAGAGGGAAATTGTTTTGAGGATTTTAAATCTATAAGCTCAGCAGATTCCCCACTGTGCTGATGGACAAGATTCACTTGACTAGCCCCGCCTCAATGTAACACCATCTTCTTGGCCCTTAGTGAAATTAGCTTGACTGCAGATGACATTCAGCATTTGATCAAATTTAATGTAATGCAGCTGGAGTTCCAGATAAGATTAATTAATTTCCAAAATGTCGCTGTTTTTCCTAACATGAAACTTGGGCCGATCATGGCTTTCTTTGCTTCAAACGTTAATGCAAGTCTAAGTACCTGCTTTTCAATCCAATAAAAGAGAAATCCTGAAATGTATGTCACCATCAAGCCATTTCATTTCTCTCTGAATACATACATAAAATTAAATGCCATCAACCTCAGAATCGGCTGCAGGGTTCAGAATAAAGCAATCTCCTTGAAATAACTGCTATCTGTAAGAGCTATAATAAAACATGTGAACATCATCTCTGACTGCATTCAGTGACTTAGTATGATATTCTTAGAGTCTTGGTGGCACTTTACAATTGGAATTGTTCTTTAATAAACTCTTTCCTAATGGCTTAATACCCCTCACTCAATAATTAATTTCATAATCCATTTAAAGGGCAGGTAAGTATAATTCTCTTTATAAGCTGAAGGAAAATGTGGTAAGTCATCAAATTTGAAAAGTGGTTGTTAAGGTTAAGGCAAAAAAAAATTAATGATGACAATGTTAAAAATCAAACATAGAATAGACAAGAAAACAGATATTTTTAAAAACTCCTGTATGTGGTGAAAAATGCTCCCTAGTTTTATTTTTAAGTACCTAGACAATTATAAAATGCCCTTCACCAAATTCCTGCATGCCTTCTGTCTTTTATTTTTTGGAGAACAGTTGGTTTGTACAGGCTACTTAGAAGGTCAAACCAAAAGGTTTTAGGTGGATGGAAGGGTGGTGTGTATATACTTCTGCTGTAGTAATGCACTCATCTAGACACCCTCTGTACAGGTGAGATCTAAATGGCTTCTCAGCTCCACAGTTGCCCTGCTCTACTTGCTTTCTTGAAACTGTCAGCATCTTCAACAGCTCAGCAGTGCATGTAGCCTGTGAACTGCAGCTCACGGGCAGTGGTAGGCGTCTGTTCTCACTCTCTGGGTATGAGCCCTGTTTCCTTTTTGCTCCTGCATCTCATGTTTATGCAATATCTCTTTAAATAATTAATTGCTTCCATTAATGCTCCTCTGTTTAAAGTACCTAAAATAACTCAATTTTCCTGGATGGATGCTAGCCTTAATTTCAGCAGACTCATGGAAAGTAAATGATACTTCTTTTATCTTAATCATTAGGAACCATTCTTCTACTGGCAAGTACTTTCAAAAGGGTTTTCCAGAATGGGTTTTAGCAGGTTTTCTTTAAACTGCTAGAGGTAGTTTAAAAGCTGTTGCCAAGCAATGATTAATCAATTTCATTTATTCACTAAACATTTACTGGTTGCATTTATTATATACATGTAACATTTATTCCTAGCTTTTAAAAGCTTTTCTTTCATATTTCCTACTTAGTTTTAACTAGACCACAAAACAAGAATTTGTTATGAAGTAGAAATAAATGCTGGTTTTATTTAAGACCTCTAGTTCGCAAGGAATAAAGCAACTCTGATCACTCTAAGCAAAACAATAAGGCAATTAAAAATCTTGGAACTGTTAAAGGAGCTTAAAACAGCTAGAAAATTGCCAAGCATCTGTAAACTTCTAAAGTATGTTTTGAAACATCACTGAATAAAATAAACTTAAATTCTACAATGGACTTTGCAATCTGCTAACACCACTAGATAGAGTGTTGCTTTCAACTTCTATAAGGCTCATGGAAATCTCAGTGGATAGTGCAATGCATGGTCAGTCTGGAGAATAAGAAGAAGCTGCAGGGAACTAGAGACAAGGGGCCAAGAGATGCAAAGCCAGCCTACCTGAACTTGAACCCTGGCTCTGCCAGTCATTACCTAGAGTTCTAGTGTATAGCTTTCTTATGCCTGAGACTGATGGCTAAAATTATAATTATTGAGTCAAAATTCATAGGGTTGTGAAGAGGATTACATCTAAAGTACTTAGGATAGTATCTGGGAGATAGTAAACATTCAATAAATGTTATTATTAACAGTTATTATTATAGCAAGTAACCTGGAGTCTAATGAGTAATTTACCTCTGACCTATCACCCACTTCAAACTTGCTCCTTCCCCTTCCCTCTGTCTCTGTTTTCCTTCCTTCTTTCTTTCCTTCCTCCTTCCTTCCCTTCCTTTCTTCCTCTCTCCTCCCTCCTCTCTTTCCTTTCTTTGCTCCTTATTTCCTCCCTCCCTCGCTTCCTCCCTCCCTCGCTTCCTCCCTCCCTCGCTTCCTTCCTTCCTTCCTTCCTTCCTTCCTTCCTTCCTTCCTTCCTTCCTTCCTTCCTTCCTTCCTTCCTTCCTCCCTCCCTCCCTCCCTCCCTCCCTCCCTCCCTCCCTCCCTCTCCATCTTCTTTGCTTCCTTTCTTCACTCCCGCTCTGTCCTCTTTGTTTGCAAGTAATTCTGTCTTTCTGTTGGCTTTTACCTCTCTTCCTCCCTCTCTTATTTCCTTTCTTCTTTCTTTCCTCCTTCCGTCTCCTCCCTCTTTTCTTCTTTCCTTCCTTCTTTCTTCACTCTCACTCTGTCCTCCTCCTCTGTTTGCATGTTATTCTTTCTGCTAGCCTTTACTGCTCTCTCCATCACCCCACTGTCTCCATTTGTCTGCCTTCAATCTCCCCACCTCTACTTTTCCTCACCATATTCCACTCATCGCCATCAGTCTCATTAGTGTCCTTCTTCAGTTTGTTATGATCTGTTTAAAATGCATATTTCATTACTTGTTTTAAATAATCTAAGATTTTTATACCTCTGGATTAAAAAAACAAGTAAAAGGAGGCAGGAGAAATGTTTTACTTCGTTAAAAACAAATCCCTCAGATCTAACTTAAACCATTTTAGACTTGCCATTGCCCAGGTTGGCAGCAACAAATGGAGATTTCTTCCCTTTCACTATGATAAAACATCAAGGGCTTCCTAGCAGGAAAGAGAGACAGAGGAGTTAGGACTTCTACAGGCTCTAATAGATTAGCACCTTCAGTCTGAACTTTGCTCAAATACACAGGAAGCTGGGCTGGGTGCAGTGACTCATGCCTGTAATCCCAGGACGCTGGGAGGCCATGGCAGCCAGATCACTTGAGATCAGGAGTTCAATACAGGCCTGGCCAACATGGTGAAACCCCAACTCTACTAAAAATACAACAAAAACAAAAAATTATCCAGGCGTGGTGGCATGCACTTGTAGTCCCAGGTACTTGGAAGGCTGAGGCATGAGAATCCCTTGAACCTGGGAGGCAGAGGTCGCAGTGAGCGGAGGTTGTGCCACTGCACTCTATCCTGGGGGGCAGAGCAAGACTCTGTCTCAAAACCAACAAAGCAAACGAAACCAACCAACGAAACGAACAGACAAACAAACCTCACAAAACATAGGAAATTGGTCAGTGCACAAGACTCTGGGGCCAGATAACCCAGGCAGCTCACAGCACTAAGCAGGGGACTGGCTGAGTAGAGATCTGACTTGGAGGGCAGCCATGGCCAGGCAGTTGCAGGGAGATTTCCTGTTGTGGGGGAAGAGGAGAACTAGAGGCCCCCCCAGGGCTTTTCCTCCTCTGGGATTTTATGAGGCTGGGAATCTTGTGTCTGTTAGGTAAGCATATCTGTAGTGACGCATCTGTCTCTACTTAATTGCTCTGAAATACAGAGCTCTGTATTTCAGAGCAATTAAGGAGACTTTAAACATGAGTGAGGATAGAATGACCAAGAAAAACTCAAGTGCATTCCAAGTGCCCTTGCTGTCATGCATGCTTGGGAGGGCCAATATCCTTGTGCATTTGTTCACTTATTTAGTGGAAAGTACACTAGAATATGGGCACAAGGAGTCACTTGGTAGACAGGAAACTTTTTATTAAGAGATGCCTATGATGAAGCTACTTTATAAAAAGTCAGAATTATTTCTTGTATAAAATATTTATATCACTTTTAATAACACATAATGATCCCTATGATAATATAAACAGAAGTGAAATCTGAATGGAAACAACATTTTATTTTCCTTCCCTCATTGAAAAGCCTCCCACTTGGTAGCTACTTATTTTAGGGATGTCACAAAATGATCCACAGCCTATCCCTGTCACCCAGTATGTGGAATTCTTAGAATTAGAATGAAAACCTGTGTAAGTACCAGAGCTCAAATACTTAACAGAATAATTACAGTGTAGCCAGTGTTTCCACTTCCTTATATGTTATATTTTCGTCAGAATTCTTAATAAAATGACAATTGAAGAAGCTGACTGAAAAGCCACTATCTTCGAGAACTCCTGGTCTTGAATTCCCTCGTGTTTCTGATATTTATAATGTTGCTTGCAGGACACTTTCATCCACTGTACTAGTTTGCATCTGTAGAGTGTATTTAGCTTCATAAAGGTCTTTTACATGCATCATATGATTTTGCATTTGTGGAGTATTTTAGGGTTTATGAAGCACAGTCACCTAAATGGTATCATCTGAGTTTCACAACAATCTTGGTGTATTCATGAGGGGCCAACTGAAAATCGGCAATTTTAAAATATCCCCAGGTTGCAAAGCTAAGAGGGAAGAGGTAACCAGCTCTTGTAATGAAGCCACATTAGAAACCTGGGCTTCTCATTCCTTTTCCCGCAGCAAACCACCAACCAGTACAAAAAACCTTTGCAGATTTATGCAAAGAGGGAATGATGCACAGAATCTGAGCAGAGGTTATGACAAAATTTCTACAAGCTGGGCACAGCCCTAAGCATAAGTCAGGGTAGGAGTGTCGCCCTTTTCCACATTAAATCATTCCAGCTATATGAAGCACATTAAGATGACAACAGCAGGACACTGCCTTGATTTAGAACTGAGCCACACACCTGTTCATCTAAATATAAACAAATTTGTAACCTGAGCTCGTGGCAGTCACTTGATGGTGAGCAAGTGAAAGCTGGGGCTGGTGCCTGCCTGCAGCCTGGCTCTGGGCTCACAAATGCACAAGGGCCAAGGAAGCAACCTGCCAACAGGATATTTGGCATTGTGTCTGGTGGTCACAGTGATCTTCTATCTCACCAGAGAGATTATAATTATGATCCTTCTTCTCCGTATTGTTATTTTTAAGTGTGCTTAGTTTGCTCTTGTGGGTCAACTTGTACCCAGCTTGTTGAATGTTCCAGGCCTTCTTGGTTCATGTATGTGCAAGTTGCCTGAGTTGCTGTGTTTAAAGAAAGCTTTTTCTCAGGGAACTTGTTTGCTGGGCTCCAAAACACTAAATTAAATCTTATTGTCTATGTGAAGGCAATATTCTTTCAGGTTATAGAGTCCTTGATTATTCAAAGTAGGTAACTATTTCTTGATACTATCTATCATGCCTCTTTCTGTTGTTGCTCTGAGGGAAAGAGACCATGCTGGGGCCCTTGGAAAAGTTGCACATTATCCTTTGCAGGTGGGATACTACAGAGGCAATGCAGATGACAGTAACCCAGTGGCAGGCATGTCATTGTGCATGTGGTAGAACTGGACAGAACTGGGAGACTTGATTGGTCTGATTGGCCAAAGCCTATGATTACCAGCATGTTCTGAAAGCATTATTTCTAGATGCAAAGAACCAGCAGATAAGTTTCTTAATTCTCTTTGAAAATAACTATGAATCTTTAATGCAGTCCCAAAAGATTTGCATGTCGAAAATTTTAAACACACAGAAAAGCACCAAAGAAATTTAAAAAGTGTTTCCATTTTTTGATTTACTTATATGCCCCCCACCCCTACCTTGTAATTTTGTGAATTTCACCAAAATATCTTCTAATGTGAATAGATGTCTTTGAATTCTTGTGATAAATCTTGAGTATGGTAAAATAGACATATTTCGATATAGATGGAGATGTAGAGATCGATGTATAAATGTAGATAGGTCTAGCAGTAGTGACCATAGAGGTGTGTAGATCAGTTCTTCCATTGAGAGTTCAGGCTACAATGAGTAGCTGGCAGACACCCTTACCTGCCGCCATTTTGGATCCTTCTTATTCATTCAGTGGCCACGCTCTCACTGGTCTGCTGTCAGCCAATGTCCGAGTATGGCAGGAGTGTGGCCTGTTTTTGCTCCTTCCCATCCTCCACCAAAAGAGTAAATCAAAACAAAATTGCAGCCCAGGGGAATGGTAAAACTTAATGCTACCATTGAAAACCTGGAAGATGCAAGGGTGGTGGTCCCCCTTATATCCCCACTTCATTCACCAGTCCGGCCCTTGCAGAAACTAAATGGACCCTAAAGAATGACTACAGATAAAGTCAGCCAAGTAGCCCTAATCACAGTTGCTGTACAGATGTGGTATCAGTGCTAGAGTAGATTTATCCAGGCCTCGAGTGTATAACGTGTGGCCATTGATTTGTGGAATGTATTGTTTTCTATTCCACTCAGAACACACGGCCAGAAACAGTTCACGTTCGTGAGGAACAGATAACAATAATTACAGTTTTGCCTCACAGGTATGTTAAACTCTCCCTTTATCATAATACAACCTGAAGAGATCTTGAACATCTCCGTATGCTGAGGAACATCACATTGATACCATACATTGATAGCATCATGTTGAGGTGGCAGCATGAGCAAGAAGTTGTTAGTATGTTGGACACCCTCATAAGATACATGCATTCTAGGGGTATGGGAGGTAAACTCAATGATAAGTCAAGGACCTGTCACTTCAGTAAACATCTCAGGGATCTAGGTGTCAAGGAATTTCCAGAACATAACTTCCAAAGTACAAGCCAAATGGTTATATCCTGCATTACTAAGATGACAGGTAGGGCAGCTCCTTATAAACCACCTGAGGTCCTGGAGGCATCACATTCTGTACCTGGATCTTTGGACTACTGCCTCAGCTCATACACTAGGTGACAAGGAAGGCTGGTGACTTTGGGTGAGGCTTGAAAGAAGAAAGGACTCTGTAATAGGTCAAGCTGTGATATAAGCAGTTCTGCCATTTGGGGCATACAGTCCAGCAGACTATAAGCTATGGCTTCTTCCAAGGTACCAGGAAGTTCATGTGCCCAGAGATGAGCAGGGGAGAAGAGAAATCTTCATTCCGTGGGTAACTGATTCAATTCTGACCAGGAGCAGAAGGTAAGGCTTTACCCAGTAGGAAATGTGTATGGAACCCAGGTGACTCACTTGGGCACCAACTAGTACATTTTTTGCTTCGTTGTAACCATAAACTGATTTGTTTGGCAACCTCAGGCTGAGAATGGTCTGATGACCAGTGTTCAGACCCCTAGAGAATAAGGGTTTGTGTCACACCACCAGGTAAGCCATTAAGACCTGCTGAGGTGGTAACACAGGAGAGGGAAAATTTAAATAGATAGTGAAAGGGGAAGAGAATGAGTACAAGTTATGCCCTCAAGTCCAAATGCAGAGATGGGGGCTGCAGTTTATCCTGCTAGTCTCTTCCTCCTGTGTTTCTCTTCATGAAGAGAAGCTCTAGACACTGTAGTGGAGCTGTTTCCCAAATGTGTGCGGAAGTGGCTACGTCTGACATGTGGTTCCTGGTGGTCATTTACCTGTATCATTCAGATCTCACCTAAAGAGCAGCTGGTAGATCCAGGGTCATTGACAGAAAGCCTCCAAGGGTCACCCATTTGAATTCCCCACAGTGTCCAGGTGGTGGTCATGCTTTCTTCTGGCTGCTCCCAGCCAATCACTGAGCAGGGCAGGTGTAGTGAGCTGGGCAATTCCTACCTCATGCAGGGTTCCTTTGAGTACTTTGCTCTAGAGCTCCTCATCAGCCTGGTCAGGACTTTCTCTGAGTTGCTCTGCAACCTGAGTGTCCTACCCAATTCTCTTCCTTTCCCTCACTGCTTTCAGGGTGTCAGGCCAGCAATGCAGATGGAAGCCTCTCCATGCCTTCTTCTGTTTTGCCCCCTCCACCCTTATTTACCCTTCAGAGACATTTCCCTGAAGACTTACTTCACTCACATGTCTAATCAAACCTTGGCATTTCCTTTGCAGAGACTTGAAGTCACACACTGGATTTAAAGCTTAAACCTTGGCTTCAAGACTTCCTTTCATGCTCCTGCAGCTCTTCCCCTCAGGTGTGCCTTCCTTGAACCCAGCGATATAGACAGCTGCAGGCAGGGCTGGCCTCATGGGCATGCAACCTGTGCACTGGCACCAAGCCCCATGCTGAGAAGGGCACAGTGCTTGGTTTAATGCTCTGCTGTTACTATGATTTTCTAGGGCTGTTGCAACAAAGTTCCACAAACTGGGGGCCATAAGCAACAGAAATGGATTGTCTCACAGGTGCGAGCAGGGTTGGTTCCTTCTGAAGCTGGCAGGGAGAATGTGTTCCATACCTCACCCCCAGCTTCTTATGGTTTGCTGTCATGCTTTGACATGCCTAGACTTGTAGATGCATCACCCTAATCTCTGCCTTTATGTTTGATATGATTTGGTTATGTTCCCAACCAAATCTCATCCTGAACTATAGTTCCCATAATCCATATGTGTTGTGGCCGGGATCAGGTGGAGATAATTGAATCATGGGGCAGTTTCTCCCATCCTGTTCTCCTGATAGTGAGTGAGCTCTCATGAGATCTGAAGCTTTTATAAGGGGCTTTTTCCCCTTTTGCTCAGCACTTCTCTTTGCTGCCTTCATGTGAAGAAGGACATGTTTGCTTCCCCTTCTGCCATGATTGTAAGTTTCCTGAGGCCCCTAGCCATGCTGAACTGGGAGTCTATTAAACTTATTTCCTTTTAAATTACCCAGTCTTGGGTATGTCTTTATTAGCAGCGTGAGAACAAACTAATACAAAATACAAGTCGGGCATGGTGGCTCACGCCTGTAATCCCAGCACTTTGGGAGGCCAAGGCAGGCAGATCACCTACCTGAGGTTGGGAGTTTAAGACCAGCCTGACCAACGTGGAGAAACCCTGCTTCTACTAAAAAAAAAAGTAATAATACAAAAGTAGCTGGGCGTGGTGGCGCATACCTGTAATCCCAGCTACTCGGGAGGCTGAGGCAGGAGAATTGCTTGAATCTGGGAGGTGGAGCTTGCAGTGAGCCCAGATCGCCATTGCACTCCTGCCTGGGCAACAAGAGTGAAACTCCATCTGAAAACAACAACAACAACAAAAATAAAAATATGAAGAAAGAAAAGCACGTGGTGTTTTGTGTCTCTGTGTTCAAATTTCCCCCTTTTAGAAGGATGAAGTCATATTGGATTAGGGCCTAGTCTAATGATCTCGTTGTAACTTAACTAATGACATCTTCAATGACCCTGTTTCCAAATAAAGTCACATTCTGGAATATTGAGGGTTAGGTCTTCAATATATAAATTTTAGGGGAGATACAGTCATCCTATATTAATCAACACCTTGAAATTCCTAGTAGTTTTCATTTTGCACTAAACCCCACAGATAGTACAGCCAGTTTGGCTCTGGCCCTCTGCTTCCAGGCTTTAATTTACCTTAAAATCTTGGATCTCAGGAGAGAATGAATTTTTTTTTCCACATAATTACAGCAAAAGTCTTCCTGGGAGCTTGACTGGCTTAGACTGGATCATCTAACCATTTCTAACCAATCCTTATGGCAATAAAGATGCTGCCTCTGAGTGGTCAGGCCTGGGGCTTGGCTCCCCAGATCACATTGCCTGTGACTAGGGAGGGCAGCCCAGTCTTTGCTCTGCTCTAGCCCTCTTGACACGTTTAGGACCAGGCTTATGCTAGCTTTACAGAATGACATTTATAGCTTTCCTATTAATTTTGTAATCTTAAATGGTTTTTGTTGTTTAATATTTTTCTGTGACTTGAAAGCCTAAGCAGTCTGCTGCGTTTCACTTGACAACTTGATACATTTTGTATCATTATTAATCTCAGTTTTCTATTTTTTTGAGTCAAATTTTAACATTTATGTTTTCTTTAAAATTTTGTTCATCACTGAATTGGCAAATTTAAAACTTTTCTTCTGTGTATAATTCTTTAGGTCTGTTATGAGCTGTTGTGCTGTCCACCCCCTCCCAATTCATATGTTGAAGCCCTAACCCCAGTAACCTCAAAATGTGAATATATGTAGAGATAGGGTTTTTTTTTGTTTTTTTTTTTGTTTTTTTTTTTTTTTTTTGAGTTGGAGTTTTGCTCTTGTTACCGAGGCTGGAGTGCAATGGCATGATCCTGGCTCACTGCAACCTCTGCCTCCTGTGTACAAGCGATTCTCCTGCCTCAGTCTCCTGAGTAGCTGGGATACAGGCATGTGCCACCATGCCTGGCTAATTTTTTGTATTTAGCAGAGAAAGGGGATCACCATGTTGGTCAGGCCGGTGTCGAACTCCTGACCTTAGGTGATCCACCCGCCATGGCCTCCCAAAGTCCTGGAATTATAGGCACGAGCCACTGCACCTGTCGTGATAGGGTCTTTAAAGGATAATTAAGGTAAAATGAAATTATTAGAGCGTGCCCTAACCCAATAGGACTGGTGTGCCTCCGAGGAGGGTAGATCTCCTGTTAAATATTGTTACCACAAAACAAAAGTAAAACACAAAAACACAAGGACATTTTTGGAGGTGACGGATCTATATCACCTGATTATGGTGATAGTTTCATGGGCTGATGCATATATTCAAACTCAGGAAATTGTATACATGAAATATGTGCAGTTTTGTATATTAATTATACCTCAAGAAGGCTGTTTCAGAAAATAAGAGGAGATTGGGACACAGATCACACAGGGAAGAGCAGGAGAACACAGGGAGAAGACGGCCACCTCCAAACCAAGGAGAGAGACATTGAAAGAAACCTATCCGGCTCACACCTGACCTCAGACTTTTAGCCTCCAAAACATGCGAAAATGCATTTCTGTTGTTTAAGCCATTCGGTCTCTGGTATTTTGTTACAGAAGCTGTAGCAAATTAACACAATATGTAAGTCTTAGTACTTGTGTTTTCTTTTATTTTCTTAGGTTAATTAGACTTCTATGTTTAGAAAGTATATTTAATTAAAATAACTTCTGAGGCTTTCCATGTTTGATAATATCTTTCTGTTTCTCTTCTCCCATCTTGTTACCGATTTCCTATTTCACAGCCGTTTTGCGTCAACACTTACTGGACCTTGCTTCATTGCTTTCTGTCATTTTGCATTGTGAAAAGAATTTTCATATAAAACTCATACTTTATCCTGTGTAGACAACCTTTTTATTTTATGCCTGTATTCTCTCAGTTTATTGCTTCCTTTATTTTTGAAATACAGTCATATTGAACTAGTCAGGATTCCCCAGAGAAATAGAACTAATAGGATGTATCTATATAAAAGAGGATATTTATGATGGAAATTGACTCCTGCAATGAAGGAGGCTGAGAAGTCCCACAGACTGCCATCTGCAAGCTGGAGAAGCTGGAAAGCTGGTGGTATAATTCAGCTCAAATCCAAAAGCCTGAGAACTGAAGGGATTGTTGGTGTAAATCCCTGAGTACAAAGACCTGAGAACCAAGAGTACTGTCTGGGGGCAGGAGAAGATAGATGGCCAAGCTCAAGAAGATAGAGAGAATTCAACTTGTTTCCACCTTTTTGTAGTCAGGCCCTCAGTGAATCTGCTAATACCCACCCACCGTGGTGGTGAGGACCATCTGCATTACTCCATACTACCAATTAAAATGCAAATCTCTTCCAGAAACTCCCTGACAGATACACCCAGAGATAATGTTTTACCGGTGAACAGGGCATCCCTTAGCCTCATCAAGTTGACAGATAAAATTAACAGTCACAGATATTATAAGAATATAGGAGACCGGGTGCGGCAATGCCTGTAATTATGCCTGTAATCCCAGCACTTTGGGAGGCCGAGGTGGGCGGATCACTTGAGGTCAGGAGTTTGAGAGCGGCCTGGATAACATGGTGAAACCCCATCTCTACTGAAAATACAAAAATTAGCTGGGCGTGGGGGCACATGTTTTTAATCTCAGCTACTCGGGAGGCTGAGGCAGGAGAATTGCTTGAACTTGAGAAGTGAAGGTTGTAGTGACCTGAGGTCATGCCACTGCACTCTAGCCTGGGCAACAGAGCGAGACTCCATTTCAAAAAAAAAAAAAAAAAGTTTTTATTTATTTTGTTTGGCAATTAGAATCCCTCTTACCTGAAACCTCAAACATGTCTTGAATTCAGGAAATCTTTCTCATGCTATTTTGAATATTATGTCTCATCTTTTTCCTTTGTCTTATTTTTCTTAAACTGCTGTTACGTGTGTGCCATAGTTTCAAGGTATCTCTTCCATGTCTCTTATCTTTTCTCTCATCATTTTTATATATTCATCCTTAATTCTCAGTTGCTGACTAAGCTGTGAAGCACATCTTCTGCTTTAAGAGGTTAGGGTTTTATGTGATTCTAATAAAGGTTTCACCACCTCCATCACAATTTTAAATCTGAAAATGGGCATTTCTTCCAGATCTCAGGTGACTGCTTCTTAGTGTTTGGCTAATATAGGTTCATAGATGTAATGTTCTCTTTTACTTTTCCCCAAATATTTTTTCTTTTATTGCAGAAAATTTGATTGATGATAAAACGGAGGAGTATTTATTTGATTTTTTGTATTGGCTAATTCCTCTTCAATTGAATCTCCTTTTATATGTCTGGTTATTTTTCTCTGTTCGTTCTTACTTGCTCAAGTTTTCCTAATATTGAAAATTCTGGTGCATTCTAACCAATATTTTGCAGTCCCTTCTTGGATGTTTTAGGCTCAGAGAAGGGGAAAGGAACACTTCTGTATATAATAATTATATTTACCAGGTAGTAATATGTATTGTGAGAGGTAGTGAGAGCCGAGGTAGTGAAAGTAGCAACTTCACCACTGCCAAGGAGTCTGTTTTGTTTTGCTTCTCTTTCTTGTTGAGGTTAGACAATTTTTCCATTCTCTACCCTAGCTCTCATCCTTAGGATATATTGTGGCATTGCCTCCACTCTTTGGCCAGTCAATCGGTTTGGGATGAATTTACATCTGGTTGAATGAACACTTTTGAGGAAATGCCTTATCTTGTTGTAGGTACTTGCTATACTCCTGGGCTCTGGTATGCCACCTTCCCCGCCCCATCAATAGTCCCCAGCCCTACTTCATTGACAGCCCTTTCTTTGGAAGTTGTGATATGCCAATGTGATCAAGTCAATTTGCTCCCTCTCTCATGTATAGGGGGCTTTTCTTTTCTTTAACATATGGTGAATTGCATATTGGCTAATCATCCCCTTAATTTTAGATCTGTCTATACAGTGTGTTGAAGAAATCCTGGTTTCTGACTCATGGACAGTAACTTTTTCTGGTGTCTATTACTTGTACAGAATTTTTCCAATGTTATTTTTCTTTTGACTATTTAAGCAAACATGCTTAAGCTGTCAATAATGCTGTAACAAATCCTTACTGAGCTTTATTTTGGTGAAAGTAATTTATGGTAAGAGTCCTTTTTATTTTCCAATAATAACCTAAGAAATGCATCCCTATACTATAATCACATTAATTACTATTGATAGTAAATGTGGTACTTCAGAGGAAGGCCATATGCTTTAGTTTCAAACGTAACCTGAGCCTTTACTAGCTGTTAGACCTTAGGAAAATCATAAAGATTCTCAGAGCTTGGCTCCTTCCTCTGTAAAACAGAGACAGCAATACTTGCAGGATGTTTTTGAAAATTTGATAATAACTGCAAACATCCATTGAGTGCTTACCATTTGCCAGGCACTGTACTAATATATACATGTGTCTATATATAAGTATATGTAATCATATATGTTACATACAATACAAAATGTTATATATAAAATATATGTTAAACACAATGTCATATATTCTATATAATATGTAATTATAAGCCTTCACAACAACTACCTACAAGGTAGGTACTATTAATGTCCCCGTTTTATAGGTTATGCATATGAAGCACAGAAAGGCTAAATAAGAACCTTGATAATACAGGGTTTAAGTAGTACAACTACTGAATGATGAAACCAAGGTATGAACCAAGAGAGACAGGCTCTTAAGTACCTGCCTTACTGCCTCCCTAATGACATCAATCACCTCATACAGTATATGTATATACTTCACCAATAATACGTCCTCCAAATAAGAGAGGAGCTACAGATGGAATTGTTGCATAGCCAGTGTTTTAGTGTGCATAAATACACACACACAGACCCATTTACAAGTTATGCAATATTGTGTGTTTATAATATGCACACATCTAAAATATGGTTATCCTGGGAATAAGTGAACATGCATATTAATTAAATCACAACATAAAAATATTATGTGGAATGCTAGAAAGACACCTTGGACAGATAAATAGTCAATCGATATTTGACTTTTGGTTACTCATTTATCTCCATGAAGACAATAAGAATGAAATGCTAACATATTGCCATAACTATTTTTTAGATGTTAAATAGAATGTGATCAGTAATTTTCTTAAACTCTTTATATACTCCTTTTGTTCAGTGTAATCTCAGTGTTTTATATGATCATAGGCCAAAATCTCTTGCAAATGACTTTTTCATGTTGGTTGCTCCATTTCTCCCTAGTCTCCTTCCTTCCCACTTCCCTTACTTCCTTCTTTCAATGCTTTCTTCTTTCTTTCTTTTTTTTAAATTTAATATTGTGAGCATCACTGGAGTGCTTCCTTTAAGCCACTTAAATATACAGTGTAGGGGTGACAATTAGCATTTGCATGTCTGATAACTTTCACCTAAGTATTGCATTTTTATTTCATAAAAAATACTTCTTTATACATTTTACTTACTTTAAAGATATTTTATTTTATCAATAGTATTATAGCAAAATTCCTAATAAATATAAGAGAACATGAATTTTTGAATAATATAATTATAAAAAAATCAAAACTTTTACCCCTAAATTTTGCTTCTGGAAGTGCTCCTAGAGAGTTAATTGTGAAAGAGTAACTATTTTATAGAATAAATTACAGAGTTGTTTAGCAAATAATTGGGAACAACAGAAATTTCAAAGAGTAGTGAGATATATAATATAATGGGATAATTGTGTAATAATATTATTGTATAGTAGTACAAGGAAATGATAATAGCTATGAATATTGAAATTAAGGATATTTATAATATATTGAAATGTGAAAAATAGATGAGTATGAAGCAGTACAGATAAAAAGACATTTTGTGAAAAAATATATTTTCATATAGAGAAATCATATACATATGTCAAAATGTTAACTGATTTTTTTCTTGATTATTAGAGGATATGTTACTGATATTTTCGTAAATGTTTTCTTTTAGAACAGCTTTAAATTTACAGAAAAATTATGAAGATGGAAGTTTCCATATATACCACATCAGTTTTCTCTATAATCAACACACAGTAGTATAGTTCATTTGTTATGAACCAATACTGATATATTGTTATTAACTACAATCCATTCTTTATTCAGATTTCCTTAGTTGAACCTAAATTCCACTTTTATTTCTAGGGTCTCATCCAGGAAATCACATTACATTTAGTCACCACCATGTTTCCTGAATCTTCTCTTGGTTGTCAATTTCTCAGACTGTTTCTTATGACCTTGAGAGTTAGGAGGAAAACTGGTTAGATATTTTGTAGACTGTCACTCGGTTGGGATCTGTCTGAAATTTTCCAGCACTATGTGCTGAAAAGACAATCATTTCCCCATTAATTTACCTTTATTATTTTGTCAAAGATCAGCTGACTGTATTTGTGTGGTTCTAATACCGCATGTTCTACTCTGTCTCACCAATCTTTATGTCTGTTCTTTTGCCAGTGCCACATTGTCTTGATTGTTGAAGCTTTATAAGTCTTACAATCAGGTACTGTGAGTCTTTCAATGTTATTCTTCTTCAGTCTTGCTTTTGCTGTTGGAAGGTTTTTGTGTTTCAATATAAACTTTAGAATCAGTTTGTCAACATATACAAAACAGGTTGTTGGGAGTTTGAGATTGTATTAAATCTGTAGATTAGGTTGGGTTGAAATAGTATGTTACTAAAGAGTCAATCCATAAAAACTGATCAACTCTCCCATTGTTTAGTTCATTGTTGATGCCTTTAATCAGAGTTTTGTAGTTTTTCTCATATGGGTCTTGCACATATACTGTTAGATTTGTACCTAAGTATTTAATTTCATTTTGGTATTAATGTCAATTGTGTTTTTCTTTGAGGCAGGGTCTCACTCTGTCACCCGGGCTGGAGTGCAGTGGTGCAAACAGGCTCACTGCAGCCTCCATCTCCTGGGCTCAGGTGATCCTTCCACCTCAGTCTCCAGAGTAGCTGGGACTACAGGTGTGTGCCACCATGCCTGGATAATTATAGTGTTTTTAGTAGAGACTGGGTTTCACCATGTTGCCAAGGCTGGTCTAGAACTCCTAGGATCAAGTCATCTGCTTCCCTTTGGCCTCCTAAAGTGCTGGGATTACAGGTGTGAGCCACTGTCAATAGATTGTATTTTTAAAAATTTAAATTTCAATTGTTTCTTGATGGTATTAGAAAAAACATTCGACATTTATATCTCAACCTGTTACCCTGTGACTTTGCTATAATGACTTGGTGGTTTCAAGAGATTTTTGTTGATTCTTTGAGATTTTCTGTAGAGAGAATTATGTCATCTGCAAATTAAGACAAATTCATTTCTTTCTTTCCACTCTCTCTCTCTGTATTTTTTGAAATGAGGCCTCACTCTGTCACCCAAGCTGGAGAACAGTGGCAGGATCTCGGCTCACTGCAACCTCTGTCTCCCAGGCTCAAATGATCCTCCCACCTCAGCCTCCCGAGTAGCTGGGACCACAGATGCACACCACCACACCTGGCTTATATTTTGTTTGTTTGTTTTTAGTAGAGATGGGATTTCACCATGTTGCTCAGGCTGGTCTCGAGCTCCTGAGCTCAAGTGATCTGCTCTCCTCAGCCTTCCAAAGTGCTGAGATTACAGGTCTGAGCCACTGAGCCTGGCCTGAACCTGTATATTTTCTACTTCATTATATATTCTTATTATAATAGCTAAGACTTCCAGTATGACATTTATTAAGGGCAGTGGAGAGAACATCCTTGTGGGAGCTGTCCATAATCTTGAGAGGCACAAACCCAAATGCCATAATCCTCAGTGCTAAAATCCTGAAAGATGAAAATCCCGTATATGTAATTTTGGAAAAAAATGATTAAAAATTCTTTATAATGTATTTCCATTTTTAAAGGAAATTTACTTGAGAAACAAAAACACAACAGAAAACTTCATAGGCCACTTTACACAATAAAATAGGCAATAATAAGACATATTTTTGCAAGTATAAACACTTAGGCATATTAGCAACGGTAACGCAGGTATAACAGTTAAGAGCAGATGAGCTGTATTGATGAAGAAAAAGGTGAAACCAGCGTAAAGCAAAACAATGAAGCCCCATCTCTACAAAAAAAAATTAGAAAATAATCATTAACCAGGAATGGTGGTTGACCCCAGTGGTCCTAGCTACTCAGGTGGCTGAGATGGGAGGATTCCTTGAGCCCAGGAGTTTGAGGCTGCAGTCAGCCATGATCACACCACTAAACTCCAGTCTGGGCGACAGAACCAGACCCTGTCTCTTAAAAAAAAGAAAGAAGTACATAAGAACATACCACTATGTGGTCATCTGAAATACTGTAGTGAACAACCTTTTAATGGGATGATCAAAGACCACTGTGTGTCACCACCATTTGTCCAAAGAGATGAGATCTCGAGAAATTTTATCTTTCACAAATACAATTGTACAGAAAGAATGTCTCTTCATTTATTGAGAAGGTTTCAATGTTTTCATGTATACACATAATGCTTGCATACAAAGTCATCATTGTTATCATGCACTTTAATGGAATCAAATTTCTGATGTCCTAGGCAGCAGCAGAAATATGTCCCACTCTCAGAGAGAACAGTTTGCCTTCAGTATTTGCTCTCTCTGGGACTCTGGCCGTTTAGATGGCGCCTGCCAGCACTGAGGGCAGATCTTTCCCTGCTTAGTTTACCCGATCTCACATACTAATCTTTCCTGGGAACACCCTCACAGTCACACCCAAAATAATGCTTTATTCGGTTTCTAGGTGTTTCTTTATCCATTCTAGTTGACACCTAAAATTAAGTTCACAAATCTACCTACTGTCAACTTGTCACCCACATACATCTCCTTAAATTATACTTAATTGGCAAATAAAGACAACAACAAAGTAATAGTTGTGCCTAACATTCAGCAACTAATTGTGTATACAGCTGAAAACATACTAATCTTCCCCCAGAATCCAGATTTTAGGATTTCAACATTTGGGATTGTAATCTTTGGGGATTGTGGTTTTGAGGATTTTACATGGTAGGGATTTTAGACTATAGGGATTTGGGCTTTAGAGATTTTGATCTTTAGGGAAGATTTCAACATTAGAGTATGGAGTTTGGGAGTGTGTCTTTTGGGATCATGATCCAAACCCCATTCTTGCCTAATTTCTTTCCCTCCTTAGGAAGAACATGTCTAGTTTCTCATTATATATATGATGTCATCTGTAGGGATTTGTTTTTTTTCAAACAGATCCTTTTTTCAAGTTGAGGAAATTCTCCTCTATTCTTAGTTTGCTGAGAAGTTTTACAATATGAATGAAGGTTGGATTTTGTTAGATGCTGTTTTGGTATTAACTGATGTTATGATCTTTTCTTTTTTAGCTTGTTGATGAGGTAAACTACAATGGTTGATTTTCCAGTGTTGAACAAGCTTAAATTATCTGAAATAAATCCTACTTTGTTATCGTGTATAATTATTTTTATATATTGATGAATTCTGTTTGATAGTATTTTGTTAAGGATTTTTATATCTACATTTATGAGACATGTTGGTGTGTAGTTTTCATTTTTTTGTACTATGTTTTTCTGTTTTGGGTATCAAAGTAATGCTAACTTCCTAAAATTAATTGGAAAGTGTTCACTTCTTTTTTATTTTCTAGAAGAGATTATGTAGAATTGGTGTTAATTCTCCTTTTAACCTTTGATAAAACTCCACTGAAACTCTGAGTCTGGAAATTCCATTTTTAGGAGTTTTAAAATTATGAGTTACATTTTCTTAATAGCTATAGGGCTGTTCAAATTGTATATTTGATGGTGGGTGAGTTATGGGACATTTGTAGTTCTTATCCTTGCTCCTTATAAGTAAGATTTTTTTTCCTCTTGTTCCTTCAAACTTTTTCTCTGTTTTTGGTGTTCTTTTTTTTTTTTTTTTTTGAGACGGAGTCTCGCTCTGTCGCCCAGGCTGGAGTGCAGTGGCCGGATCTCAGCTCACTGCAAGCTCCGCCTCCCGGGTTCACGCCATTCTCCTGCCTCAGCCTCCCGAGTAGCTGGGACTACAGGCGCCGCCACCCCGCCCGGCTAATTTTTTGTATTTTTAGTAGAGACGGGGTTTCACCGTGTTCGCCAGGATGGTCTCGATCTCCTGACCTTGTGATCCGCCCGTCTCGGCCTCCCAAAGTGCTGGGATTACAGGCTTGAGCCACCGCGCCCGGCCTCTGTTTTTGGTTTTCTTCAGTTTGCATAGCATATGCCAGGTGTCAGTTTTTTGATATTTTTTTCTGCTTGGTGTTTGCTCAGCTTCCTGAATCTGTGGTTTGGTGTTGGTCATTAATGTTATAATGTTCTAGGTCATTGTCACCTCCAATATTTATGCTCCATTCTTTTTTCTTCTTCTAGTATTTTAATTGTTTGCAGATTGCACCTTTTGAAATTGTCCTAGGGTTCTTGGATGTTCTGTTCTGTTTTATTTAGTCTTTTCTCTCTTCGCATTTCAGTTTGGGAAGTTTCTAGTGATATATCTTCATGCTCATTGATTATTTTCTTAGTCTATTAATGAGCTCATTAAAGGTATTTTTTATTACTCTCATATTGTTTTTAAATTCTAGAATTTGCTTTTGATTATTTCTTAGCAATTCTGTCTCCTGATGTCTAGAGTATTAATGTGCTTATCAAAGAAATTAATATCTAACATTTCCCCTTGTTTCTTTCTTAGGATTTTATTTCTTTGCTTACATTACTCATCTGTTCTTGATTGCTGTCTACTTTTTTCCCATTGAGCCCTTGATGCATTAATTATAATTATTTTAAATCCCTGCCTGATAAGTCCAACATCTGTGTCATGTCTGAGTCCGTTTCTGTTGTTTACTATGCCTCTTAAGACTGTTTTTCCTTTTTTTTTTTTTTTTTTTGGTTTGGAATGCCTTATCCTTTTTTCTTGGAAGCTGGACATGTTGCATTGGGTAATAGGAACTGAGATAACTGGGCCTTCAGTGTGAGGATTTATGTGAATATGGCTGGTAACTGTGCTGTGTTTATTGTTTGCTGTAGCTGTAGGACAGGAGGTTTTGACTTTCTCTGGTGTCCTTGATTTGGTATTTTTCTTGACTTGTGTCTCTGGGCTGTGATCTTCCCAAGTATTTTTCCATGGCTCTCTTCCCTAGTGAGACAGGAAAGCTAGAGAGGACTAGTTGGGGACAGATGTCTTCCTGGCTTGAATGAGCTTCTGGTAAATTCTTTTTCTCTAGGCCTTTGCCGTGGAGACTTCTCTGGGTGATTATTATTTCCTTTTTCTTGGGTCTAAAAAAATGTTAACTTTAAGTTTGTTCAGCTTTTTCATATGATTACAGAAAGTGTTTCCTATCCTCATACCTAACCACTAAACTAATAGGGCTCTGGTATATTACCAATGCAAGATGCAAATTCTATCTAATCAGGGTCTTTGCCCATTTAAAAAATTGGTTTATTTGTTTTCTTGATGTTGAGTTCCTTATATATTTTGGATAATAATCCTTTATCAGATACATGGTTTGAAAATATTTTCTCCCATTCTGCAAGTTTCTTTTTTGTGTTGGTTATTTAATTTTCTGTGTAGATTATGTTCATTTTGGCCTACTTGTTTGCAGCTTCCACACACTGCACCTCCCTGTTACCTCTCTTCTGTGCTCAACTGGGTTTAGGGAGAACTACTTGGGATATTCAGGTATTGTATTTGAACTATAAGTCTATAGATACCGTCTGAAGCTGTGAGGGAGAATATGTTACTCTACTACTGCAAACAAGTAAATGACCTATTTGTACTTGATGAAGTGACTATGACATGACTGATTTAATACAAAACTATGGAACATGCAAGATTATTTTTTGAGATGTTAAATATTACTTCACAAGCTTACATAACCTTTTGCTAATGCATGTAGTATCAAAAAGCAAATATGGTTTTAGCTTCCTTTACTCAAAATATGAACATTAAGTACTGTGAATTTCTCTGCCAAGTGGTTCAGAAATACATAATAAATAACCCAGTTTAAAAAAGGAAATTGTAAACCATCTTGATCAGTCTACTCTATTCTATGTTTATATGTTATTTTCTCAAGCAATCACTTCATAATTATGGAGTTTACAAAATGACTGAGAAAGAAGAGGGAAGGCAAAATAGCCTCTACTACATTACAAGGAGCATCAGCATAAAACTGTACAAAGAATCACATCGTTTCCATACCATGAACGTAGAAAGCAGGCCAGGTTTACAAATGATAGGACAATGCGCTCTCTGCAACAGCCAACTACAACAAAACACTTTGAAAGTAAAGGTGAAAATTGTATAAAGAGAAAATACAAGCCTTTTAAATAGTATTATGCCAAGAGGTGAAGACAAAAAATTCACCTCTTGATATATTGCAATTTCTTTATCCATTGATCGGCACTAAGTTGTTTACATATCTTGGTTAGTGTGAATAATACTGCAATGAACATGGTGGTATAGATGCTGATTTTACATGATAAAATATCTTTTTATCATACAAAATGATTATATAAAAGATAATATTTTAATATATTATGAAATTATAAATTATAAATATAAACTTATATAATATGGTAACATTTATATAAAAGATAACATCTTATAATTTAAAATAACTTCAAAAATGCTGATTTTATTTCCTTTAGATATATACCCAGAAGTGGGATTTCTGGAGTAGTTCTCTTTTTAATTTTTTGAGGAATCTCCATACTGTTTTCCATAATGGCTTTACCAAGTTACATTTTCACCAACTGTGTACAAAGTTCCCTTTTCTCTGTACTCTCACCAACACTCATTATCTCTTTTTCTTTTATTAATAACCATCCTAACAGGTGTGAGGTGATATCTCATTGTGGTTTTGGTTTTCATTTCTCTGATGATTCATGATGATGAGCACCTCTTTGTATGCCTGTTGGCCATTTGTGTGTCTTCTTTGGAAAAATGTCTATTCGGGTTCTTTGCTCATTTAAAAAATTGGGTTGTTTTCTTGCTATTGAGTTCCTTGTATATTTTGGATCATAATCTTTTATCCAAAACCTTTTATATTTTGGATAATAACCATAAATGGTTTGCAAATATTTTTCTACCATTGTGTAGGTTGCTTTTTAATTTGGGGGATTATTTCACTTTCTGTGCAGGTTACTTTCATTTTTTAACTACTCACAATGATGCTTAATACTTATATAATAGGTAAGAATGTTAAGAAGATGTTTTAAATGTACCAGATACAACACAAAGAATTTAGATTGGATACACCAATAACGTAAATGCTTTTATATTATTTACCAGCCTCTAGGCACTATGCTAAATCTTTTCACCTAATTCATTTACTCTTCCAATAACGTTATGAAGTAGTTACTACTTTTATTCTTATTTTATGTGATGAGGAAACCAAGAGAGGTTAAGTAATTTTCCTTTGGTCTCACAGCTGTTAAATGACAGAGCTGGAAGTTGAACTCCATTAGACTGGCTCTAAAACCTGCTTGGTTAAACATTGCAATATGCAGTCTCCCTTTTTTGTTAGCTAAACAATTTTATAAGTGCACAAATCTGTGAACATGATACAAATACCGGTGGAGGCTCACAATCTCTCTGAAAGTCCTAAAATTTGGGAAATTTTGATGAGCATTAGGTTTTCTGTAGCCTTAAACAATCTAGTTATACTCTTCAGATTGAAGATAGATATATTAAAACTGTCTACAAAATAATAATACACGTAAGTGAGGAAATCATGAACTAAGAAAAAATAAGGTGAACTGAGAGCCAGTTAGCCACCATGCTGCACACCTGCTGGGCTGTGAGGCCAGAATCTGAGGCTAGCAAGGCATCCTGAGAATGGCCCCTTAATTCTTGTGCTCTAGGCATCTGGGAGACTGTTTTCAGAAGCGATGGACCATGGACTTGTCTGGGGTTGGGTTTCATAGCAGTAAATACAAAAAAGGAAACATGATGAATTTCACAACTCACGTCACCTATAGGATGAAAAGCAAAGCTAGGAACTTATGAGAAATACATCTATTGTTAGAACTGGAAATGGAAAAAAAAAACAAAAAAAAACAAAAAACAAACATTCTCCAGTGGTTGCTCACAGAGAGAACTTTGTGTCCTATCATGAAAAATATTCCCAATGACATCTGAGTGGCAAAAAAAAAAAAAAAAAAAAAAAAAAAAAAGGAATGTCATAGGACAAGGCTCATGACATGACAGCTAAAAGTAATCCAGTGAAAGTACTGACCTCATATGAGGTCTCCAGGCACAATATTCCCATGATCCAGGCTTATCCGTTCTTGCACCCATTACTCCTAGGTCCCATCTAGAAGCATGAGGGAGCTTAAATTTTTTGACTCATTTGTTTATTTTATGTAGCATGCCCAAATGTAGTGAGTAATTAGGATGTGTGTGTGTGTGTGTGTGTGTGTGTGTGTGTGTGTGTGTGTGTTTGTGGTGGGGGAGGGAAAAGAAACCAGGACTTAATAAGTTCTAATGTATCTGCAGTTTATATAATGTGAGACACTGCTGCAGGATCTGCACTTCTGTTTTGCATAAACACAAAATTAGGTCTAGCGATATTAGGAAATACATAATTATTAGGAGTGTAGTGGCAGTGAGAACTGTAGAAAGCTAGAAATAGTGGCAAACTAACATTGGCCTGGATTGACCCTTGCTGTCTGGTAAGCTCAAAAGGAAGTAATTGAACACATTTTTTCAGTCATTTATTTATTTCATGATCAGTCATATTTGGTATCATGACAGATGGTGGCAGAGTTCTGCTGAAATAGAGTCAGCTTTGAATAAGACAATGTGTGAAAACTCAGTAGCTCCTCCTACAATAAATTCATTAATATTCAACAATTGCATTTAGCTTGTGGTTGAATGTGTTAGTGTTTGGGGTTCAAGCCTCATTACAGATGTGAACACTTCTATAAAGCAGCACCAGGTTAAGCTGTGGTAAAGGAATCTAAAGGCTACTGACACTATTGAGTAAGGGCCTAGAATAATATTCTTTAAGAAAAACTGCTTTCTCCCCCATTACAGTTGTATTTTAAATCGGAGTTTACCTTTTTCTGTGTAGTCTAATTATTTTTATCATTTTATAATTAAAATGATAGACTAACAAATTTTAGTAGAATTATTATCCTAAAGTTACCAGTTTTCAGCTTCTATAAGTCTCCGTTCCCTAGTTTGATTTCCACTTTGGAAGGGCAATGTCATAGTTTTGGAAGGAGGAGACATATTTTACGTGATTATAGAGGATGAGTATTTTTATTCTTTCTTTTTTTGAGATGGAGTCTTATTCTGTTGCCCAGGCTGGAGTGCAGTAACGCGATCTTGGCTCACTGCAACCTCCGCTTCCCAGGTTGAAGTGATTCTCCTGCCTCAGCCTCTGGTGTAGCTGGGATTACAGGCACCTGCCACCATGCCTGGCTTATTTATTTATTTATTTATTTTGTATTCTTAGTAGAGACAGGGTTTCACCATGTTGGCCAGGCTAATCTCGAACTCCTGACCTCAGGTGATCCACCCACCTTGGCCTCCTAAAATGCTGGGATTGCAGGCATGAACCACCGCGCCCGGCCCCCTGCATTCTTTAGAAATAATAAAATGTCAAAGAATTGCAGAGTACATTGGATATGGTTTGGCTCTCATCTGAAATGAGATTTGGCTCCCTCCAAATCTCACCTGGAATTGTAATCCCCATGTGTCAGGGGTGGGGCCTGGTGGTAGGTGATTGGGTCAAGTGGCAAACTTCTCTCTTGCTGTTTTCGTGATAATGAGTGAGTTCTCATGAGCTGTGTGTTTTTTTTTTTAAAGTGTGTGGCACTTCCCAGTTTGCTCTCTCTTTCTCTAGTAAGAAGAGATCCACCATGGTAAGAAGTGCTGGCTTCCCTTTTGCCTTCTGCCGTGACTGTAAGTTTCCTGAAGGCTCCCAGTCGTGCTTCCTGTTATGCCTGCAGAACTGTGAGTCAATTAAACATTTTTACTTTATAAATTACCCAGTCTTGGGTAGTTGTTTATAGCAGTGTAGAAACGGACTAATAAAACATGTACGTTTAATGTCTCTCAAGTACAGGTTTTTTTTTTTTTCTTTTTGTTATTCTTCATGTCACATTTGGTTGCTATAGGTAGAGTATGAATCACATAATGGATTTGTTCTCCTATCCAAATCATATACCTTTGGACTATGAGCCTTTGCAAGGGGGTGAAACATTTTATTGCAGTAACTATCAGCACAACAAAATTCTGAATTGCAGATCACTGTTTTGTTGGAAACATCTGACTCATTGATTGTGATTGATTTTAAATCTACTCTCAGAATCAACTGAAGTCCTAAATCCTCTACACATTCTTTCTTAACTCCTTTCCCTTCGATTAAATGCTTTAATCTTCCATTCTTACAGCATCTCTCAATTTCTACACTGTATTATAGTTACCAGTGCCTAGGTCTCACTGTTCCTGTTGGATTGTTCTCCTTTCAAAGGCAAGATAAATGTCGATTCAACTCTGACTTTCTCAAAGATCTAGCTAACTATCCCCTAAAAAGTTAGTGTTCAATGGATATTTGTTGAGTGAATATGTAAGAGTTGACCAATGTAGATAATGTAAGATAATGAATGAGAAAAAGGGATTCAGCTATTAATGGTGTATCTATTGGAGAATTGGCTTAATATCATACGTGGTGTATGGCGGAAGCTACTGAAACACATGATAGGTGACCCAGATGTCAGTTGTCCCTTTATCATCCTCTTGAAACTATCTATGTTCTCCCCCATTCTAGTAAGAGAGAAGCAAGCATTGGTTAGCGTAGAATCTACTGAAGATCTGCTAGGAAAAGCAGAGGAGTGAGTTGTCTCATAAAAAAATTTAGAACTTAGAAAAGTTCATATAGTGGCTTTTTCTTTTCTTTTTCTTTTTTTTTTGGTCCTGGGTTCTTTTTGTCTCTTTTCATCTTTCCTTCTGTAAAGCACTCAGATTTCCCTAAATGTAATCTGCTCTCAAATATTTCTCAAATTTTACAAATCCCTCATCTTTATTATACGTAGAATTTGCCTCTCCTAACTTATTACAATGCTTGCAAAATGCCCTGTGGTTAGCACCCTCCAACCTCCTTAAAATGTATTGGGGAATTATATTCATTCAATAATTCAATGCCACCCTCATTTGTTTTTAATTTTTTCCATAAGTTATTGGGGCTACAGGTGGTATTTGGTTACATGAGTAAATTCTTTAATGGTGACTTGTGAGATCCTGGTGCAACCTGACCAATATACACTGCACCATATATGTTGTCTTTTATCCCTCACCCCCCCTTCCAATCTTCACCCCCAAGTCCCCAAAGTCCACTGTATCATTCTTATGCCTTTGCGTTCTCATAGCATAGCTCCCACATGTCAGTGAGAACATATGTTTGGTTTTCCATTCTTGAGTTACAAAGTCACCTTTATTTAAATGATTAAATGTTGTTAATAATTAATGCATTAACAAACATTAATATTATCAGATAATATGGCTGTCCTAGATATGGCAGATGGAGAAGTTCTGTAGTATACACAGAATTATAGCCATTTCTTTGTTTGGGAAAGTTAAAAAAACTAAGCCCTAGAACAATATGAGCTATGGCACATCTCAGGCATCTTTCACCTTTGTGGGCCTAACTGGAAATAATTAGGGAGTTCCTGAATCTGTATGGATCATCATTTTAGACTACTCAAACACGGCTCCATTGCTTGCTGATGGCCAATGGGAAAAGTTGCTCAAATGTTGCTCAAGGAGAATAGAGAATGTAGTGAACCCCTAAAGCTATTTTAAGTAGGATTTCGTGGGGCAAAATTGAGAAAATTTTATTGTTGTTTTCAGTACTCCTGGGATTCTCCTCTTTTCATACTTTTGTCATAAAATACCCCTACCCTTCTACTTACTGTGAAATCAATTTAATGACTCTCAAGACAATTGAATTAGTGTTAACTTGTATAATACTTTGTTAATTTGATGACTATTCAGAACTAGTGATTTGAACACTATTCAGAATTAATGATTAAACAGACATTATAATTATTATTATCTTAATAAGCAGAGCTGATCTCTCCATTTTTCAGAAAGTTTGTCTTGGTGCAGATGTGCAGAGATTCTACTTTGGTTTCCAACAGACTCTTGTCTTCCCACAAGAAACTGTGGATGAGCCTCTTTTATGGCTAAGTCTGCCTTTCTCCTTCAGCTTTTCCTGCCTTAATTCTCTTCTTATACCTAGACAATTTTAGACCATCAAGATTTGAATTTCCTTAGCCTTAGCCTGGAAGAAGGAAAAAGATCCCAGTTGGCTTTGGTCAGGGAACTGACCATGTGGTTGTAATAGAGATTGGTAGATGAAGTTCCTTGCACACTATCTGAATCAGCCAAAGGGATGAACCAAGAGTTTCCACTGTTGGAAAACTCTTTCTACGAGTCTAGTTACTGCAGGGATCCCCTTGGCTTTATTTTAGGAAATGATCCAATAAGTTGGTAGCCATAGAATGGTTAAAAGAGAGCAGGCTGACTAAGGGTAGATAATCAGAGGGCAGCCAAGCTTTTATAAGTATCCTCGCAGCTGTAAGAGGTGCCTCTGCATAAGAGCCACACAGTTCTGAAAAATTACAACTGAGTGATTTGCCTAATGCATGAAGTAAAATGGAAGAGCTGCCCCCCAGTCCCCCAAAAAGAAACACACAGAAGCTATAGACCAGGGGTTACTTTTTGGAATTTTCTGTCCTTTCTGTGGAGTTTCTCCATGAGTTTTTTCATTTAGTACTATTACTGTTCCACTTTATAAACTTAGCTTGGAGGCAAACAAATTTCCATTATAGGGCCTAGAGTTAAATCCATTTTATCTTTTACAAGAACTTAACTGTTAAAGATATTCCAAGAAAACTAAAATAAGTGTTACAAACCCATTTCACCACACTGCTTTATGGATAACCAGAATGAATGTCATCTTCAAATATGAAGGACAGACCCTTCTCTATTTTAAGAAAGAAGTATTTGAAAGTAATTTATACTCAAATTATTTCAACATGAATGTCAGCTGCATTTAGTCTGCATTGCTGAAAAGGTGAATAAAGACAGCTGCTAAACCACTCTGGTTGTTTTTAGAAATATTTCTGTTATTAGGTCAATGGAAGCGAATTGAGACACCTTTGTTTCCTTTAATTTATTTTGTTTTATTTATTTTGAGACAGAGTTTGGCTCTTGTTCCCCAGGTTGTAGTGCAATGACGCGATCTCAGCTCACTGCAACCTCCGCCTCCCAGGTTCAAGCAATTCTCCTGCCTCAGTCTCCCAAGTAGCTGGGATTACAGGTGTCCACCACCATGCTCAGCTAATTTTTGTATTTTTAGTAGAGACGGGGTTTCACCATGTTGGCCAGGCTGGTCTCGAACTCCTGATCTCAGGTAATCCACCTGCCTCGGCCTCCTAAAGTGCTGGGATTAAAGGCATGAACCACCATGCCTGGGCTATTTATTTATTTATTTATTTATTGAGACAGAGTCTCACTCTGTTGCCCAGGTTGGAGTGCAGTGGTGCAATCTTGGCTCACTGCAACCTGTGTCTCCCGGGTTCAAGAGATTCTCACGTCTCAGCCTCCCAAGTAGCTGGGATTACAGGTCCATGTCACTACACCTGGCTTATCTTTGTATTTTTTGTAGAGATGGGGTTTCGCCGTGTTAGCCAGGCTGGTCTCAGAGCCAGAGAGAAGAGCATTACAGAGGACATGATGGCATGATGGATTAGTAAATGCCTGGGTCCAGTCTAATAGTCTCTGAAACATCTTCAGTGTTGGCAGGGAGTGGATGGTTTGGATGTGCTTGCAGCACAGGGTGACAGTGTCACCAAAATGTTCTCGAAACTGGAGTCCTTGTCGTCAGTGTCCATACAGAGGCCAGTGCCTAAACCGTGTATGACGTCTGAGCCTCCAGCTCCCTTTTCTGAGGACAGACTGCAGCAGGCACAGGAGGGGAGGTTGGTTGGAAGAGCTGAGGCAGAGCTCAAGTTTCTTGTACTGCATTTGTCCTTAAAGCCACACTCCTCACAAGACATTCCTTAACTTCTTGTCTCCATGCGAGACCTTAGGTACACAGAATCAAACTGACTCAATCAATAATCTTCCCTGATACCAACACAATGTCATTTCTGTTCAAATAATAACTCCATGGCTGCTGTTGTCTCCTTTTGTCTCTTTTTCCGGTTTCCACCTCTTTCTGTGCATTAGCACTTAATCTGAACATTTAACTATCTATCTCCCATCAAGGACTTAATATACATATATTCCAAAACATATAAAGTATTGCTTAGTGTATAATTTTAGAATTCACAAAAATGCATTATTTGGTATGAGCTATACATACTGCACCTTTTTCAGATCGTTTACCCTTATGTTTTTGACATTTATAATGACAAATGTACCTTGATTCTTCTCACTGCAGTATAGTATTCCATGGCACAGTTATATCACAATTTTATTATTCCTCCACTAACCGACATTTAGATTGTTTCCAAATTTTTGTTACTATAAGTTTTACAGCATGAACAATACTCTAACAAGCAATTGTGTACATGTTTCCTGTTAATTTGTGCTGTGTTTTCTCTAGAGTAAATGGCAAGAATTAGGATTTCTGAGTTTTGAGGCATATGTATTTTCAAATTTGTTTTTCAGAATGGCTGTGTCAACCTTTTTTCCTACCTGGAGTACAGGACAGTACTCAAATAAAAATGCGTGCCAACAACAGTCATCTCTGATGACTGGTTATGATATTATGTTATGATGTGGTTATGATATTATCTAAGGGTGGATAGTTTGAGGTTCTTGACAAAGCCTTTCCATAGGATTAAGCTTGATCACTGGGGAAGCATTTCTAGGTGACCATGTGAAAGATAAGACAGAAATGACCATGGAATCAGCCACCACGTAGTGCTGTATTTGTCAGTGTGTTGGTGTTATTAGGAAGCTGATGGAATTTGACGCATCACATTATGCACTGACTTCACACCAACTCTTAGGCCCCAACTTATGGCCTAGCCACTCCTTTCAATCTGCTGGCAGCCAAGCAGGATACTCTGGGGTCGGCAACTTGCTAAAGTGAGCATCCACCTCTGCCAGCACGCTTGAATTAAGCAGCTACATAGAAAACAGCTGTGAAAGATTCATCAATCACAGGATGTCTATTATTGGAATTAAAACACCTTCTAACGGTGGCATAGATTTGCATTGATTACTCTAGGCTGCGAGTAGCACCCTGCATTTCCTGCTTGCTCTGCACTGCTTCTCTGCCTTTGGACTGAAAGCTCAGATGTACGGGCTGATTTCTTTTCTTTCTTGGAGCCTACTTCTGTAGTGCAGAGACAATGGGGTGTTAAATGGAATACAGATATTTCAGGTGATGTGATTGGTGTGCAGCCATTAAACTTGATATTATTGCAAACAATTCTTTGACAATTAAAAATGGGAACATATGATTTGACAATGACATTTTATGCTAATTCAGAGTGTCAGAGGCAAGCTGGGACCTGCTGTTTGGCACTGAAATATGGTATATGGAAACAAGCGAAGGCTATGTCTGAAATCAGGACTTTGGAAAATAGGGATGGTGGCTGTATTTACATAATTGTCTCTCATATCATTGCTCTGTCTCCTTGCATAGCTGAATGAGGGGTTGTAGTTTATATTGAGGACAGTTTTATTAGAAGGATTTTTCTCTTGTTTATGAGGTATGTTATGACAGTCTTTTGGGGTCTTCTCAAAGTGCCCTAAATTTCATGACGAATACTAATGATTGATAATTTGTTATTGATAATTATATCAACTGTTATTATAATTTATAATTTTTCTCTTGCTATTGTAATCGATAATTTTTCAGTTGCTATTGTAATTAATAATTTGTTGAACATGCCTCTGACATAGTGTTAAATACTTTATATAAAATGTCAATGAATCCTTACAATGATTTAAATTCTGAATATGATTATGCCCGTTTTCAAAACACGATGTCTACATAAACAATTTAAATTGATTTATTTGCACAAAGGTGGCCAGTATTAAAATGTTCCTGGAAGCGTGAATTTGTCAGGCCCATCCGAGGGGAGGTAAAAATGGCAGGAGCTAAAATTCACCTGGCATTACCAAAGACGAACTTCTCTCCAGCTTTACATAGTCTTTCCTCAGCTTCTGTGCAGCTTCCCTTTGTGTGGTCTACTTTTATGCTGTTACCTTAGGTCACTTGCATGTCACATTCAGACTTTCATTTTTCACGTGGTCAGTGCATATTTTAAACTATAATATGGCAGTGCCAAATACATGCTTACTGTTCAATTTCAGGAAAATTGGAAGTTTTGTCCATATCGCAGCATCTATTTGTGTAACTTAAAATATTTTCTTCATTTTTAAAATGAAAATCATAAGTTTAAAAAATACAAGTTCAATTTCTTAATAATAATGAAAGAAAATTTCCTGGTGTGGTCATTAAGACAAGAAGGGGAGTCATTAGTCTGAATTGAGGGTTCAATGAATAAATGCATGGTTTGCTGAAATTACATTTACATGTATTTCTGCATTTAAAAATATAATGTGTAGGTTCTTGTTTTATTCAGAAAAAGCAGAAAACACATGTTTTTTGCATCATAGTACTTTCCTCTCCTAGGAGCAGTTTCCCACTAAGAAGATCTCTCTTGCGCCCCAAAGCTTTGTCCTTTCTGGGAAAGTTGCTTTCAGCCCACTTGTTGCTTTACTGGAGCCTCAAGGCTAAACAATGGGACAAAACATACCATGCAGGAAGAAGCCCTAAGACTGGATGCAGGAAATACCAAACCAAGGAGTAGAGCAATGGACAGAGCATAACTGCCATCACATTAATAAAGGGACTTAAATGTTGATTTGTGAAATATGGCAAATCCCCAAACATTCTTTGATATAAGTTAGGGTGTAAATGCATAACACAAAACATAGTTTCTTGACTTTTTTTTTTTTATAGACAGGGTCTTACTCTGTCACCCAGGCTGGAGTACAATGGCATGATCTCAGCTTACTTCAGTCTCAACATCCCAGGCTCAGGTGATCCCCCTAGTAGCTAGGACCACAGAGGCATTCACCAAGCCCAGCTAATTTGTGTGTGTGTGTGTGTGTGTGTGTGTGTGTGTGTATTTTGTAAAGACAGGGTTTTGCCATGCTGCCAAGGCTGATCTCAAACTCCTGAGCTCATGTGATCCTCCTGCCTTGGCCTCCCAACGTGCTGGGATTACAGGTGTGAGCCACCATGCCTGGTCGTTTTTTTGAATTATTTTTGATACTTCTCTTTCTCTTACCTTATATCTAATTTTATATTTAAAAAGTTTGAAATATAACTGCTTTTATCAAATATAATTGCTTCTTATCACCTCTACTGTTAAAGTGGTCCCAGTCACCATCACCTCTCATCTGAATGACCGAAGCAGCCTATTTCATCCTTGCCTCTCACGGTCACATCAGCCAGAGTGAATCTTTCCAAAAGGAGTCGGTTCTGTTCCTCTGCTTGAAAGCTTCAGGTGGCCACTCTTCTTACTCAGTCAAAGGCGTTGAAATGGCTTGTGGGTCTATATATGCTGTAGGTCCTATATATGCTACCCCCCACTGCCCTCTGTCCTCTCTGACCTCTTTTCTCACTACCCTCCCCAGCTCCCCAACCCTGACCACTGCTAGGACACTGGTCTCTCTGTTCCCCCTTAAAAGAGTCAGTCACATACTGCCTTTACACAGGCTGTCCCTAGATGTCCACACGACTGGCTTCCTTACTGTTTTTACATCTCTGCTCAATATGAATGCTTAAATGAAGTCTACCCTGACCACTCTTTAAAAAATAACAATTTAAAAACAATTGTTTAAAATAACAATCACTAAAAAAATAACTACCCTGATTACTCTTTAAAATATAATAATTAAAAAAAAATTTAAAAGAGTGGTCAGTGTAGTTATTTTTTAAAGTGGTCAGGATAAACTTAATTTAGGCAGTCATTTGCAGTGTCCTTAAAAATACAAACTAAATATCATTACAAACAAGATGTAAATAAAAATCTCCTTTAAAAATATGTCCCTGTCAAAAAGATAAGTAAATATCTTTTAAATAAGGTATTTCAGAAATGAATAGAAATTGAATATGCAAATAACTATGCATATTTGTTTGCGTTTGGGGCATAATAGAAATTAAAATCAGTTGGACTGTGTGTGGTATTTCCCCTAAATGTTTTTAAATAATTTTTGAATTTTTTTGGTAAGTTGCCTGCTTTTTAATTTCTGGAGCCAAAAGCTATACATGCTGTTTCTTAATTAAAAAAATAATTTTTTAAGAATAATATTAGATTTACAGAAAAGTTACAAAGATAGTACACAGAGTTCTCATAAGCTGTACACCAATTTCCCCTAATTTAACATCTTAAATTAATATGGTACGTTTATCACAACCAATGAGCAAATATTGTTATGTCATTATTAACCAAAAAGTCTATACTTTATACAGATTTGTCAATTTTTACCAAGGCTCTTTTTTTCTGTTCTGGAATCTGCTACAAGACACCAAATTACATTTCATCTTCGTCTCCCTGGGCTCTTCTTGACTATGAATACGTCTCAGACTCTCCCGATTTTTGATGTCCTTGAGAATTTTGAGGCATCTACCGGTTGTTGTTTTGTAGAGTGTCTCCCCATTGGGATTTGTCTGATGGTTTTTCTCAAAATCAGGCTGCGGTAATATGCTTAGAGAGTGAAAACCACAGAGGCAAAGTTCCATCTCATCACATCCTACCAAGGACACACCCTATCAACATGACTTATCATGGCTTATGTTGTCCTTGATCACCTGGCTGAGGTAGTGTGTGTCAGATTTCTCCACTGTAAAATTACTCTTTATTTTATTGTTTTTACTTTCTAAGCTGTATTTTTTCAAAAACATGGCATTGTAATCAGCTCACACTGGCGGAGTGGGGAGTTATGCTTCCTCTCCTTGGGTACAGAGTATCTACCTAAGTTGTTTGAAATTCCTCTGCATAGGAGATTGTCTCTTTTCTCCTATTTATTTATTTAGTCATATATTTACATCAGTATGGACTCACCCATATATATATTATACTTTGGGTTATAATCCAATACTATGGTATTTATTTGTTGTTCAAATTGTTTCAGCTTCGGCCATTGGGAGTTCTTTCACTTGTCTTCTGTATCCCTTTGAGATATGCAGCCATTGTGCATGAGTGCATGTTGGCGTGTTTAACGCTTTCTTACTTTCTGGCACAACAAAATGTTCCAGGTTTATCATATATATTCCTTGCCCCAGTCCTAGAGTCAGCCATTTCTCTGAGGACCTTTGGTTCTTTAATGGACGATGAGATAGATCACCATCTAGGTTGCGAATATGCTTGTTGATACTGGGGTATCATTGATTGTAGGCCCACTCATCTTCAAAGCAAAAGCATGTACCAGCCACTCTTTTTGAACATTGTCCTTACAAACCAAGTCCTCACTCTATTTTAGTCACTATAGGGGAAATGTATCCCCTGATTAAATCCTATTGACTCTGTTTAATTATTTATACATGTATGCATGCATTTAAGAAAATATAAGTGAATCAACATTAGTTCACAAGTGAAAAAAATAGCATCCATGGTGATTTCACTTCCCTGAGGGTGAAACTTGCTGGAGAGGTCAGCAGCGTCAATCTCAAGTGGAAAGCACAGGCCCGTCATTTGCAGTGCCCTTAGAAATAAAAACTTAATATCATTACAAACAAGATATAAACCAAAATCTCCTTTAAAAATCTGTCCCTGCCAAAAGGATAAGTAAATATCTTTTAAATAAGGTACTTAAGAAATAAATACAAATTGAATATGCCAATAACTATGTATATTTGTTTGAGGTTGGGGCATAATAGAAACTCAAATCTGTTGGGTTATAGTATTTCCCTTAAATTTTTTAAAAATAATTTTTGGATTTTTTTGATAAGTCACAGTTTTTAATTTCTGAAACCATAAGTAACACATGCTATTTCTTAATAGCTTTTTTTTTGCATTGCAACCTTAAAGAAATATCTGTTTCAATACCTATAGATTAATGACATTTTAAATGACTACATGTATCCCTGTGTATCATATAGTATCATAACTAATTGATCAAATCACTATTAATGGACATTTATGCTATTTTTCACAATGTACTCAACAATACCTCACTGGAGAACCTTGACTATTATTTGCCTAAGTATTTTTTAAAGGGCGGATTCCTACAAATGAAATTTCTGTGACAATGTAGATAGGTATAAGTTTTTATTCAGTTTCCTAAAGTGCTCTCCAGAAACAAAACAAATTGAGATGTGTATCAACCATTCATGAACGTGACCAATCCTTCACATGTGTGCTAATTCTGTTTTCTAATGCATACTAATTCTTTACATTTTTGCAAATCTGAATTTTAGCTTTTTTTATTATCAGTAAGTATATTTTCAGAATATGTTGGCTATTTGCACTTCCTTGGTGAATTGCCTCTACAACTTCCTATGCTATTTTTATATTGTGATTGCTAGCTAGATTTCTTTTCTTACTGACATGTAAGAATTAATTGTATATTAAAGATAGTGGTACTCTGTCTTAAGCTACCAGCGCTTTTCTAGGGTTTCATTTGATTTTTGACTTTCTGTATCTTTTTCTTTCCTTTCCTACAAAGCTTTTCATTTTACTCAATCTTTCCTTTATGACTTGTAATATTGGAATCATGGTAAAAAAAAGAAAAAAAAATTCTTAGTTCATTACTAAGATTAAGAATGTTGATTAAAAACATGTGTTTATGCTTTGGAGCATATTTTTAATTGTTACAAATTTTAAAATATAAACTGTTTTCAGGAAACCTCTTAATCTACTTATGTATTGCTTAAAGAGGATTAAAAAGTGCTTTGTATTTTTTATCCTCTTAAAATTATTTATTTCATATCAATGTAGATGTTTAAAAACAATTACACACTGACCATATGAACATAAGTATTTTGTTCTTAATATTTTTTTCCACCAGAAGAAACTGAATTATCCATTTTTGTCATTGGAAAAAAATGGGCAGTTTTTTAAAAAGGCAAAATTAATATTTCATTAAACGGGAAAATTTCTGTATTCAATTCACTTTGTTGAGATGAATAGAATTATACATTATTGCTAGCAAAGAAAAGATCAAGATGATGTTATGTAAATTTACATTAGTACTTAACAGTTGCTGTAGAATGAATCCAATAGACTTATTTGTATTTATTAGTGACTTTACATTAGATTCTTCAGTTTTTGTTGAAAGGCATAGTCCAAGTGTTACAGATTAATGGGTACCCTGAACCTAGAATTCCATGTTTCCTCTTCCTTATCTCTTATATGGAAGGACAGAGGAGACCACGTATCTACAAAAATTGTCTATTTTTTAAATCCCTGTCCCAAAAACATGTTTTCTAGTGAAAGGACAGGAATGGTGCATAGAATTTTTAGGGAGGTGGGCCAAAGAAGGCTGAGAATTAGTGAACAGTCATGATGTAGGGCTGAGCACTCTACCTGTGTGAGCTCTCCTTGCTCCCTGAGCTCTGCTGGGTTCCTGAGTCTGGTCACTTTCATTGGGTGGCACTCAGCTACTGCCACGGGGCACACTAGCAGAGCACCAGCTAGCGGCGACTGGTGACCTGGCTTCTTGGCGCCTTCACTGGAAAATAAACTGAGCACACAATGGGCAATCTTTTAAATTCCATTCCAAATAATTATATTTACAGAGTGGAGATAGAGTGCTCAACGGGATGGGGCTGAAGAGCCCTGAATTACCCACATTGATCCACGCAAGTGATGGATATGTTCCCCACTGAAGAGGAAAGCCTCACAGAGTGAAGAGCTTTATCTTCTATTTAAAAACTCTATGGGCAAATCCATCAGGCTATTTGACAGGTAAATTAAGCAGGGTGCAGCTTCCAGGGAGCCCAACTCATACTCTGACCAGGCAGCAACAAATCACAACCCGTTCCATCCACTGGGCTTCCCCTTCAGGAGCTTAACAGGCTCAAAAAACAGCCTCAGAATTGATGCCTCTCAGTCTGCCTTGCCATCCCAGCCAACTCGTTGAGAGTCACCAACAGGTGCTGTCACTTCTCCTGGATGTGGAGGCTATTCCCGGAACAGGCAGGCTTTTCTTCTTGCACAACTCACCCCAAGGGTAATTCATTCATTCCCAGGGCTTGGGGGAAGCTGTGGCACTTATGAGGCACAGCTTGGTCACTGGTGGACCATTACAGTGAAGTAAGTGAATTCCTTTCAGGAACAGAGAGAACCAATACTTTCCATTTAGTTTCACTATAATTGGAGAGAAAAACATAATACCAGCCAAGGGATGGGGGGAAGAAAAGAGCTACAGAGGTCACCTTCCTGAAGAGAGATACTCTGTTGGCTGCACAAGAGGAATTAAATAAACAAATTCTATGTCACTTGTTTGTTAAACATATAGTGGATTACATTGCCTGAGGTGCAATTGTGAATATACTTGTGGCCTTGTCCACAAGGAATAAAATACTCATGCCCCATGTGTATGTTTTTAATGTACCAGTACATAATTAGATTGCTAATTAAAGACTATGTCCTGGTCACTGCAGGTAAATAAACATAAATGATGGATATATTTTTCCCAGGCCTTCATCCCTTCATGGCTATAGCTTCTTTAGTGTTTTTCTCGAGCTCAGCCCTGCAGACAACACTGCCAATTAATTTCAGCCTTTTTCAGCACTATCAGTGATGTATTATTGGACTGATTTCACAGTTGATGGGATCAATGCTCAGTATCTTTCATCCATTCCTTCTTTCCCTCAACTGATATTGAGTCTACCATGTGCCAGGCACTGTTCTGAGGTCTTGCCCTAGAGGTCTGGGGGCCTTTAAAGTCCCTCACCCCCAGGCAATGCCTCTCTTCACAGAAGCTCTTTCCTCCTTGTAGGTCTGCCCCACTCCATGCTGGACATGTAGGCTGAGGCTGGATGGAGGTTCACAGAGCAGGACTCATCACCACACTGAACCATGTTTCTATAGTGGCAAATGCTATCGTGGCTTTGGGTTCCCATTTGAGGAGCAGGACTTGGATGTGATTCCTTTGGGCCCTCCCTTTGCTGTGAGGAGCCTGACATATTGTCTTGATAACCTGCTGGATGTTCCACTGGTGCTTAAACTGAGATGCTGTCTGGCTCTTGCCAGTCCTTGCAGGGGTTTAATAGCTGTCCTCTAACCCTTCAGCTCCATATCAGGATCCATCTACCCTTCCCCACCTTCCTGGATGGCCTGCTCACAGAAGGGTCCTGTGTGTGGTCCCCCCAGACTCCCACTCACAAACAAATGTACAGAAACGTAGGGCTCATTCCTGACTCCTGCCTCTCCTGTACCCCATATGCAGTCCACAAAAACTACTGCTTATTTCATCCTCAAAATGGGCCTGTATCTAGCCATTCTCTTCATCTCCTGGTCCAAGGTACTGTCATCGGTCCTTGAGCTACTAACATGGCCCCAGACCAATCTCTCTGTAGTCACTCAGGCACCCTCCAGTTTGCTCCTCACCTGCAGCTAGAGTGGCTTTGTTTAAACACAGATCTGAGGTCTCTCCTCCTCCTCCTCACCACTCCACCATGCTTCAACTCTTTAGTACCTTTCTCTTCTCCTTAAGATGAAAACGAAACTCCTTAACTTTGTTTCCTCGGTCAGTCTACCTTTTTGTTGTTGCTGGTGTTGTTTTATTTTTTAAATAAACAATAATGGAATACTTGTAGATTTATAGAAAAATTTCAATTATAGTACAGATGACTCCTGGATACCCCTTGCCCAGTTAACATCTTAAATTACTCAGGATTGCATTTACCAAAACAAACAAATTAGCATTGATGCATTACTAATAGCTGAACTCCAGACATTATTAGGATTTCATCACATTGCCGTTAGCCTAATTTGGTTTTTGATCCAGGGGACTATAGTATTTAATGTTTGATCTGGTTTTTTTTTTTTTTTTTTTTTTTTTGCAATAAAAAGGCCCTCTTAATAATTACCAGGGACAGCAGGTGTGGATGGGAACTGCCCCAGGTCACTTTATCTAGAGTGCAGGAGGACGACGCTCCTCTACCTTCAACTCCCCCCACATTCTCAGTGCTCCAAACATGCCAACCTTCTTTCACTCTTGCTACTCATTTTCCCTTCACATGAGCTCTTCCCATTCATCTTCTCCTGGCCAATGGCTATGGACACATTTTCACACAAATCTTCCCTGACCTCCAGAAGTAGGTCAAATGACTGTTCTCAATTTTTTTTTTTTTAAATGTAGTATTGCACTCTTCCTTTCCTCTCCTTCCTTCCCTTCTCCCTCCCCTACCTCCCCTTCCCCTTCCACTTCCGCTTCCACTTCCGCTTCCCCTTCCTGTTCTCTTCCCTTTCCTTCCCTTCCCTTCCCTTCCCTTCCCTTCCCTTCCCTTCCCTTTTTCCTTTCCTTTCCTTTCCGTTTTCCATTCTGTTCCATTCCATTGCAGTTGTACTTAGTTCTGTGAGGTTATTTGATTGAATTCTACCTTATGAGCCCATAAGCTCCATGAGGGAAGGAGCAATGTTTCATTTTTCCCTCCCTTGTCTCCTCTGTGCCAAGAACACAGAGTGAGTATTGATATGAATAATTCTTTGTTGAATACCTGAGAAAATGTGCCTCTTTGATACTACAGTGCCATTCCGTACATGCCACGGTGTTCTCTGAATAGCAGGCTCCACCTGCCTAGCTCCATCCTCTCCCACCAGCCTTCCCTATGCGTTTATATTACTCTAGTGGAAATGTCTAGTTTTCAGGCTTTGTCCATGATAGGCATTGGATATATACATGTTCGATGAATAAATGTCTCTATTTATACAGTCGTCTTTACACCATGAATTAGTCAGGACTCTTCCAATTGTAAGTGACAAGTCCCTATTCAAACTACTTTACCAAAAATGATGTGGAAGGTGGAAGTAAGCAGTGAGTCACATAAAAGGGAAATAGAGGGGATGGCTAATTTCCACTGTGGCCTTGATCTGGGTACTTAGATAGAGGCCACCAGGAGGCCATCTTACTCCCTATCTCCCTACTCTGCTTGCTTTTGTGTTGACTCTGTGCTCAGGTGGATTGCTCTTGTGTGGTGAAAATGACCAGTGGCCATGTCAAGCTCATAAGGTCTTTAGAAGTCAAAGCTCAGAAGATAGTAATGTGTTATGCTATCAATATCAATATCCATCCCCAACAAAAGATTCTGAATTGGCCTTGCTTGGCCAACAGGCCCATCTGTGACTCAATCTCTGTGACTGGGGAAGTGATTTATGCTAATTGGCCAATGGGAATAACATACTCAGCCCCTGGAGCGGGAGGCCAGGACCCACGATTCATGGTCCTGCTGGATGGAAATGGGACTGGCAAAAAAGTAGAGCTGCTCACTATAATCCCTGGCTTCCAGAAGTCTCACAGTAAGAAATAGATTTCTAGCCTCTCTCTGTTACTTGTTTTCACTATTTAAAATAGTTAAGTTGCACGTAGCAATAAACCTTTTTCTTTCTGATAAACACCTGTATTGAAGCAGATATTTGATGCAGTATGAATTAATGATTTGTATGCAGAATACCGTCAAGGTTGATTTTCTCTTTTCTTTAAGTGAAAACCAACTTTTAACTTAAAAATTTCTGGTCTTTGGGCTCAGTGTTCCATATTTTACTTGGTATATTTTCTGGAAGTAGAAAAGAAAGTTAAACTACCTCTCTAGCATCCCTTTGGAGTAAATTTATTTTCAAAACATTATTTAAGAAGAAGTTTAAAAAAAAATAACAAGCTGAGAAATTCTTCTGTTTTCCAGATTAATCATAGAATGACATGCTGTGATTATTTTAATATTCTGGTTAACTTAGAGTTACCCAAAATACCCTTCACTGATATTTTACAAAAATAAGGCCTGAAATTATTTAATCTTTACTATGTAATTTCGGAGAGGCTTCAGACACATTTAGGTTATTTAATTTGAGCACCACAGTCAGGCAACTGTGAAAAAAGTGTGTATTTGTTTGTTCGTTTGTTTAGGTCAGGGGCCAGCAAATGTTTTCTACGAAGGACCAGGTAATAAATATTTTAGACTTTGTAGGTCACGTGTTCTCTACCTTTACTCAAAAGGGTGGCAGGCCAGGCACAGTTGCTCGTACCTGTAATCTCAGCACTTCGGGAAGCCAAGGTGGGAGCATCATTTGAGGGCAGGAGTCCGAGACCAGCCTGACCAACATGGTGAAACCCCATCTCTACTAAAAATGCAAAAAAATTAGCCAGGCGTGGTGGCACATGCCTGTCATCCCAGCTACTTGGGAGGCTGAGGCAGGAGAATTGCTTCAACCTGGGAGACAGAGGTTGCAGTGAGCCGAGATTGCACCACTGCACTCCAGTCTGGGAGACAGAGTAAGCCTCCATCTCAGGAAAAAAAAAAAAAAAAAAAAAAAAAAAAAAGGTGGCAAAGCAACCACAGACAATAAACAAATGAACTGTGTGCAGCTGTGTCCTAATAAAATTTTGTTTATAGATACAGGCAACAGGTACTTTTGGCCTGGGCCATAATTTGCAGACCTCTTATTTAGATTCTGCATACACAGAATTTATGGTTGTTATCTTGTGGTCATAATCAAATGTTGTTTAGGTGTTTGCAGTATACTCATAGCATGGTTTAAGGAAGAGAGTCTTGAAGAAGAAATCATACACTTAAGGGGTCCTGGATCTATATGTTGACTATAGTCCAATTGCTTCATCCCTCTAAGCCTTTATTTTCCAAACCATAAATAGGGCCATTGAAAACTGTTCTACCAATCTTAGAGTTATTTGGTGAATCAAATAAAGAAATGTGTGAGAAAAGGAATTGAATACATAGTTATTTTCCACCATAAGGTACAATTGATTTAATTTTATGGCACAGCAATTGTCAAAATATTTGAGGAAAAGAGAAAAACCATCTGAAAAAAATAATATGAGTTAAGAACCCTATAAGAAACAGATGAACAACACACATATTAAGATCATTTTTTTTTTTTTTTTTTTTTTTTTGAGACGGAGTCTTGCTCTGTCACCAGGCTGGAGTACGGTGGTGCAATCTTGGCTCACTGCAACCTCCGCCTCCCGGGTTCAAGTGATTCTCCTGCCTCAGCCTCCCAAGTAGCTGGGACTACAGGCGCCCACCACCATGCCAGGCTAATTTTTGTATTTTTAGTGGAGACGAGGTTTCACCATGTTGGCCAAGATGTTCTCGATCTCCTGACTTTGCAATCTGCCCACCTCTTCCTCCCAAAGTACTGGGATTACAGGCGAGAGCCACTGCGCCCAGCCTTAAGGTCATTTTTGTAGGGTTTTACACAAGGACTATTTAGAAAGATGTGGACAAAATATGAGGAAGTTACAAGGGTAGTGCAGTAATGTGGGAGAAGCAACCTCAGAACTTACTGACCTGAGAACCAGAAGGAGGAAGGAATGTAGGAAGCTGCCAAAAGAACAGCTGTGCCCTTCAGTCCAGGGACACAACTAAAGTGACCCTGGGACACAAATATCCTGCCCACATCCTCCTTCTTCCCTCTTCTCTCCTGGTTGATGCCTCCAACTGGTTGAACCCAACCAGAACCCGTTCCAAGCAGGTGAATGTCCCTGGGCAGAGAACAAGGTGAACAGTAGTTGAGAGGGGACGTGAAGGTGCAGACAGAAGCAATTCAAAGTGACATGACACCTATATCTTCTCAGCTAGCCTACACATAGCTTATCGGTGATATTTTGCATGTTGCATTTTTCTCCTTTTTATTTGTTGGCATGTTTATTTGTTGTATAGCATCATTGTAACTAAAGCCCATTGGTAAACTTACACAGATTAAAGCAAAGTCCACAATACTTTGGAACTAAATAAAAATAGCCTATAGAGAAATTAAAACTTGGCTGAAAATAAAAATGGGATAAAATGCTGCCTGCTACTCATTCTTTACCTTCTCATTGAATTGGTATTTTCTGTTACTGTATACTAATATATTTATGCCAAAGTGAAAGGGGAACTCTGATAGAAGTCGTGCCAGGCTATTATAAATGCTTAGCCCAGTGTGTAAAAAAAATTCCAACAAAACAAAACAAAAACTCTCACCAAAACAGAGCAAAAGCTCTCTTAGTTACTAGCAAAAAAATCTATCTGTTGAAAATTTGACCAGTGTGCATGTTTAGACTTATTTTATCATGTCTGTTAAACTAACCCAAACTCAAATAACTAGCATTTTCAAGTTGCTTTAAAGAACATACTCAAATTTTCAGAGAAAGAAGCTAATTTTTGAAAAGCCTACATTAAAAATGGGTTTTGGAAAGCCTGACAATTTCCGTGATATGGTTTAGGATGAGCTCTTGCTCGTCTCTGCCTGTTACACCTTTAAGTCTATGCCAGAGTCCAGCATTGGGTGGGAGGAAGGATCTGTCACTTTGGAGGACCCTGCAAACCCAGAGATATTATCAAGCCTTGATTGAAGATGAGAATCATGACCCTGGGCATTGTGAAGACCTAATTAACTAGAACACAGTTCATCTTGATTGAGTGTATGTAACCAAAGCAGGAAAGTGGGCTATTATATTCCAACAATAAAGGAGAAAACAAGAGTACTTCCTGGTCAACTCTCAATTTGCAGAATATTTGAATAACTCAGATCCTACTGTTCCTGAGCATTTCGGTTAAAGACAGCTCCTTGCACATGTTTTCTCATTGTTTTCAGCATTTCAGAGGCAGCTCTGATATTTCCAATTCCTGATCATTCTAATGAAAGTAAGGTTGTTATAGGCATATAGGTATAGGTACATTGTATAGGTATACCCTATGCATCTTATTTTAATTTGCAATTATTCTTAGTTATTTGTTTACTTGATTTTGTGATTTGTTTGCCCCATTTGATCATAAATTTGTGACTTGTTCTCCATTGTATTTCTTATGCTTAGCACAGTGCGTGACACAGAGTGGATGCTCAATAGATATCCTTTGAATGAATGAAAGAATGAATATATAACCCATAGGTAAAGGGACAATAAACCTGGCAGGCTGGTGATATACACGAAGGTAGAGTAATTGTTAGGCTTGCCTGAATGTCTGTCTTAACATAGTCTTGAAAGAAACTAGGCTTTCTTTATTACTGACGTGCTTTCTTCATTATCATAGACAATGGAGGCTGCTGTGAAACGTGGCTTGTGAAAAGAATACATATGTCAAGTTCTAAAATATGCAGTGCTACAAATCATGAGGATTGACGTGTAGACAGAATCTATGTAAATGAATCACTGATCAAAGATAGACTTGTTAGGAAAGCAGACTTTCCATGACACTAGTCTATACATTTCTGAGGTTTTCACTGAATTATTCATTTATAGAAAGTGTTCATGGGTCTTGGCATTTACTTTTAAGAAAAGTATATAAGAAAGAGATAGTCTTTGGTGATATCTTTTCAAACACACTCTTTTCTTAAGGGTGGGATTTACGACATTTTGGGATAAGACAATTTGACATACATTATTTAAGCAAATGGATTATTGAATCAAATGTTTGGGTTTCAACTTCAGGTGCTTACTTATTATATAACCTCACAAAGCCTCAGATTTCTCCATAGTAAAATTGGGAGGATGATATAACAATATCATTTATCTGATGTGCGTGTGTGTCTGTGTGTGTGTGTGTGTGTGTGTGCATCACAGAGAGAGAGAGAGAGCACTGAGATAATCTATGTAAAAGTACTTAGCACATTATTTGGCACATTATTTGTTCTCAATTAATGCACTTTTATTTAGATTTAATTACGTGAAGTTGTTTCCTAAGTTTGCTAAAACAAATCTCTTTGTATGAACATATTTCCCTTAGGTTTATATCTTATTTATTTTTGCTCCTTCCCTAATTTACCCCAAAGTGCAACCACTACCTTCACTCTTTTGGAGACAGAAAGCCGCGGTCTCAGAAAATTGAAGACAAAGCACCTCATGTGTGTGCTGGTGGTGGAGTGTAGGTAAGTGATTGATTTAAGGAATGACCCTCATCTGAAAAAATCATTGTAGTCTTTTAGATTTGTTGTCATCTTAGGAAACACAGAATCTAGCACCAGCAGCGATTGTATGTGTAATAGATTGATAGCAGTATTGGCTACAGTACTTCAGCCAGCCCTGAAACCCTTCTTTTTGCCACGCGACTTTGCAGAGCCTCTTATGCAATCGGCAGACTCTGTTATGTTAGACAAGCATCTTGTTTTGAACAAAAGAATGTTACCAGATGTGACTCTTTAGAAACCTGAGAAAGCTCTTACACATTTCTGCTTCCCTTCTTGCTCCTCTGCCCTCCCATGAGAACATGCACAGAGTTGAGATTTGGGAAGCAGAGATGAGTCTTCCTGGTTGCCCCAGCCTAAGCCAGCCTAGATCAGCCAATTTATGGTCATTGGCTCCCCAGACTTGGTGAACCCAGCTGAGTCCAGGAGGATGTGCAGTTTCATCCAGTCCAAATTGCCCACCTGAAGACGCCTGTGCCAAATAAACACTTGCTGTTTTAAGCCACTGAGTGTTGGGATAGTTGGTTACTTGGCATTATTGTGACAATGTATAACTGATATTGGACATGAGCTGAATAGTTTCATGCATGGAATTCTCTGTGGAATCTCTCTAATGTGTAACTAATCATGCCATGTTCATACTTAAATGGTCCTACTTTAGTTAGGCTCTATTTCATCAACCTCATCTTTTCTCCCCCTAGAGCCCCAAAACTATACTTTTCTTAAAATTGTACTTGTATTTCTGAGGACTGCATATCATCTCAGTCTTGGGCCTTGGTTGAGCCAGTTGGTCAGACTTCTTCCACTCCCAGCAAAGTAGGTTTCTATTAGTCCTTTGTTTCTTATTTTAGGAATCATCTCCTTTGGAAAATCTACTTAATGTTGCTAAGAAAAGGTTGGGTGACTCTCCTTTGGGTGCCCATAACATTCTGGTACTTAAGAAGTTGGCATTATGTCACTTTCCAAGTACTTATTATATGTTGGCATTATCACCTCTTTTGGGGCTTTTCTCACTGGACTCCATGTTCTTGGAGGGTCAAGAACATGTGTTTTGGGTTTTGCGAAGCAACACATCTCTAGCATAAAACTTCGTGTCTGGCACACAGTGTGTGCTCAACTAATAGATGTAAAAGAAATGAATGTAGATGTTGAATTCATGGGCAAATGGGGAAAGGATGAATCGTGAGGGTCCCCTGTCCCAGGATGAAGATAAGTGAAATACATGGAAAGGAGAATATGAGGTCCATCCGTAACTTGGGAATGTTGAAACTACTTAGAATGGTTTCTACACTGTAGACCTTTTGTATAAACTTCAAGGAAAAATCAACACGAACCCAACTGCTGAAATAAAATTAGAATTGTTGGTTTATAAGTAAGTCACTCTTTCTAAAGAGGGTGATCCAAATAGCATCTGCCAAATAGGCATGTGGACTGGACTTCAATTTCTTCCCTAAGTAAGTTAAATAAAAATTGTAAAAAGACCCTGTTTAGAATTTCTTTTACAAAGAGCCACTTACAATTTTGGGGTATTA